>NW_009258123.1:891395-1473099 GCF_000149755.1 Phytophthora sojae
CGATGATGACGACGGTTTTCCAGATGCATCGGACCCGATTTCCAGACCGGTTCCGGTCACTGTGCAAGCAGCAGGATCAAAACGCAGCCAATCCTTCCATGGTACCAGTGAGGAAGTTGCTGAGCCTCCATACCAAAGACGCCGAACCACAGAGGCCACTGATTCTCTCCACAAGGATGCCCTGATTGTAGCGAGGCTAAGTCACGACCCCGAACTACTCGACCGTTTCCTGAACTTCCGTGAGCAGTCCAGGACTCAAGCGTCCGGTGCATCAGCAGATGATGAAGAAAAACAACCGCTACCACCATTGGCGTCGCCGTTCAAGGCCAAGAGTACGACCAAGAAGTCCAAGTATGCGTTTTCGCCACAGCGAGAGCGCCAGGAAGTTCACGACAAGCTAACATCGGAGCGCCACAGAGGTAAGGACCCTGATACTTATGTGCATAGTCAGATCCGATCCGGTGCCCTGCTTTGCAAGTCTCTCCCAGGCGTGTTGACTCGCGCGTACGACTACCAGTTTGGCATTGAAGGTCTCTCGATAATGCACTTCAGCTTCATGGACAGAAAGAAACGTATGGAGTGGATAGACTCGGGCAGTGCCAATTTCTCGAACGTTTCGGCAACAGCGGACTTTGAACCAGCTCCAGCAGCCACCAGCATCAACGACGTTGTTGGTGCGGTGCGCGTTTTCCAGGTGTTCGCGCGCGAATACTGCGTCACTAGCGCGATTGAGCTGGCGGATGCCATCATTGGATTTATTGAGGCCAAGATTATGGCTCTGCGCTGGGAACCGGAGGACGTACCGGCCATTGTTTACTGGGTGAACGACGTTCTCGAAAGCTACCGAAATGCAGTCGCGTCTTCGGATAAAGATCCGGGTGCTATTCGACTTCGATGCACGCTGGATGACCCCTTCTGCGTGAAATATTGCAAGAAGTCCAAGAACGGCAAATTCAGCAATTAGAACAGAAGAGATCAACGAGTAGAGCACCCTTTGGCACGGTCGAAGCAACGCACGCCATCCTGGGCCGTTCCGCCTCGGCGAGACAGCGAGGAAAAAGGAAAGCACACGGCCCCATTCCGCCCAAAGTGCTGCAAAAACTGCCGAAGCAGAATGACACGCAGGGAGGAAGTCGCCGGCTCTGCATGTGGTTTCTATCGAATGCAGGGTGTGATGCCGATCTTGATGAAGGAGCTCACGACGGCCGGGCCCAATTTGTTTTGAAAACGCTAGACGCCTTGGTCAAAGCCGAGATCGAGAAGCGCTTCGATGGACTGAAGCCGGAATACAAACACTTATGACTACCTGTGGCTGCTCGGTCGCCATCGGCACACATGACGCTCCGATCCGGTTACTCCCCAACGAAGCCTGCAAACGTTATATCGAATCGATCAGAATGCCAAATAATTGAATGCAAACCCAAGTTGAACGACGCTGAGCCTACCCCCGCTGATGTTCGTTCTCGTAGTGCATTTGCGGCACCTACAGGCGATATTAGTGTGGTCGCTGTAGAAACTCTCCGTTCCACGTCAAAGACATCTCTCACAACCTGCACTCGAATCTCAAACGACGCTGAGCCTGCCCCCAGCGCTGATGGTTGGGCTAACCCCCACGAGATGCCCCAAGTATTGGCTGCTTTGGATGCCGCAGAAAATCTCCGTTCCAGATCAGATATCAAAATATTACGCACGGTTGCTCTTAAGAACGACGCTGAGCCTGCCCCTAGTGCCACTGCTTGGGGTAACACATCTGTGCTGCCTCAAATAGTGACTGCTGTGGATGCTGCAGAAAATCTCCGTTCAAAACCTGAGCAAAGTCCTCACCATCCTACCACGGCGTATGAATCGAATTCTATTGCGCCTCATCAAGCCAGGATGACTTCGTCCCATGATAATGCTGCGCATGCCTACAGCTCCACCGCTTCGCAGAATCTGGTATCTCTCTCACGGGAGTCTGCTATTACCATACAGCACGAGCTCGAGTTAAGGCTTCTTCGAGACGAAGCTCGAAAATCCCAGCTACACCGCCACTGGGGGCTGCGACGATCGCATTTTACTTCCGCTGACAAATCGGTCATCGACATGGTTGCGTGCCGCTCGCTATCGGAGATAATTCGATCGAGACAGCTAAGCGTGGAGGACGCGGCAAAATTATTGAGGGGCGAAACTCTACCTGACTGTAGACCAAACAAGGCGCTTGACCCGGATCGTTTGCGGTATGTACTACGTGGGTACCCACACTTAGACCTCCTGATCAATATCGCCACGAAAGGTATCGAGGCACAGTGGGGCGATGGCCCCAAACCAGTTCGGCCTCCACCCAAAAACCACGGGTCGTGTCGTCGACATCTGAAAGCCGTCGGTAAAAGCAACCGCGCGGGCCAAGATAGCGGGCAGTACATGGTTGTCGACGCCGATATCCTGGAGCGATGGTCGAACGTAATCTGCAGCCCACTAGTAGCGGTTGAGAAGAAGGACGTGGATCCCTCTGTTGAAGTGAGAACCATTCACGACCTCTCGTACCCATTTGGTAATTCTACGAACGATTACTACTAGAAAAAGTCGGTGCCAGCCCTCACTTACGAGCCAGTGACTAATATTGCTCGACGTATCGAACACTTGGCTACGCGTCATCCTGGTGTCCGCGTATGTATCCTGAAAAGGCGATGTGAAAGGTGCATACCGACATCTAATGTCTATAGCATCTCAAGTATTTCGGATGGCAGCTCTGGTGACAGACCTCAAGATTGTACTGATCGACTTAGCAGCCCCCTTCGGATGGTCGGGATCCCCACCATTTTATGGGCTGTTTGGACGTGCCATCTCGTGGTTGATGACAACTAATTCACCTGCCACAGTCGCTGATTCCGAAGATACCGAACCCTTTTTTGGCTACGAATGGGTAGATGATCATATTTTAGTCGAGCTGGACGTCAATGATCGGCTACATCTCGCAGAAGCAACCCTACGGCATGCGATGTTAGCCGTGCTGGGAATCCGATCATTTAATGATGCCAAGTTCTCGAACTGGAGCACCGAACTCGTCGCCCTAGGTCTGCTCTGGAACACGGAAAGGCGGACAGTATCGATGCCAGCTGACAAAATATCGATGCCAGCTGACAAAATAAGGCGCTACAAACGAGTAAATACGATGATTCAGCATCTAGCAGCTACAAAATCGGATCTACAAAAACTCCTAGGGTACGCTAAGACATGTGTCAACTTGCTTGCGGGCCGCCAAGCCATTTTACCAACAGCCGCAAGCACTTGCAGTCGCCGCACCACGGTTTGCAAAAGTAAAACTCTCCGCCGGGGCGAAGGCGGATCTACGATGGTTTCAAAACATCCTGGGTCATGGGAATTTCGCTGCGCTACCCCTGATCATGTTTGGTGATCTCCCTCCATCCGATGTGGAAATGTACATGGATGCTTCAAACATGGGTTTGGCGATTCTGGACCCTGGCGCAAATAAATTTATCCAAGAAAATTTTGACGAGACCGAGACTCTTCTAATCGCCAACGATGACACGCATTTCAACAGCTTCTCCATTAATGTGCGGGAGCATCTGTGCATCGCATTGGCACTGTGGACCTGGGGTTCGTCGTGGTCAAGCAATTCGTCCGGCCAAATGCTTCACGTGAAGTGTTGGAGTGACAATATTTCAGCAGTGCAGTGGAGCAATCGACTTTCCTCAAAGAATGAACTCATCCAAGAAATCAACAGGTCAATTGGTCTAGCCGAAGCCTACTTCAACTTACGAGTATCGGTGGAGCATTTACCAGGGTCGACCAACACCATGGCAGACGCAGCATCGAGGGCCTGGACGGATCCTTATAAAACTGCGTGGACTAATTTTTCTGTGTCGTGGGAACAGACAGCCGTGCCGCCAATCTTTCGCAAACTCTACACGAACTTCTCGAATGACTTCAATCCCCCTCACTGGCCTCGTCATCAAACGTTAAATACACAGCTACTTGGTCACAGTGGGTGCGATGGTGCACGGAAATGCGACTGCCTAAATGGTTACCCAAGGACGAAGAGCGCCATTCATATCAGCTCGCACTTTTCGCAATCTACTGCTGGAAATTCGGATGGAACTCGTCCGAAAGAGGCAATTCTACCTCCACCATGCTCTCCAAACTCTGCCACATCTCGTGGTATCACAAGCGCTTCGTCGGATACAAAGTCGAACTGTCCCCCGGACACCAGCTTGCTGTCGTCGGCATGCGCAGAGAAGACCCTCCAACCAACCCCAAGGCCCCCGTCACCATGCATCTCCTCGGAAAATTGCGCAGCTCCCTCGATTTTTCCTGTGTCCAGCACTGAGTCATCTGGGGGGCTTCGGTGCTGGGTTTCTTCTTTCTTTTGCGCCGCTCCGAGTATCTAGCTGACGGCACGAGGGTAAAAGAATATGCTATTCAAAGGTCCGATGTACGCTTCCTGGATGATCAAGGCCGCGACCAAGAATTGATCGATCGAGTGAAAAAGGTTCAAATTCGTTTTCGTGGCAGCAAGACAGATCAGTTTGGTGATTGATGTACTCGTGTGCTGGGTCGGTCTGGTCACGCCCAATGCTGCCCAGTAATGGCGTGCTGGTATCTCGTTCAGCATCACCTTTCCATTGGCGCGAGGGCGGACACTACTCTGCAAAGTTACGCGGACCCACAACTTACAAGTCCGAGACCTCGTCAGTGCTTTGAAACACGCAGCTGAACTCATTGGGCACGAACCAGACAGTTACGGCTCCCACTCACTTCGTAGCGGAGGTGCCTCAGCACTCTTCAATGCGGGCTACGACAGCTTGGTCATCAAGCTTTTCGGGAGGTGGAGATCGGACGCCGTTGAGCGGTACACAAGAATGAGCTCACAACTAACAGCACGGATGGCGGGCGACATGATGGCCAAGGCAACGTAATCAAGGGGCAACCTCCACGCCACACCCCGGCTGTGGAGGCGCTGCAATGTAATTTTCAACTTTGTGCCGGGTTCGGCACGCCCCCAACAAGTAAGACGACGACAACTGAAAGTGATTATGCTGGCGCGTATATGATTGCAAGCTTGGTTTGCATGTAGATCGCATCGAATTTCCATTTTCAGCCATTGCTACAAGTCGAGCTGGAAATCGAGCAGTCCAAAAATGCACCTCGGTTCAAAATGAAAGATCCTTACATGCTTCATATGCTTTCCTTAGTTTAACCCGGGTATGTTCCAGCAGGAATACATCGATGTTCAGCGATGTATAGATTTACTGTACAGGTCGGGGACGTTTATTTACAAGTACCTGCTACAAGATTCTGAAACACTGCTGGCCTCCAATTCGTAGATCAAAGAATGTGGAGGAATATATAATACTGATAGCTCTCGGAGGACAATAAAGGTGGCGCTAGATTAGATAACAGTGAGACATTATGCAGGCTGACCTTGCTCAGATCTCACTGCTCAGCGAGACCTCTGAATATAAAAAAATGCAGATCGTGCCAGAAATGTTCAGATTTTTTCCACACCAATTCGTACTCAGACGGTGGTAGTGGCTCAGCATCGAACTCGATGCGCCCTCAAGTGGGCCCATCAGCGACCTCGAGCTTCCTGCATATCCATCGATTGTAAGTACAGTACAATATTGTTTTAGCAGCCGTGCCGCATCTTGCAACTTGCTAGACTAATTTCAAGATCAGCAAATGTGAAAATTTAGGGTGATTCAAATTTTGGGTCCACATATCCAATTGTCTATTTTTGGTACCTCGAGCTCCGTAACCTCGAGCTCCATAGTTTTTCGGTGGGGTTGTACTGCGGTCGTATCTCCATCGTGCCAGAGATTTAGGCGAAGTACTCCAGCATCTTCGCCGAGTCGTCACCCAAATCACCGAAGTATGCCGTGTAGCCGCCCTTTTGAAGCAGCAGAAGACCGTCAAACAGCTCACAGCATGACATGCTGGGCTGGTGGATCGTGCACAGCACCGTGCGAGCTAATCGACTGCACCCCATCCCGCATGACTATCAACGCCGAACGCGCATCCAGGCCACTTTTGGGCTCATCTAGGAACAGAATACTCGGGCTCAAGCACCTCCACCCCGACCGTCACGCGCTTCTTCTGCTCCACAAACGAAGTCTCCGTCATTTCCCCACCGATCAGCGTCAGTTCAAGCAGCCTCATGCACTTTTCCTCGGTGAAATTCGGCGGCAGTCGAAGTTTCGACGAGAACATCAGCACCTCGTAGGTCGACGCAGCCTCCGAGTGACTGTCCATCTGCTCGCAGTACGCTGTGATGCCACAGCAGCGTCCTTCAGCTCTCCATTCACGTAAATTCCAAAGGCCCTTGAACTTGGCGTGCCGGGTGAAACGCAGCGCGCTTGCGTCGAAACGTTGATAGTACACTTCCAGCACCTCGCATCGCGGTCCGCGATGCCAAATCCGATGTAGCCGTGCCTTGCTCGATGCAGAAACGCTCCAGTAAAGCCTTAATTTTAGTGATGGGGACGTAAACGACGTTAACCTTTACCTATCATATAGTATATGCTGTATGATAGGGTTTTTTTTGGCGAATTTGCTATTTTGCAATAGCTAGTGTAAACGTATGCTAGTCATAACTATGCATCTGGCGTTAAAATTACGAAACTCGCACTAGAACTACATCAAAACTACTGCTCAACTTTTGAAGCTATGATATAGATACGCCGAATGATGGGTTTTCAGTTAACGTCGTTTACGTCCCCATCACTACTTAATTTGTCCGCGAAGAGCAAGACCGAGATGACCGACAAGACGCCTGGCAAACTGTACAGCCTATCGGAGATTCCACTGCAGACAGGCGGTCCTCTCAGCAACTCAACTGAACAACGCGACGGAATGCTCCACTAACGGATTTACCGAAAATAAGCCGGTCTTCTAATTCTCATAAGCCCCTGCAAACCGAACAATTCTGACGAGGGGACTTGTATTCGGGTGGGGTATTCGGGTGGGGACTTCTATTTCATGGAAGTGTTGCATCAAGGCTGGTTCTGTACTAAGGAAGATCTACTTTTCTTGGTCAAATTGTCTATGAGCTCGCAAAGGAGCGTCTCGCTCGTAGTAAGAACCCCGGGATCATTGCATTGGTTCGTCTGAAAGCATTGACGCCGTTCCGATTCATGACTGACAAGCTGGCCAAGTCGAGATGCCAAGAAGTTTTGTCTAGGCTTAGGTAGAGCCGCTAAATCAGGGTGCCTGGAGGTACGCTCAAGCTCACATCGATAAGCTTTTGGGTAAGAAGCAGCCCCTCGAGTACATTAGCCGCGGGGGTTTAACCGCTTTCGCTATCCGTTTGCCCTGCACTTGCAGCAGCAGCAGCTTAAAAGGGTTTTGAACGAAGTGTCTGGGCCACACAAGTAAGTTCTAGGCCGTACAAGACGCTGCAAAAGCGCAAGTAGGCGTTCAATGCTCGTCACGAAAAAATAAACAGTCGTTCAGTTCATCTTCTTTAGCAGTTTACATGTAGATCTTTGTCTAAGACATTAATGCTGATGGAGTACATGTAGCGAGATCGGTTGACGGGTTGACGGCCACAGTTCATTGCTTTTTCCAGGTACATCGTATCGTTGTGAAGCAAAACCAATAGGGTTGGAATGAGCTCGAGCTCCAAAGCAGAGTTCGGGCGAACATTTTTAAAAACTAAATGTTTGAGTACATTTATAAAAAAATAGATGTCCGGTCTTTTATTTGGTACATGACTTCTATTTTCAGTAACTCCAACCTGTTCCTGACCGGACTTCTATTTCCTACAGGTCTTGTATTCGGGAAAAACCGTTAGTGTGAAGTTATAAACAAACAGTGGATTATACGCGATTTCAGACTGAACGATAGCAATATATTCCCCGTAGTGTATTACATCGCTGTCGCGTATTCAAGCGATGGAAGTGCATACTAGGCCTCGCTACATGCCGTCCGTGTTCATGCCCAGCTTCTTTGCTTGCCTAATAAGCCACTTGTGCTGCTCCGTTGGGCTCATGTTCTGACCCTTCGTGAATTTTTTCGAAGTGAGCTTCGCCCAAACCTTCGACCAGTCAATTCGCTCTTCATCGATCTCGTCGTTCTTCTCGACACGGCGAAGCATTCGCCCGCCATCGGCGTGAGCGGAATCAGCGGTAGCAGAGGAGGCCTCGTTCTCGACCTCAGCGATATTGGATGCCGTGGCCGAAGGGAGGGCAGCGCCGCTGGCATGGAGAGAGGCCGCGATGACCGCCGCGAAGATGAAAGTGAGACGCATAGTGGTTGTCGGTTCTTGAGGTTTTGGACGGAAGTCCTGGCGGGGTTATTTGCAGGGCTGTGGTGGTTTGCTCGGGTGCCGTGAAGCAAATTGTGGAATGAGATGCTCTCGAGGTTCGTCCGGCACAAGAGTGGGCTCCGCTACTGTTTGATACCTAGTCTGCATGCCCTGTACAGTAGAGTCCAAGCCTCACATATCGGATCTTGCTATCAAGTGTTTGTTGAACCGACAGGCTTGGCTCAGAGCCGTTGCAAACCAAGAGCAAACAAAGCGCGGTTGCGAATGATGGCGTTTCGGATGTGTACCTCTTTTCTTGCATTCAACTAAACGATTGTTTAGTCACAGATTGTGACGTTGTTTTGAAAACTACAGGTGGAAAAGCAGCAAATCGCGGTGTTGTCACAATCTGTGACAAAACAATCGTTTAGTTAAAAATAGTGATGGGGGCCTGTCGTCGTCCCCGCTGCAGTTAGCGCGCTGTTGATATCACCTCTCCATAAAGAGTGTACGTTCATTTTTGTTTGTTTCGCAAAATTCGTAAACGATTTATTTTACATGACGTCAGTTAAGAGGCGCCCTCTCTTAACTTGGCAATTCGTGCACTCCTACTCACTAGTAAGGGTGACAGTACTGGGGTGAGCTCCGGTTTCAGACCCTCCAACTCGTCGCTATGCTGGCTAGAGGTCTTCATCCATTCGCTATCAAGGTCATGTTAACGATGAAACTCATTCGTTGTCAAGATAGGTGCCGGTACATCATACTGGAGTTATACTTGCCAAAGCTGAGGTAAGATGCCTACAGTATCTTTGTCAACAGCTTCACGATTTTGGGGACCCACAGAAGCACACCTTCTACGAGCCCGAGCCCGTCATCTTCAAAAGTGGGCTCCCCCTAATACGAGAGCCAAAAGTCGCACAAAATGGGCTCCCTCATGGTAAGTACGAGATCAAGGAGCCCTTGTTCGGGCTCCCCCCAAATTTAGCTTCAAATCTATGACGGGCTCTTCATAGTAATATCTGATTGGCCAACTTTACCTAGACTTAAGGCGAGCAACTTCGCGTGATCGATGCGCCACGCTAGAAGATCGAGCTCAAAGATCACCACACTAGAAGATCTCGCGCCGCTCATATGTGTACAGCCGCTACGAGGCCACCCCAGCGTCGCTGATCGTCCTTCCTTTCCCTCAAGGAGAAGCCCTCTTTCCTATGCCTTTTCAGGTTAGAACCTGGAGATACTTCAATGACGGCCAATCATCAGCGAGATATTTAACACAGGTGAGGGGGGGGGGGTCTTAACGAGGGCTCACAGTTCTGGAGGGCTCCATTCACTTAACCTATTGAACTCAAGAGCCCAGGAGCCCGGCTCTCCCCAGGGCTCGTAGAAGGTGTGCACAGAAGTTCTGTCAGAAGTTCTGACGTCGCAGATTGTGACGTTGTTCTGAGAGACACTACAGGTGGAAAAGCGGCAACTATTACGCTGGACCAGAGGTCGGAAAAAATAGTGCAATACAATACATAATCAGTTTTTTCAATATACATTTTATTATTGGGCTACAGTGGTCCCCGTACAATATTAAATTGGCCCAATTATTGACAATAAATTCCATAAAAGTGCCTTGGCTGGACTCCTATAGTTTTTGTACAAAGCTTCCTGTTGATGGCGTCATCTCCAGTGTGACGGGACACACAGCACTTCTTAACAGAGGAAGCAGGAGTATACAAACTCCAAGTGAACAGCCGTTCACGTGTCCCTGGTCTGAAGGGGACGACTTGACTTGAAAAGCGGTAGATCTAAGACTGAATGTATTTATAGGTTGGTACAGATTTGCCTGCATACAAATCTTAAGTTCCCTATAGTTTGTGTCATACAAAATGTATCTGTTGGCTCTGAGGCCACTTGGGCCACTATCCAGGGGAGTGACCGATGTAGCCATCCCGGAATAGTGACAAGGTCACTATTCCATGTAACCCCGTTACATCCTCCCCCACTGAGATTCGATCTTATCGACCAAAAGGTTACGCCGGTGACTCACATTTCACTCGCAAAGTCGAAATCCATCGACAACGGCGCGAGCTCTGGCGCCTCGGCTCCCGGGCCTCACAGAGCAACTGGCGCATCGCCGAGCAAGCCGCAGGGTTTCCACGTCGACTGGAAGCATGCCTCCAAAGCGCAGTGCGAAAGCACCTCCGAAACCGCGGGCCATAGGGCCGAAGACTAGGGCGGCCAAGGCCAAGGACGAGTCGTCCGCGCTGATGGAGGCTACGAAGGCGGCCGAGGAGGTGGTGCGCTCTCGTAGCAGCACGCCGGAGAGTGGCCGTCAGGCCGGGGCTCGGAGCAAGTCTCCTGACGCCACACAAGGCAAGGAGGAGAGTCCTCGGGGCCATAAAAGCCCGGCTCGCGACTGGGAAGCCGCCGTCTTTGACTGCACGATGGTCCAGTACTCCGGTGAGAGTTCACCCGACGACGAGAACGTCTCGGAGGGCAGCACGCACGCTGCCGAAGGCACGGAGCTGGCGGCAGGCGACATGACCAACGCCTCGGCCGACGTAAAGGCCTCGTCAGAGAAGGAGGCGGAGGACGCCGAGTCCGGCTCAGGCGACAGCAAGCAGTCGCACGACGAAGTCGCCATGGTCGACGCTGGGGTCGTGGCCATGAAGTCGCCGAGCGACGCGGTGTCCAAGCCCAAGGAGGTGCTGGCATCCAAGCATCTGACGCTGGCACAAAGTCGTGAGCGTGCCCAAGCGTCGAAAGCGGCTGCCGCTGCGAAGGCCGCCGAGGCCAAGGCGAAGAAGCGTTCAGCTTCCAGGTCGCCTCGCGGCTCCAGCTCCAAGCTGTTCATCGCCTCGGAGTCTGAGGACGAGGAGGGTGCCGTCCACGAGCCCAAGGAGCTCTCCAACAACCTCGACGAGCAGCAGCAGCAATACCACGCTGCTAGCTCGGGTGCGTATGCCAGGCAGCCGACTGCCACGACTGCCATCGAGTCTTCTTCAGGCGGGGATGCCACGTACCCGCAGGGCTACTTCCCGCCCGAGCCTGGCACTGGTGCGCCAGCGCTGTTGGAGAAGCTCTCGGCTCCTCGTGGCCTTATCGGCGGGTACACCTCGAGGGGTTCCTATGAGCGTGCTCTTGTTGAGAAAGAGCCACTCTTTCTTGGCGACGTTGAAGTCGCCCGGTGTGTGCTACTAGCACCACACAAGCTCACACTGAAGGAGTTCACCACCCTTCGCAGGAAGCCGGAGGACAAGGGTGGACTCCATCCTGTGTGGGGTTTCCACTGGGTCAAGCCGAATGACAACATGACCTGGAGCGAGGTGGAAGACCTCTTCTGGCGCAACATCCACCGCAAAGGGTATTCCGACCAAGAGTTCAAAGAACTCCGTGAGGATCGCACTATGTCCGCAATCCTGGACGTGCGCGAGCTCCGCATCGAGTTCGCTCAACTCGTGAGCAAGCGCAAGCTCCACTCGAAGATGGACGAGCTGAAGCAAGAGGCGAGAGCCAAAGCTCGTGAAGAGCGTGGGCGTGGTGCGACTACGTCTGCTACCGTGCCCCGGGTACCGGCCGAGAAGCCAAGGACTACTTACGAAGCTGCCGCTGCTTCTCGTCCCATATCGCAACAGCCTTCGGGCAGTCTGCCTGGAGCTGCTCAACGGGCTCCCTGACTCAGGGTAACCCCTCCACTTCACGAGCAGCTGGCGCTTGCCATGGAGCCGCCGCTCTCGGACGACTCGTTCCACGTGGTAGTGGATCTGCCCATTACGATCAAGCAGGGCCGGCGGTGGCCTCGCATGGCCATGGCTACGAGCCTGAGGCGACGCAGCCGTATGCTGGGGCCCCGAGTCAGGTGGTGGCCCTGCAGCAAGAGGAGATTCGTCTTCTCCGGGACCGTGTGTACGTCCTCGAGATCGCGCTTGGCGTCGGCCTTGGTGGCGAGGCTGCCGCTCGTGCTGGTCAGCCTGGTGCCGTGGAGCGGCTCCGTGAGGATGTTGCCTCGCTCTATCAAGAAACTCGCAGTCTCCATGGCCGTGTGGATCGTCGAGCCGACCTGTCGTCTTACGACTCGCTGCGAAACCAGCTCGCTGGCCTTCGGGCCGAGCTTCATGGCCACGCGCCGTATCCGGAGCAGCAGCAGCCCCACTCGTATCAGGCCCAGTTTGGCCAGGGCTCGTACGGGGCCCCTGCGTATGCTGCTCCGATGTACGCCGCGCCGTCTTACGACCAGCGCGCGTATCAGGCGCCTTACCGCGACTCGACGCCGCGCTTCGAGGAGCTGCGCTCTTCTCCAGCGGACCACCCACCGCTTCCTGCGGGGCAGCCAGAGCCAGAGGGTCATGGTACCTCTTAAGACGACCCACGTAAAACGTCGGGTGAGTCGTCATCGACTTGGGCAAGTCTATGGTGTACGCCGCGCCATGCCGGCTGAGGGCCGTGACTTCAGCTGGTTGCTCTCGACCGAGCTAACAGTGTTTAGCGGTAGGTTTCTAGTATCTAGGAGAACTAAATCCCCAACCTTAAACACGTTCATGTTTCCTCTTCCATTTCGGTCAGAGTACTCCTTCTGTTTATCTTGGGCTTGCGCCATGATGTCTCGCACCCTGCTGATTATGTTCAGCCTGTCTTCGGTAAACGAGGACAGTTGCTTCCGCAAGGTGGCTGGACTCACGTCCGAGACTTGGGAGGAAAAGGTTTTCCGAGCTTCTCCCCCACTTAGGACCGAAGCCCCGGTACTGCCTCGTAATGTGAGCGGCACCTGAGGGTGGCGCAACCCGTCCAGGTAAAAGGGCGTAAAGCCCGTCGATGCATGTACCGCACTGTTGAGTGCGAACTCAACCATGGGCAAGCGATCAGCCCAAGCGCGGGGCATCTCCGCGCAGATACTGCGGAGCGTGTCTTCGAGCACGCGATTGACGCGCTCCATCTGGCCATCCGTCTGCGGGTGGTCCGCCGTCGACATCGACAGTCGTGTGCCGAGAAGGCGAAACAGCGTCTGCCAGAACGTAGCGGTGAACCGCGGGTCTCGATCAGAGACAATGGTCTCGGGCAGACCGTGGTGTCGGAAGACACAGTCCATGAACAGGCGAGCGACCTCGTCGCCAGTGACGGTGTCACGAACTGGAGCAAAGTGGACCATCTTGCTCAGACGGCACACGAAGGCAACAACACCAGTGTTGCCACGGTCATCAGCCGGAAGTCCGAAGACAAAGTCGAGACTCATCGACTTCCAGCAGTCCGCTGGGACCGGCAGGCTATGCAATGGTGCCGAGGCGTGACCGGCAGGCTTCACACGCTGGCACGTCTCGCACGTACGGACGTAGGAGGCGACCCACTTGTACATGTGACGCCACCAAAACATCTGCGAGACAGACGCGTACGTCTTCTCACGGCCGAGATGGCCACTGGATGGAGCGTCGTGCGCCTCCATCAGGATGTCGTACTTGAGATCCTCGTCGTTGGGCGCGACAATACGGGGAGGATCCTCCGGCTCGACCCTATAGTGGAGCAAACCGTCAGCCCACTCATAGCGGTGCAGCCTTGCACGTTGTCGGGGCGTGAGCCACTCGGCCTTGGCTTCCGAGCCAGCGGCCAAGAACCACACAAGAGGTCCGAGACTGGCATCGTCTCGGTACCCCAGCCTGATGCGATCATACAGATCCGTCGTGACCCGATTAATATGAGCAAGCTCGTAGTCGGGTCGGCGCGACAGCGCGTCGGCAAGCACGTTCAACTTGCCCGGCTTGTACTCGACACGGAAGTTGTATTCCGCGAAGAATGACAGCCAACGCATCATCCGCTGTGAGAGATGCGGCGTGTTGATGGCAGTCCGCGAGGACGCGTGGTCTGTATAAACGACAAAGGGCGTCGAGCCCAGGAGGTGCACTCGGAACTTGACAAGAGCGTACTTCATGGCAAGTAGCTCCTTGTCGTGGACTGGATAGTTCCGTTCGGCTGCCTTGAGCTGCCTGGACTGGAACGAGATGACCCGTTCGCGGCCTTCATCGTCGGCCTGCAATAGCGCACAGCCAATTGCGTAGTCAGACTACGCTGAAAGGCTTCGTCTCGTCCGGCAATGCCAGGACTGGCGCGCGCTGTAAGCTCGCTTTGATGTCGTTAAAAGCATCTTGATGGCGACGCTCCCAGCGCCAGTCGACATCCTTCTTCAGGAGATCCGACAAGGGCCGTGCCAGCTCGGCGTAGCCTGCACTATACTTGTGCAGGTAGTTGGCGAGGCCCAACCACTGTAGTACGTCCTTCTGCGACCGACGTGGCGGCCAAGCCGCGATGGTTTTCACCTTCTCCGGGTCCGCCCGGACCCCGGCGCTGCTGACGAAGCAGCCCAGGACCTTGATCACCTCAGCCGCGAACACACACTTGTCGATGTTGGCGTACAGCTTGTTCGCCCGCATGACTTCGAACACACGTCGAAGGTGCTGGAGATGCACCTCCATGGCCGTCTGGCCTGCCTCGGCACGGCTGTGGACGAAGATGCCGTCAAAGTACATCTGTGTGAACGCACGCAAAGGTCGGAACAGTTGTGTGACCAAGCGATTGAACGTTGCCGGGGCGTTAGAAAGCCCCTGAGGCATGACCAGCCACTCCCAGAGCATACCGCTCGGCGTGCTCACAGCCGTGAGTGGGATGTCGCTCTGGCGCATCAGGATCTGGTAGTATCCGTCCACCAGGTCCAGCGCGCTATACAGCGTGCAGCCGGCCATGTTGTTGAGCAACACGTCCTTGCGCGGGATCGGTGTCTGCGCAGGCACTGTCGCGCTGTTCAGCTTGTAATAAGCATGAACCAGACGTCACTTTCCGTTCGGTTTGCGAAAACAGAAGGTAAGCGTCGAGTGCGGGGACTTCGACTCCCGCACCATGCCTGCCTTCGCCTTGGCGGCAAAGAAGGCATCAATGACTTCACACTGCTCCCGGGGAAGAGGCCATTGCCTCGTGACACAGTACTTCGTGCCCGGCACGAGATCGATCTCGTGCCTGATTCCCCTGTCCGGAGGGAGATTGGACGGTGGATCCTTGGACACCACGTCCTCGAACTCCTTCGCCAAGTGGTACACCGGGTCCCAGGGGTTCTTAAGAATCTCAGAGCCCATGCGCGACGCGCGCTGTCTCTGGAACTCCTCCAGGACTGCCTGGTCCATGACAGAGGACGAGTACAACTCGGCCGACGTGGACTCCGGTCGGAGGAGAACCAACTCTGCGATCTCCCCGGCCTTTAGCTCGGCCAAGAAGTCCTCCATGGCGAGCTCCTCAAGGGTCAGCAACTCTGAAACCTCGGGCAGAGCTGTAAGCTCGACAGCTCCTGTCTTGACCCGACGACCGGTCACGCCGTCGAAGATGTGATAACACTCTTCGGCGGCTGGAGCCTTGGCTGGAGGCTCGGAGTCGCTGGCGACTGGCGTCGTCGGCCACACGACTAGGCCCGGCTTACGACGTGACCTTCGGGTGTCTTCGTCTTGTGGCGCCGCCTTGACGGCACCACCGATCTTCTCGATCTCGTGCGGAACGACGTTACCCGCCTTGTCCTTGAGCGGAACTTGGTTACCCGCCTTGTTCTTGAGCGGAACTATGTTACCCACCTCGCCGTGTGGAACTTGGTTACCCACACCAGGAGCGCTTCCAGCGACTCCTGCATCAGTTATGGTCTGAGTGACCTCCTGTGGAAGTATGTTACCCACATCGGAGGCGCCTGCAGTGCCTTCCTCATCCGTTACGGTCTGAGTGACCTCGCGTGGAACTTGGTTACCCACGCCAACGCCAGCGGCGCCTTCTCCAGCAGCCCTTGCTGCCTGCGGTACTTCGTTACCCGCGTGTGGACCTACGTTACCCACCTGGTAGGTGCTGTCCGGCACCTCCACTCTCAGGCCTTGTCCGGCCCGGTCGGAGTCGTCGTCAGTCTCGACGGACCCGAAGAACTCATTAGACGCTGCTGCGCCCTGGCGGCCCTCGCGGGCGCCCCAGTTGCTGCCAGAGGTGGGAACATGACTCACCAAAGCTCTGTCAGAGCGTGGGGGACGACTGGCCCCGATGGCCTTGCCGCGCCAGTCGATCCCAGGCTCGTGTTTCTCCAGCCACGGCATGCCAAGGATCAAGTCGTACTTGTCCATGTCTAGGACCAAGAACGGCTCCGTGCTGTCGAAGTCCTCGAACTTGACAGTGAGGTCCATGTGGACCTGAGGTACTTCTACCACCGTACCGGCGGCCAGTCTTACCGAGACCAGCCCGCTGCCTTTGCTGACTCGTAGCGCATCGGCGTACTTGTCGCGATTGCGTGCGACAGTCTGGCGGCGCGCAAAGTTCTTGGACGCCCCAGGGTCGATCAAGATTCTCAAGGGATGATCGTATCCCGGTACACTCGCGTGCACCACAAGCAGCCCACCGCTGCCCTTCTCCGCTTCGAGAGTACAGAGACTCTCAGGGGCTAAGTCCCCATGGCGTGCGCCACCCGCATGCCCCTCATGAAGACTTAGTGTTTCCCCAGTAGGGCGCCCCGCCCCTACTGGTGTCCGGCGTTCCCCTGGTTCCTGGGGCGCGGCTTCTGCCAGCGACCCCTAGAGCCAAAGGGCTTCGAAGAGAACTTCTTCTTCGGTCCTCCCGTGGGACAAGCACGTTTCATGTGCCCAAGCTTGCCACAGCCGTAGCAGCGAATGTCGCTCTGCTCGGCCATGCCCAGATCCATGGGAACCGGCCCGTTGATCGCTCCATTGCCGGAGTTACCATTAGGCGCACCGCCAGAGGCAGAGTTGCTCTGCCATACCGTGGCGGGGGTACGAGCCTGCTTGTGGCTGTACTCCTCCTGGAGGGCGATCTGAATCGCCTCCTCCATAGTGTTTGCTTGCGCACGGAACAGTTGCGTGCGGGCAGGACCGACACGCAGACCGTCCATGAACACGGTCACCTTGATGTGTCCAGGCAGGGGGTTCCCCACCAAAGAGGCAGTGAGCACTCGCATCTCCTGGATGTACTCATGCAGCTCGCGCCTTCCTTGTTTGCAGGCGAGGAAGCGCGAACGCTTGCGGTACTCGTAGTTCGCCGGAAGAAACGCGGCCCGCAGCTGCTCGCACAGCTGGGACCATGATGCGAAGCATCCAGGCGTCGTCGCTTCGCGCGTATACGCCCAACTCTTAGCGCGACCACTAGGGTTGGAGAGCGCAAAGGCGACACGGAGTCGCTCGTCCGAGACGAGAGCCGCGTCCATCGCGAGCTCAACCTCTCGAACCCAGAAGTGAAGGTTTTCTCCTTCCTTCCCTTCGAAGGGGTGAACCTTCAGCCGCAGGGGTTTCGGTTGCACCGGCTTCGGCGCGGCCGCAGTGGCCTGCAGCCCTTGAACGTGGGCGATGAGCCCTCGCTCGTAGGTGTCGAACGCGTTGATACGCTCAACCTGCTCAGCCGGCGTCGCCGCCGCTAAGCTACGCAGGGCATCTGTCCCAAAGATGCCTGCCATCTTACGAACGGACTCGTACTGCGAGTCGTTCAGATGGGGAAACTCCGTACGATCCATCTTGGCTCACTCGATGAGACCACAGAGGATTCAGGTAGTCCAATCTACCCGCGTAGGCGTAGGATTGACTACAAGTGCTACCAAGTGTGACGGGGCACACAGCACTTCTTAACAGAGGAAGCAGGAGTATACAAACTCCAAGTGAACAGCCGTTCACGTGTCCCTGGTCTGAAGGGGACGACTTGACTTGAAAAGCGGTAGATCTAAGACTGAATGTATTTATAGGTTGGTACAGATTTGCCTGCATACAAATCTTAAGTTCCCTATAGTTTGTGTCATTCAAAATGTATCTGTTGGCTCTGAGGCCACTTGGGCCACTATCCAGGGGAGTGACCGATGTAGCCATCCCGGAATAGTGACAGGGTCACTATTCCATGTAACCCCGTTATATCCAGCCTCCGATGACATCAAAAACGGCGTTAACCACACCACATTTCGCCCAACGCAAATGACTGGCTTGGAGACGTGCTCCAACCAACTCCGCAGCCTGCAAATACGGCTCCACTGGCAGTTCATATCTCCATTTCCACAGGATAGCAATGATCGCCAACAAGCAACTCGCCGCCTTCTTCTACACCTCGCGTGGCCGAGGCCTCTTCAGCTGCAACTTATGTAACAGCGTGCGCAAACAGTTGGCTGGGTCAGGTTACTCCAATCTGGTGGCACACCTGGCATGGAAGCACGCTGGCTACGAGGCAACGTACGCGTCGCTCCAGGCCAGCTCGGACCGATCTCTTCAAGCGTTCGGCTTCGTCGCAGAGGAAGCCAGCCATCTCTTCCAATGGGTCCGTTGGATCATCGAACGCAACATGCCCGTCCACGAAGTCGAAGATGCACCATCAGCAAGCTCCGATCTGTGACCGCCAAGGCCGTCAAGAAGTGCATGGAGGGGATCGCAATTGAAGTCGGCGAGAAGCTGGGGAAAGAGATGGGAAAGCTCTTCGCCCTGATGTTAGACGGCTGGACCCACGCTGGCATTCACTATGTTGCTCTCTACGCCGTCTACGAGACAGCTGGTAAGCTGCGCATACCGCTACTTGGTATTTCTCCCCTTGAAGATGGCGATCAGACGGCAGACGCTCACATCAAGCTGTTCAAGAACATCCTGGATGTGTACGACAAGACCAGCGACATGGTGGGGTTTCTGGTGGGGGACAACTGCGCAACTAACCAGTCCATTGCAACCAAGATGGGTATCCCCCTCGTCGGCTGCGCCAGTCATCGTTTCAACCTGGCTGTGAACAAGTTAATGGAGCCGTATGGCGACTTACTGGACGAAGTCAACAACCTTATGGTGGAACTTCGTCATGAAAATAACCGTGCCGAGCTGAAGAAGTACACCGATCTCGTCCCTATCAAGCGGAACGTCACGCGTTGGTCCTCGACGTTTACAATGGTGGAGGGGTACATTCGTATTCGCGCAGAGATCAAGAAGGTCGACGCCGTGGAGGAAATGGTCCCAACCGGCGGGAAGCACCGGAAGTTGGTCGCGCTGTTTGAGCACCTCAAGAAGTTCGAGAGCGTCTGTAAGCGGCTTCAGCGCGAGGACGCCGATATGGGAGAGGTACGCCTGATGTTCGACTCCCTCATCGCCGAGTACCCTGTCATGTCAGAGCATCTGAAGTCGACCGCCAAGATCGTCCATACACCTGCATTCGAATCGGGTGTTGTCAAGGTCATCTCTGGCACGGCTCTATCGTCCGCGGAGACAGCAGCTTTGAAGCGGTTCGAGCAGGCACAACGCACAGGAAAGAAGCGCAAGGAGCGGGAAGAAGACTACGCGACGATGTTGCTCCAAGGCAAGGGAAAGAAGAGGAAACAAGCGCCAAGTACCACACGTCACATGCCGCTCGTGAAAATGGTTCCTCCGACGTCAAACACGGTCGAGCGGCTTTTCTCTCAGTGCAAGCTGGTATTGACACCGCAGCGTCGATCTATGCTTCCGGCCAACTTCGAGCAGCTGGCGTTTCTCCGGGTCAACCGCGGCATGTGGGACGTTTCCACAGTAGCCCGAGTTAGCAAGCAGCAGGGTAGCTAAACTAGCAGCGGTATTGATAGTGGGGAGCGTTCTAGCTACATAACTCAATAAGACCATCCCTAACATTGAAGTTTACACTCCTCATATTTTTAGAATTTTTTTAAATTATGCCACGACACTAATACTGTATTTTCAATCCAAGTCAAATCGTAGTTATGTAACCAAGTATGTCCGCTTTTCAACGCAGGTATTCCCAGCCTCGACAGAGGCATATTGATGAAGAAGATGCATTTCATATCGAGCGTATGCCTATCTTGACCTATATCCCCCTCTAAAAAGATATGGTCGGCCCGAAATAAATAATTATAGATCAATCCTTGTTTATCTTCAGCATACCTTTGATGAGTGTAAAAATATACTGCTTGAAACACTCCTACAATAGCTAGCCAATTAGCACGCACTTCAACACACGTCTACCTTAGATTATTGGCTTAGCTAGCTATGCACTTGGGAAAAACAAAGATGCCGAAGAAGGGCAAGAGGCTCAAGCAAATTGCCGCTCTCGCGGCAGCTAAGCGGGCACTCGACCGGCAGGCACGCCACCAAGCTGTTCCAGCCCCTCTTGAAGTTCTCCGACAAGAAGCGCTGTCGACGCCATGGTGCTGTTCAGGTCCAGCCGTGGACGACAGTGATACGTCTTCGTTAGAAGACAACTCATCCGACTTCGGCGAAGGTCCCAATCTCTACACAGTAGACGCGATCTACGCGAAAAAAACTAATCCAGCAGGTGCCGCTTATTATTTTGTTGGCTGGGTGGGCTATGCGGAGCTAACATGGCAGCCCGCAGTTGACCTGCCTCAAGATCTCATCAGTGAGTTTGATCGTGCTGAGCTTGGTGTAAGCTGGCCGGTCGATTACCGAGCGGTGATTCCAATTGGGGTTCCTACAGGCACCAGTGGCAGGGGTAGACTTGCTAGGCGCACCATATAAATTGCAATATAAATTGCGGGAATTTTTATTATTGTTTGCTAAGAAATTGCAGTTTTTATCAGTAGGTGCAATCCAATATGATACTGTATTGGCGGACCTCTGCGCCGGACCACGTACAGTATTTGATACATGAAATAGGTTTGAGGTACTGTAAGATGCCTCATGTATCGTTGAGTCAAAGACTTCGAAGATGTCCTAGGCCAACAAATCGCGGTGTTGCTCTGAGAAAAAAGAAACGCGGTGTAACAGCTGCGGCGTTCCACGCCATTGACTGCTCTGAGAGCACGAGGAGGAAGCAATCATTGTCGGATCATACGAGTTCGCTACACTTGGGTAGCCAACAGCGACAGACAGCCCCAGCAGTAGATGCAGCTAGGTAGGAGTGCCTCTTCGGCAATTCGCCTGCAGCTAAGACCCGCCTCTCCGCATCCTGACCGGCTAACCGCGGGCCCCCCACGCAGTGTAAGTCTTATAATGGTAAAAATATGTCCTTGTAACGGTTAGTGCGCCCTTCGCTTTGGAAAGAAGAAGCTACGCTCTCGATATTGTAGCATTGTCTCAAATAGTGCAGCAAAGTTCTCAGGGATTCCTCACGTGTGTTTCCAATCGGTGACGATAGAATGGCTTCTTGTGTTATCGTCATATGTATTTCAAACGGTTCTCGCAATTCGAGAACGCCGTGATGCGCTGTTTCTCCCTTCACCAGACAGTGAGGATACGGATGCATGCAGTACTGTAACCTTTATCGATTTATCGATTTACACCTATAATGCGTAGTAAAGCTTGATACATAACATGTTGTGAATCACTTTGTGGCATTTTCCAACTTTTGTGCAATAACTCATGCAAGAAAAGAGGTACACATCCGAAACGCCATCATTCGCAACCGCGCTTTGTTTGCTCTTGGTTTGCAACGGCTCTGAGCCAAGCCTGTCGGTTCAACAAACACTTGATAGCAAGATCCGATATGTGAGGCTTGGACTCTGCTGTACAGGGCATGCAGACTAGGTATCAAACAGTAGCGGAGCCCACTCTTGTGCCGGACGAACCTCGAGAGCATCTCATTCCACAATTTGCTTCACGGCACCCGAGCAAACCACCACAGCCCTGCAAATAACCCCGCCAGGACTTCCGTCCAAAACCTCAAGAACCGACAACCACTATGCGTCTCACTTTCATCTTCGCGGCGGTCATCGCGGCCTCTCTCCATGCCAGCGGCGCTGCCCTCCCTTCGGCCACGGCATCCAATATCGCTGAGGTCGAGAACGAGGCCTCCCCTGCTACCGCTGATTCCGCTCACGCAGATGGCGGGCGAATGCTTCGCCGTGTCGAGAAGAACGACGAGATCGATGAAGAGCGAATTGACTGGTCGAAGGTTTGGGCGAAGCTCACTTCGAAAAAATTCACGAAGGGTCAGAACATGAGCCCAACGGAGCAGCACAAGTGGCTTATTAGGCAAGCAAAGAAGCTGGGCATGAACACGGACGGCATGTAGCGAGGCCTAGTATGCACTTCCATCGCTTGAATACGCGACAGCGATGTAATACACTACGGGGAATATATTGCTATCGTTCAGTCTGAAATCGGCGTACTAGAGCTTCGTGTAGGCTGGGATAGCTTGGTAAGTCGTATTACAACTTCTCAAACAATATCACGCTGGCGGTTGTATAATTGATTAGCAAATTGCAGTGTCAAAGCTCCAAGGAAGCTGTCCTCTACTGGCGCAATAGCGGGGACAAGAAATATACAACAACAAAAGGCGTTCTAGCTAGCCCTTTGTTAAGCGAGCAGGAGCTTATATGTCTCAATCTTGCTTACTGAAGTGCACCATAGGCTAATTCTGAACTTCGCGCATGCCTCAATTTTCGTAAAGTGTAACTGCACATCCACCAGTACTCTGAAATAGTTCAAGGCACACTTAATTGTTGTTGTTGTCAAAACAATAACGTGTAACCTCGACAAGACCACTATAAAAACGTATTTTATGGTACACTGCGTTGTTAGCATGTTGCCACCTGTTCATACTACCAAATGCTACCTTATCGATTGATGCCCGCCATCGCCCGCAGAAGAATAGCAGTCTCGCAGCAACCGCCTTAGTCACTGACAAGGTGCAGCTATGAGATCGGGTTGATGCTCACGGCCAGCATTACAATGCTACCCACCCAGTTCATCAGTTAGCCCTAGACGCTGACCCTCGAAATTGCTGCACGAATCAAAACAACGCAGCGTTGTCACCATAAACCCCACACAATAATCGTTCGAATGAACAGTTCCTCCGAAAAGCACGTACGCGACGTTGAGCCCGTCGTACGTCTCACGATACTCCGGGTCCGACATTCGATAGCGCACGCGACCATGATGAGTGGCTTCGATCGTCCGGGTGGTATTTGCGCGACAACTTGCGGTACCTGCAAATGCAAGTAAATGCAACATCAAAGCATTAAAACTCTTGATAGGGCCCGGATATGGATAATTTCCTGAGTGCGCACCGTTGCGTTCTTGTTTTTGCTCCAGCAGCAGCACTGACAGGCAACGTGCGCACCAGCAGCCTGATGGGCACCAGAATTTCTGGAGGGCTTCTTGACGATTGTGGTCATGATCGTCCGCGGCTACAATCTGCAGACCCAGTTCTACGACAAATATAACAATACTACAAAAATATTAGCTCCACATTTTACCATATATATGGATATATACTTCTGATCTCTCACCAATAGAGAGTAGGGTTTGAATTAGAAGTTGGAGACTTCGCCTGCTGCAGCACAATTCACAGCGCGGGGCCTTGGCGTGCGAAACGATCTGAAGAATCTACAAAACATATTGTGTTTATAGTGTAAGTAAAATTGTAGGGTTCCTAAATAAATGTTCTTAACGATCGGCACCTTGTCTGTGAGATGAAGCTCTAGTGACTTCGTGAGTGAGGGCGAGAAGAGCGGCAGCGGTTTATCAGCAGAACAGCAAGATCCAGCGTCTTCAACTCTTTCTATATGTCCAACACCCATACTCAATCGAATGCAGAGAGCTCGCTACAGCAAATTCAGGAATGAGCGGCGGTTGGGTGGTTCTTGTTAAGATTGAGAGATTCTGACCTGAGAACTTCAACGAAATTCAATACTCCCATTTAAGTATCTGCATTTCTGAGTCCACAGCATTATTTGTTTTGAGGTTAACGTTATAGGGAGGCTTCATCTGATCGGCTTCAAACAATCGGATGTGGGCTGCGCTAGCAGCTTTACTGCTATCCCAGAATAATCCACTGTTCTCTGAAATTTATTTCAGAGTCTACCGGTGATACCACTTTCCGCGCTAATTACATATATCAGAGTTTAGCGACGCCCTCTTTGCTTGAATTGCATATCTGCTGTACGGGTCACCCATTTCTTAAACTTCATATTTTTTAACAAAAAACTTTATTTATGAAGATTTTATACAAAAAACTTTATTTATGAAGATTTTATACAAAAAACTTTATTTATCTCACCCACTCTTGAACGCAATGGACTTCAGACTGAAATGCTGAGGCTTGGCAAGGAAGTGAACGATGACCTGTTCAAAATGGATCAGGTGCACGCTGCGCGGCAGGGGCACCGCTCAGGAGAATGCTCGAGAAGTACGGGCGATACACTATGTGTTGGGTGTGTACAGTTAAAATTTAAGAAAAGATTGTTTAAAGACACAGGATACCGATGAAGGTTGTCCAGAGATTTGGAGCAACTGAACCAGCGTGTTTCGACTCAGTGCCGAAAGCACTTGCGCTCTCCGTCATATTGTGTGTTCTGTTCCAAATTTCCGCGGGCGCCCGAGCCAAATCTCCGGCCAATCTCCGAGGATTGGTTAAAAGCGCCCGTTTAAGTACGAATTGGCCTTGACATGCGGGCACTTGGACCATATGATTTGGGCCAGGAGATTAGGCAAACGACTTGAGTGCAATCGGAGCGGGGTCTCCAAACCGCCGCGATTTGGAAAATTCGGCCGGAATTCACAATACTAGGTTGCGCAAGTTACCATCCACATTTCAACAAAAAATTAACGGTCAATGTAGTGACGAGCACCAAGAGATTTGTCAGAAGATGGCGAGCACCTACGTAAAGTGCAAGTAGCCTAGAGCAAGATGCACCAAGAAAGCGTGAACGTCGCAAACAAAGTAGCAGACACTTGAAGCTAAAAGTGTGGACTTCACAGCCGAAATTTCAGAGCTTCTTCGTGCACAGCACGACTTTGTTTGTTTATAACTTCATACTAGTGGAGCATTCAGTCGCGTTGTTCCGTTGAGTTGCTGAGAGGACCGACTGTCTGCGGTGGAACCTCTGATAGGCTGCACAACTTGCCAGACGTTGGCCGCCAGCTCTTCGCGGGCAAAATCGTTATCGCAGACCGATCCCGGACTACTGGTTCTCGCCGATTTTCATCGTGGGCGCTACGGTCCAACATGTTGTCAGAGTTCTCGAGCGACCGTTACACTCCCGCCCACAATAAGCCTCAACTGGAAAGTTTCTGCATCAAGCAAGGCACGGCTGCATTGGATTTGGTATCACGGGCCGCGATTCACGGTGCTGGGGGTCTACTATTTCGACGTTTCGACGCACTCGCGCTGCGTTTCATCCGGCACGAGAAGTTCAAGGGCCTTTGGAATTTACGTGAATGGCGAGCTGAAGGACTCTGCGAACCTCAGTCATATATTATGTCGTTAGCAAAATGTGTTAAGTAACATCGATGTACCTCACTGAAAACTGAAACTTCAGTCCTACTGCAAGCAGATGGGTACTCGGAGGCTGCGTCGATCTACGAGGCGCTGGTGTTCGCCGCCGACCGAAGAAAAGCGCATGAACCTGGTTGGTACACGAGACGCTGGAGCTGCTTGAAATGATGGAGAGAAATGGCGGGTAATATGTCTGTGGAGTAAAAGAAACGCGTGACGATAGGAGTGGAGGTGGTCTAAAACCCGAGTACTCTATCGGTTTCACCTCCAATAATCTATAGGGGTAGTGGACGACACTGTCACAAGCAAGTCACAAGCATGTACCTTTTCTGAAATTTACTCGTGACAGCAACATCCGCCAACATTATGTTCAGAAGTGACTTGTTTAAAATCAAAAAGTAACTATTTGAAAATGAATACGCTTGCTACGGACGGGCCAGCTATTATAGGCTCCCGACAACTATACATTTAAGTAGTGACAATGTCGAAATCGATGCAGTTAAAACAACTCTTAGAGTACGTTGTAGAAGCATGATATAGCTGGCGGAAGTTACTAGGGCTCCGCGATGACGATTAAAGCTAGGCGCGCATCCAGATTACTTGTGGGCTCACCCACGAACAGAAGACTCACCGGCAAGACACAAGCAGCCAGAAGCAGCCACAAGCAGAATCGAACGTGTATTAAGAGCCTTCTTAGTGAGGCTCTACTCGTGTCAGCCTCACTGCAAACCAAAATAATATAGCGGCTGTCGCAAGCCAGCCGAGCGTGTTCACTTACAGTGCTAGATTGCAGTGACTTGAAACCTGAAGTCCTCATATCTGCTTTTGACAAACTCAGGAGGATCGACGGAAACAGGGAAGTCCGATGTTGTTGCCGAAGTCATCCTGGGAAGCGGCAACTACTTCCATTGGGAGTTCGCTGTGCGGATGACGCTAGCGAGGAAGGGGCTGCTGGCACACGTGCAGATTGTGAAGGACCCGGCTGAGATGACCAAGGTCTGGCTGCTGAACGACATGAAGGCGCTCGGACTCATCGCCCAAGGGGTGGTGGTGGAGCACCATACGAAGATTCGGTCCGCAACCTCGGCCATCCAAGCTTGGAACACTCTGCGGGAGTTCTACAATCGGACGACCATGCACAACCGCGTGACGATGACTCGTCGTCTCCACGAGTTCAAGATGGGGGACGGCGCAACGATGGCGAAGCATCTGGACAGCTTTGATGAGCTGATCGTGGGTTTGCAAACCCTCGGTGAGCCTCTGGATGAAAGCCGACAGCTCGTCATCCTGCTGAGCAGACTGCCGGCGGAGTATGAGTTGATTGCATCGATCGTCGAGAACGCCAACGAGAAGTTGATCAAGGAGTACGAGCGACAGGAGAAGAAGGAGACCTCGGAGCGTGCGCTGAAGGCTACATCGTTCGGATGCAAGGGCTCGGACCGAAGGTTCGGCCGGAAGGACAACAGTGGACGAAGCCTCAGCGGACGAAGCCTCGGTGGACGAACCGTCGGCGGGCCAATCGGCGGCGGACGAAGCCTCGGTGGACGAACCGTCGGCGGGCCAATCGGCGGCGGACGTAGCTTCGGTGGACGAAACGTCGGCGGGCGAAACGTCGGACGGTTTAAGGTCAAGTGTTTCAACTGTGACCAAGTCGGCCACATGTCCGGAGCAAAGTAACGGTGGCACCAACGAAGACTCGGTGTTCGCCGTTGGGGAGGATCGATCAGCTGGGTGGCTGATCGACAGCGGTGCGGCGGCGCACATGACGCCACACCGCGACGACATGTTCGAGTACTCGGCCATGGTGAAGGACATGTACGTGACCATCGCGGATGGGAAGAAGATTCGCGTGGCTGGGACTGGGTCGGTGCGATTGACGGGCATCGACGGAAAGCAGATTCGAATGGTCGAGGTACTTCACATACCTGGCCTCGACCGAAGGTTGCTCTCGGTCGGAAAGTTGGCTGAGCGAGGCATGAGTGTGGAGTTCCAGCGCATGTCGTGTGTGATCTGGGACAAGTCGAGGGCGATCGCTTCGGGGAAGAAGATCGGAAAGGCGTATGTGTTGGACTGCCATCAAGACATATCGTATTACACCGAGTACTCGGGGGGTGACAATGAGTGGGAGCTATGGCACGCTCGCATGGGACACCCAAACGAGGACTCGTTTGCGAAGACTCGGCTGGCAACGACGGGCGTACCGATGACTCAGAAGAAAACGAAGTCTCTGTGTGGAGGGTGTATGAAGGGCAAGTAGACGGTCGCGCACTTCCCATCGCGCTCGCAGACGAAGACATCGCGTCCACTAGAGCTCGTTCACACGGATGTGATGGGTCCGATGAAGACTCGGTCGAAGGGTGGCGCTATGTATGTACTCACCTTCGTGGACGACTACTCGCGTTACGTCGTGGTGTACTTCTTGAATAAGAAGAGCGAGGTTTCGACCAAGTTCAAGTCGTACATGAAACTCTACCAGAACCAGTGGGGAGGGCGCATTAAGTGTCTGCGCTCGGACAATGGCACTGAGTTCGTGAACAAGTTGATGGCCGAGATCTGCCGGCAGAACGGGATCCTGCACCAGAAGACGGTTCCGTACAGCCCGCAGCAGAATGGTGTGGCCGAAAGGATGAACCGAACACTAATGGAGAAGGCTCGGAACATGTTGCACTACAAGGGTGTGACAACGTTGTGGTGGGCAGAAGCAGTCAGCACGGTCGCGTACTTGATCAACCGCTCGACGAACCGGATTGCCCAAACGAAGACTCCATACGAGGTCTCGTTCAAATCGAAGCCTCGGTAGGACCACCTGCGAGTATTCGGATCGGTCGGTTACGCTCACGTTGACAAGGCGAAGCGCACGAAGTTGGACGCGAAGAGCTTCAAGTGTATGTTCCTCGGGTACGCCGAAGATGCGAAGTGTTACCGAGTTTACGACTTGGAGTCGAACAAGGTGCAGGTATCCAGATCGGTGAAGCTCGGCGAACGTGAGGTGAACGGCATCTATGAGACGATGGCTACCAACGATTCAGTCACCATCCAAGTTTCGGAGGACACTGAGGATGATGCGCAACTTGAACAAGCTGAACAACCTACCAATGATGAGCCGATGGAGTCTGCAGAGGACGCAACCGAAGACTCGGAGACGCAGACGAGGGCTCGGAGCGAAGCCTCAGTTGAGGACCTGACAACCTACCGAGGAGTGACAAACCCGACGATGGGAGAGGCAATGGTATTTCACCCAGCTCCAGAACGTGTCCGACGTGCGAGGGAGCCTGCGATTCTGCTTGGAAATGGACCAGCAGAGGGGGAGGAGTCGAAGGTTGACGAAACCGAAGATTCGGACAGCGACGACCACTTCTGGCCACCATCGCCCAAGCGTCCGAGGTTTGACGAGGGCAGCTTACTTGCGGAAGCTGTGCTGGCATACGCGGTAGACGTTGGTGATGCAGACGACGCACCAACTACGTATGATCAGGCTATGCAGAGCGGCGAAGCCTCGGAGTGGGTCAAGGCGATGAACGAGGAACTGAAGGCGCACTCTGACAACGGATCCTGGACGATGGTTCGGCGGACAACGAAAGCTCTGCCAATCGGATGTCGGTGGGTGTTCGCGAAGAAGCGCAACGAGCACGGCCGAGTCATCAGGTACAAAGCTCGGTTGGTGGCAAAAGAGTTCAAACAGAGGTTTGGCGTACGCTCGGTTGTGGTAGCCGAGGCTTACGTGACCGAACAGTTGGATGCGGACACGGCATTTCTGAACAGTGATCTCACTGAGCTTGTCTACATGGAGGTGCCGTATGGCATTACGAACGCGAGGAACATGATGTGCAGACTCGAGAAGGCGATCTACGGTCTGATGCAGGCGGCGAATGCTTGGCACAAGACTATCCACCGAGTCTTCATGAACATCGGATTTCGAAGTTGCGGTGCGGACCAGTGCGTCTACGTGAAGGGCAAGGACGGCAGGTATGTGTACGTATGCCTCTACGTGGACGACATGATCATCGCGGCCAAAACGAAAAAGGAAATTGAGGAAGTCAAGGTGGCACTTAAGAGCTCGTTCAAGATGAAGGATCTGGGCGAAGCTTCGTTTATCCTCGGGATGGAGATCCACCACGACTACTCGACCAAGATGCTGATGATCAGGCAGACGCGTTACATTGACGACGTGGTGAAGAGGTTCAACCAGCAGGACGCCAAGGTGGCGGAAACCCATGTGAGTCGGGCATGAAGCTGACGAAGGCTCAGCAACCGAAGACTCCAACCGAACTTTCGGCAATGCAGCCGAGACCTTACCGAGCACTCGTCGGATGCTTGTTGTACATCACCACGTGCACTCGTCCGGATGTAGCTTACATAGTCACGCAGCTGTCACGTTTTCTGGAGAATCCCGGGCAGCAACATTGGAAGGCCGCGATCCGAGTACTGAGGTATCTGAAGGGTACCCGAGACCGAGGTATCGTTTACAATGGCAACGAAGGCGAGGTTTCGGTTGAGGCGTACACAGACCCTCGACGACCGTCGCTCGGTGTCGGGAACGATGGTGATGATCAGTGGAGCGCCGGTGATCTTCAAGTCGAAGTATCAGCGCACGGTGGCGCTAAGCTCGGCGGAGGCCGAGTACATGGCACTCAGCCTATGTTCCCAGGAGGTGCTGTGGGTCCGCGCCATGTTGAAGGACTTGGGTCATGAGCAAGTGGGAGCTACTCAAGTGTGGGAGGACAACCAAGGTGCGATCTCGCTGGCGAGCAACGCAGGCTACAATGCTCGGACGAAGCATGTCGACATCACGCATTACTTCATCAGAGAGAACGTGGCGCGAGGTATCATCAAGGTGGATTACGTCTCAACTAAGGATCAGCTTGCGGACATGCTGACGAAGGCGGTGGGGACCAAGCGCCTGCAGTATCTACTCGAAGCGAGCGGAGTTATCGGACAAAGTTCTCAGGCAGAGGCTTCGGACCGAGACTTCGGCCAGACCGCTCAGCACTAGCGGCGAGTGGGAGTGCTGGCATTGAGCGCCGCCAGTGCACGCGAGAGTGACGAAGGTACGACCGAGGACTCATGCAGAGATGACTACAAGGAGAACGAAGTGACGGCAGGCATGGCACGTGCCTGGCCACGATGTGATTGGACCAACCGAGGACTAACCGAAGTCTCGGTTGGGTATACCATACTGGAATCAAGTCAAGTCTGGTGTGCGCTAATCAATGTGATGAGAGGCAACAAGGAGAGCAAGGAGGACAACAGGGAGAGGAGGACAATAAAGTAGATTTAGGCTTAACAGTAAATCTCACTTCGGCATTTGCCCTCTTCACCACAAGCAACAGCAAAACCAACAATTGCAATACAGTAAATAATTGGGTTTTCCAATAAAAATCTTTGTTATTGAGTGCCCTCGTTTCCAATACAGTATCATATTGACCCAATTATTGATAATAAATATGAAAAAAGACCGCTTTCATAGAAGTTTTGACTGATGATTCTAGCTGCTAAGGGCATGGATTTGCTCAACGCCACATCCAAGCAAGTATTTCATACCCTAATTACTATTATATAGCTATGCATGAGCATATGTTTTACCATTGCTGAAGCTCGCCGGTAGAAAACAGCTTTGAGCGACCGATAAGACACCGACCGCTATCATAATACTGTGAGCATACAACATGTACAACGCGTAGATTAAGCCTCAGGTAGTCTTCATAGTGAAAGCTTCACTACTAAAATTTGAATATCAATGCGTTCAACGGATAGACAATGTCAATGGGCGTATAGAAACTTAAAACAAGTTATGTTGAATACCCGGTTCAGTTAGTTCGCAACATTCACCCTGCACTCACGTCGTCATTAATATCCTTGCTCGTGGAATGCTTGTGAACTTCACACGCACCGTATGTTATAAAGGACTACAGGTATATTTGAACAACATACATATGTGCCACAAGCATGCCACAAGCACACAGTAAATGTTCGTGGCAGCAATGGCGCCGCTACATCCGTAATGTTTCGGATAGTCGCTTTTTGCGATTCGACTACCGTATTTGAGATCTCATTCTTCAATGAAATTCATTGAAGTAAAATAACTTCATACACCATATTCTTGAAGTTGTGTTGTTGTATTTTGTCTTTGCACCATTTCACCCTTTTTGTGCATATTTTTGGATCTTTCGTGCCAAAAATGTGCGGTTTATGAGCCGCGTAGCGCGCGAGCGTAAACCCTGGCAAAACCTAACGTAGAACACTACCTGCGGTTTTGGATCCGTGTACGTAGCACGTGGGCTTAAACCCAGGCAAACGCTGGAGTAGAATACTACCACCGACACATAATTAATTTTGAAAGCTTTATCTGCATTTTGCAGTACAGAATTCTGCCCGAATAAGGAACGGGTGTATAACTAATAGCCTCACATATTTAATATTATTTTCCAGTCGATGTGGCGATAGGGGGATGTGCAAGGTACTGCAAGGTACTGAGGTGAAAAATCCAGTGCCAATCATCCACCCTCGTTTGAAAAATGGCGCGCATTTAGCGATCTTACTAGACTTCAAACTACATGTATCGTAGTGGTAGACTCGCACTTTTTCTTTTGCACCTCGCCCCACAAGCCGACCTCCTTCCCCACTCCACCCATGAAGTCCACACCGTCCAAGCGTCTCCGCCTCACTTGGTCTGAGAAAGTGGGCATCCTCGACAAGGTGAAGGGCTAGATAATCCCTACGAGGTCGGTCTGTTGACAGCGCTGTTGTGGTGCGAGGATGCCTGGTCAAAGGTTAGTGCTTCGACCATACGCCACTGTTGGAATCATTCCGGACTCGTAGGTAAAGCTGCTCTTCAGTTCATTTTGAAATTACTAAATCAGTACATTGGAAAAGTATACTCAACTTAACATCAATTTATATATTCTGCGTCTTTATATATATCAGGCGTCCCTTACTCGGGCAGATTACTGTAGTTACTTTTTGCGATTCGGTTAGTTACAAGAAGCTAGTCGAGAATGAACCCTGTCGATAATTAATTTTATGCTTCGTTTGCATTTTGGACTAGTTACTTTTTGCTTCTCGAGTAGTCACTAGTAACTAGTCGAGAATGAAAAAGTAACTACTCGAAGCATTATTGTCGAAAGTGACTAGTTTAAAATTAAAAAGTGACTAGTTTAAAATGTGCACCCCCGTAGCAAAACGTGAGCTCGGGCCGCTTGCCAGGCAGAACATTGCTGAGTCCTGGGTTTGCAGCCGCGTGCTTCGCACACGGACAGTCAAACCGCAGGCTGGCTCTCTGCGCTCGCTCGTGACATCTGTCCCCGTGCTGCCTATACAGTTTTCCTTATTAAACTCCAAACCCAGTCGATTTCAATAAAATCGGATTGAAACCCGGTCGATTTTGTGAAATATTGAGCAACGACACGTGGGGTTTGTCGTGTTGGCTGCTCTACTTGTCCCCGATTGAAGTAGGCGTGCATTGCGTTGTAGCTTACTTGAGTTTTGTATTGCATACTGTAGCCCATATCTAACGGACTCTGTGCTTGGGCGCAGAGATCCCGCAATCCCAAATTTCGCTGAGTGGGCGAGAGCTGCGTTCGTGGCCATCTCTCTGCGCTCTACGCAACAGGTACTGAGCCCAACCGTCTGGAGCTCTGTGAGCTTACCCTCTAGAGCTTCGCGGTGGCCACGAGGATGACGACTCCTCCGGCGAGTGGTGCAGCGACGTCAGTTGCGGGCACCCCGTCGACGAGTGCGCATGGTTCAACGCCGAGCGTGGCGGTAACCTCGACGACGGTGACCACGATGGTGTCTACGGCGATGGTGGCAACTACAGGAGCTGGTTCTAGTGGTACTGTGGCTACTGCTGAATCCGTGACGACGACAACGGCGGCAATGCCGCACCTCCAAGGTGGATTCTCGTTCCCTGGAGTGGCTACGAGTGGGTTGGTCCCTTCTTCGGTTGTATCGGTGGCTGGTGTTGCCTCTTCTGTGCCCGTTAGCTATGGAAACGCCTATCCTGTGATGACTAGCATGCAGTACGGCTATGGCTACGGATTTTCGGCCCCGCCAAGTGGAGTATTGCCGATCCCTGGAGCTCGCAGCTCGGGAAGTGTTATCGCTGGAATTAAGGACATCTCAAATAAACCCCCAGTCATGAAGAGCAGCTTTGATTTGTATGCTGTTCAGTTGAAGACCTCTTTGAGTCGGCTGGGGCTTTGGGGCGTGATTGACGGCACGGATTCGCGTCCGCTCTTTGATGTCGGAGGGCAAGCTGCATTTGATGCTCGTGACAATGCGGCGCGTGACGCGATATTGCGTGGCGTTCCTGAAGCTGACGCGGAGATGATCTGCCATGAGGCATCTGCAAAAGATATGTGGACTCGCTTCGAGAACAAGCAGACAAAGCGTGAGTACGCCAACTATATCTTCGCACGCGAACAACTGTATTCCAACAAGTACACTAGTGATGTGAAGCTGAGTGACTGGTTGAGGGACATGGAGTTGCAGAAGCGTGAACTCCAGCACTATGGAAAGATGATTAGTGATGAGGAGTTTGCGGAGATTCTCTTGAGCAACGTGTCGCGCACGCACCGTGAGGTAGTGCGGCAGTTCTCACGGCACTATGTTGTGCTGACTGTGCCTGGAACTCACCAGCTGGCCCCGACAGCAGCTCAAGTGATGAATGCACTTCGTGCCGAAGAAGATCTGGATGAGAAGATCGCTGAGGAAGTTCCTCGCTCTTCCATCAGTTCTGCCCAAAAGAAGTCGAACGGCGGCAACAACGGCAAATCTGCCGAGAGTTCGGGCAAGAACAACGCCGGAAAAGGAAAAAGGCAGCGCGGGCGTGGTAGATACAAATCGAAAGGCCAGAATCAAGAAGGCAAGTCAAATGCTGGTAGTGGCAGCAAGTCTTCGCAAGGTTGCTGGAATTGTGGCGACTTGAACCACATTCGCGCAAACTGTCCGACTGCAAAGCCGAAGGAAGGCTCGCAGGAACAGAAGCAGCCTGTAATTAGCGAGTACAAGCGATGGCAAAACAAGAAAGGTGGAGATGCAAAGAGGAGCATCGATGCGCTGACGGTGCGCAAGGTCGGCGCGACTGCGATTGGTGCTCGTCCCCGTAAGACTGGCATTACGGAGTGGGTGCTCGATACAGCTACTGATGTGCATGTATGCACGGATGTGAACTTGCTGGTGGACCCGCAGCCTGATAGGCAGCATCTCTTCCTGGATTTTGATGGTCAACCAAAAGGAGAACGATTAGTTGGTGATGTGCGCATTCTGATGGATAATGAGATGACAAACCAAGATGAAGTGTTGATTTTGATTGGTGCTGTTCACACACCGACTGGACCAGACAACTTCTTGAGCTCTCACCTTCTGGAAGAAGATGGCTGGGAAATGAGCTTCAAGCGTGAGACTGGAGACTCTTTCTGCTGTATAAAGAAGGGTGATCTGGAGCTGCGATTGAAGAAGACGCGCGGGCGCTACCGCTTGCAAGCGAGGCCTGCCGATGCACGAGACGTGCATGCTGTTTCGCAGGCTGCTAACAGTAACGAGGATGCACTTCAGCGGTGGCACATGCGTTTCGCGCATCTCAACTATCCTACATTGTGTCGAATGATTTCGCAGGAGTCTGCATTTGGTTTTGATTACTTGTGTGGTGCTGGTGCTGGGGACCCTGCTGAAAGATGCTGGTCGTGTGTTGCTGCGAAGCAAAAGAGAATGTCTTATAAGAAGACGCTTACGCGGCGAGCGACAGACCCCTACCAAAAGCTGATGTCGGACATGTGTTATGTGGGTGTGGACACCTACGACGTCTATCAGCATTTCCAGCTCATCGTAGATGAAGCGACACGATGGGTGGGGGTTCCTGATGGAGGCTAAGGAAGAAGCTACAGGTGTAGCGATCTCCCATGTGATGTGGTTATTGGCTCAGGGGCATCGCATAGAAGTGTTCTCTTCTGATCAAGGCAGAGAACTGGTGAACAAAAGGATGAAAGCATTTCTCAGGGCGAAAGGAGTAGAGTTTCTGTGGACAAATGCATACAGTCCGGAGGAGAACGGCCTTGTGGAAAAGATGAATGGTGTGTTGTTGGTGCGTGTCCGTAGTCTGTTGACAGGCCACTCGATGCGCTAACATTCACCACTTCCACAGCAAACGTGAAAGCTTCACCCCACAAGCTCTCCGGCATGTGAGCGGTCTTGGTGGAGACACCCCGTTCACGCGACGTTTTGGTGAGGGACCTGACGTTGGGATAATGCGTGTGTGGGGCTGTGTGGTACACGAGTTCACTCCTAAGGTGCTACGAGCTAATAAACTTGAAAACCCTGGCAAGTTGGGCCTCTTTCTAGGATTTGCGAAGAACTCTGAGGGGTATCGCATTCTGAATTTACGGACGGGTGATATTCGTGAGCGACGGTCTGTCGAGTTTGATGAAGGCTGGACTGTGGAGTGTTCCTACGTGGAGCATCTACTGGCAAATCGATATCGGCGTGGCCGCTTCAATCTCCCAGCTTGGTACGGCTCCCGGTCATGGCGGCAGTCACTCATGACGAGCTGACAGCGCCTCCGCCGAAGCGTCAACGTCTCGCAAGTGCACATGGTAGTGGACGACCTAGTGGTGTGGGGGAGCAGTCTCCGGTTAGTGCGGGGGGATCTGTGGCTGAACCGTCGAACTTGACTCCAGCGCGAGTGCCCTTGGCGGACGCTCAGCTGTCACCGTTTGGTGAACCACAGCAAGAGGTCGAGTGCTTGGAGCACGACCAACTACACGAAGAGGAAGGTGATCCTGAGGAAGCTGCGAGTGTGTCTAACCGCCGCTCAACGCCTAGGCGGGAGCTCCCGGATCCTGTTCAAGAGCATGTTGTGAATGACGAAGATGCACACATCGATTTCGTGACTGCTTTTCTCAATGGCCCGATCGACTGCGAGATCTACATGAAGCAGCCCGAGTTCTTCGACGACGGAACTGGGCGCGTGTGCAGATTGCTGCAGAGCCTCTACGGTTTGAAGCAAGCTCCGCGCATCTGGTACAAGACGCTGGATAAGTATCTACGGCAGTGTGGCTTTCAGCGCTCGAAGATGGACGGTGGTATCTACTTTCGGTGGGTGGATGGAAGTCCGATCTTTTTGGCTCTTTACGTGGATGACATCGTGATCGCGGCAACGATCGAGAACATCAAGCTTGTGATGAACGAGCTTAGCAGAAAGTTTAAGATTAAAGATCTCGGAGATGTGCATCACCTGTTGTCGATGGAGATCCGATATGTCCCTGGTAAGATGTTGTCTATCTCGCAGCGTGGGTATGTGGCGCAGCTGCTGGGGCGCTTTAAGATGTCGAAGTGCAAGGCGGTGGCGACGCCGCAGGTCAAGGGCAACTTCCCGCTCCCGGGCGACCCGGACAAGGAGTTGGTGTGCGTGAACATTGACCCGGACGTGGACTACCAAAGCATCGTTGGATCGCTTCAGTATCTGGTCAGCTGCTCTCGGCCAGATATTGCCAACGCAGTGCGAACGTTGGGCAAGTTCTTGATGTGCTACACGAAAGAGCACTTCGTTCTGGCGAAACGTGTTCTCCGATACCTGCAGGGTACGCGGGAGCACGGACTGGTGTGGTACAAGCCGGTGTCTCCGGAGATGCAGTTAGTGGCCTATGCAGATGCTGATCTCGGCAACGAGAAAAATGATCGTCGTTCTATCACTGGTTACGTGCTACAGCTCAACGGCTGCACGTTTGCCTACAAGAGTAGGAAGCAGCCGATCGTGACCGACGATACATGCAGTGCGGAGTTTGTTGCAGCCGGTGAGTGCTCCAATCTCATCATGTGGACGCACAACTTGTGCGTTGAGTTGAAGATTCAACGGACAAAGAAGACGATCCTCTACGAAGACAACCAGGCAGCGATCCAAGTGATCAAGGAGGTCAGCAGTGGCTACAAGGTCAGATATGTGGACCTGAAGTTCCACAAGATCAAGGACTTCGTGGAGCGCGGCGTGTTCGCGGTCGAGTACATTCCGAGTGAAGACAATCTTGCGGACATCTTCACAAAGCCGCTCGGCCCGCAGCAGTTTGTGAAGCTGCACGAGCGCCTCAACGTGCTGCCCGTGCCGGACAGCGAGTAGTTGCGCACGGTAAGCACGTGCTGGAAGTGAGTGCAGCAACACGAAGTGGGAGTGTGAAGTATTGAGCAACGACACGTGCTCTACTTGCTTTGCGTTGTAGCTTATTTGAGTTTTGTATTGCATACTGTAGCCCATATCTAACGGACTCTGTGCTTGGGCGCAGAGATCCCGCAATCCCAAATTTCGCTGAGTGGGCGAGAGCTGCGTTCGTGGTCATCTCTCTGCGCTCTACGCCACAGATTTCAATAATATTCCCACGGGTACGAGTCGCGTTACAGCACCTTTAATGCGACAGCACAACATCTGCTTTAAGCCCTACGGCGCCCTAAAGCCAAAAAGAGGGGGTGAATCTGCGGTGCTGCAGTGTACTCACTGCAGCACCGCAGATTCACCCCCTCTTTTTGTGTTGGCAAAAAAAAAATGATTTAAATATTTTTATCGCTTATAAAAATCCATAAAAATATTTTTCGATTGTTATTCATATAAGTGCGATTTCTGTTATCCTTCTTTTTGTATAGACGAAACCGCTTTCATTACAAGACTGGGTTCTCTATTCGGGCACCTTTACTGCAAGCGTGAGCACTGACACGATGGCATGGCCGCTGGCAATCTCTACAGCAGAGCTACTGTCCTACAGACGAATCCAGACGAAGACGCTGTCGATAGCGTCGAACCGCCCACCAACACGATGCCACTTGACTCATCCCGCTGGCAATGTCGCGTCGCCACCATCAACGACAGACAACCCCACGGACAAGCTGATGCTGCCAGCCAAAGCAGCACCGCCAGATCCAGACGCCGAGTCTGACGAAGTCCACACGCCGCCCGTCGCCGCGCCGGTCGTACTGTCCAGTCGCACCAGCACAATCAGCCAAAGCCACGTCGTGCGAGCTGCGAGCGCACCGATCCGTGAGCACTTGACGCCTCGCTGCCAACTACGCCGACCAACCCGCTCGACTGTGTTGATGAGCGCCAGACCCGATCAAGACAGCACCAGCCGGACCGGTTTCGCCATCAGCGACTCTGTGCCACTGCTCACGGATCTCGCGCCGCCGTCAGACACGAGAACTTGCGCCCCAGACTCGCCTCCGCCACGGACGAACAACGCAAACGGCGCGCCTCGAAGCAAGAGACTCGAGGTACATTGGCACTGTGATGCCGCTGACCGCTTGCCCCTCAACTACTGCTTGTTGTCTACGCTAAGCCGCCCGCGCTCGCTGTGCTACATGTCGCCTGTGCTCTGATTGTCTGCAGCGAGGATACAGGCTACTATTAGCGCAACTACGGTTCCTCTGCAGCTCCCGGTTTATTCGATTAAGCGGGATTTGCTCGATAAAAATGTAAAAATCGGATAAAAATAAAATATTTTATTTTATTTTATTTTATTCGGATAAAAATCCTTCGATATTGTTTTTGCCAACACTGGTGTACTGGAGCAGACATCCGCAAATAAGAAAACTAACACCGAGTAGCGGCAACGGGTCCATCCGCTGGAATGCCTGGCGGTGGGCTTGCCTCCGCAAATACTGCGCAGACCTGCATTACGGGCACTCCGCTCAGGTTTGCTTGCCGTGGCAACGTGTCCTCACAGTACACGACCAGATGAGCCCATGACACCCGCCCCGCTGCTATCCGTAAATACAAATCCCTTATTATTCCGATCTGCGTAAAGATTTGCTTCTGTACACAGACTTTGCACAGATTGCTAGGGCGCCCTTAACTTTACGGCGCCATTAAAGTGTAGGAGGGATGACCTCCAGGCCTGATGGCTTTGGAAATGGGCACCCCGAAGGAGTCCCTGAGGAGGCGGAGGTCCTGAAAACCAGCTGCTTTACTAATGGCGCCCAAGGCGCCATTAACGGTGCTGTTGTGCTGTCGCATTAAAGGTGCTCTAACCACCTCGCCTGGCTTGTGAAGTTCACAGTGAACGGGCGGGTATGGGTACCCGATCAACACCGTTTGCGAGCCCTGATGTGCACATCCGATATGTCATCATCCAGGATCGCGCTGTGATTGGCGAACAATGTTTGCTCTTTTTTTCGATAGCTCTGGGACCAGTCTGGTTGGCTCAATAGTGACTCACTATTAGTGAGATACGATATTTGAGACTCGGACTCTACTGTTCAGGTATGCAACAGACTATTATACGGTAGCGGAGACACTATTGAGACGGACAAACCTCGAGAGCATCTCATTCCACAATTTGCTTCACGGCACCCGAGCAAACCACCACAGCCCTACAAATAACCCCGCCAGGACTTCCGTCCAAAACCTCAAGAACCGACAACCACTATGCGTCTCACTTTCATCTTCGCGGCGGTCATCGCGGCCTCTCTCCATGCCAGCGGCGCTGCCCTCCCTTCGGCCACGGCATCCAATATCGCTGAGGTCGAGAACGAGGCCTCCCCTGCTATCGCTGATTCCACTCACGCCGATGGTGGACGAATGCTTCGCCGTGTCGAGAAGAACGAGATCGATGAAGAGCGAATTGACTGGTCGAAGGTTTGGGCGAAGCTCACTTCGAAAAAATTCACGAAGGGTCAGAACATGAGCCCAACGGAGCAGCACAAGTGGCTTATTAAGCAAGCAAAGAAGCTGGGCATGAACACGGACGGCTTGTAGCGAGGCCTAGTATGAACTTCCATGCGCGACAGCGATCTGCATGGGCTGGAATTACCTCTCTACAGTAACATACATTCCTACCGTTCAAGTCTGAAATCGTTAATGATCCACTGTTCTTATAACTATTAAGTAGTATAATACGTAGTGGAGCATCGGTTGAGTATCGACACCCTGCAGCGGAATCTCCACTCCAAACCGCACAATTGGTCAGGCGTTGGCTGCCTTCTCGGCAAGCTTCTCCGTGCTGGTCTCGGGTAACATCATCCTCGCCGACTTGATCTCGGACTACTGGGTCCGGATGTACTGGTTCTTTCCTGCCGATCCAACACTTATCGGAGTTCTCGAGTGACCGCTACATGTACACCCCCGCCCAGAGCAAGACTGAGAACGCTTCTCATCAATCGAAAGGCACGGGCTACATCGGATTAGGCATCGCGGGGCTACTTCGCGTTCACGCGAGCTTCGCTGCCTGTCTTAAGCCAGCCCTGGCTGGCACTTGCCCTCGTCGTTGAGCATCTTCCCGGTTTATCAGACTTTTTCAGAGCTGTGACAGGACTGGGCTTTCCCTTTAACTCGAAGACCCTCTTTTGGTCAATACCGTCGTTGTTCTTCTCGACGCGGCGCAGGACCCATCCGCCATCCGCGGTAGCAGGTGACGCCCCGTTTCCGAGCGCAACATCCGGCGCTTTAACCGAACGGGGGCCACTGGCATGAAGAGTGGCCGCAACAACCACTCCGAAGATGAAAGTAAGGCGCATACTGGCTGTCGGTTCTTTTGAGCTCGTGGTATGCACGACTTGCTGGTGGGTTATGGAGCGAATGGTGTGCGGGCTTGTCCAGCACGGAAGGCGGTATTGTGCGCTGCAACCTGATGACTCTGGTCCGGCTACTAACGGCTTCTTTAGCTACAGTAGTGCCAAATACCATGCTCCTGCAACGGAACGGAGGACTATGATCGTGGTTGGGATTTGGGAATGAGTTTACTGGTGTTTACGTTTATGGCGACTTTTTTTTTAAAAAAAGTCTCCAAGAGTGCTCATTCTGGGAAATTCTTGCAATAGATAGTCGTCCGACAACCCGTGAAAGTTATACCACCCGACGAAGGCCGGATGTGGGAAGTCACCTGACAAAAAGAGTGTACATTACATTGCTTACGATGCTGCCGTAGAGAGCAAGTCGTGATCAAGTGGGACAACTTGTCCCACTTGATCCGGACAAGCATCCCTGCAGTCAACTCAAAAGCCTTTGCAAACTGGCATTAAGCTTATCACAAGTAAACACCTAACACACCGAGTGCCGTTCGGCTCCTCCAACCCACGTAATTATCTCTTGAGATGGCTCACATACTTGAACGTGAGGTAGATGGCTGTCTGCACGACGAGCCAAATGACACCAGTCCCACCATGAAGTTGTACTTGCGCTCCGGCCGGAAGTCGTAGATGCTTTCGATGTAGTGCGCCGCAGTCATGTTCGTAATCGTGTTGCCCGAAGTCACCGCGATGATGTCCTGGTTGTCGCCGAACTGCACTCCCATCAGCGCCGCCAGTGAGTAACTCGACGGCATCAGATTGGAATAATTGGGCAAATTTGGCCGGGAATCACAATAGTGTGTATTAGAACACGCGACAGCGACTGGAATTACTTCTCTACAATATCGCACTACAAGCAATTCATTCCTATCACTCAGTCTGAAATCGTTTAATGATCCATATGTTAAGATTGAAATAGGGGGTATCGGATAGTCTGCAACTAATTTGTTTTGCTCTGTGACGTTATAAAATGATGACTGATAACGTTGCAGGAACGCCTTCCGCTTTTACGGCAACGTTAGGGCCTTATTGCGACGTTATTAGCAACATGGGTACATGGTAGGACAAGGTCGGACTTGTAATTTATCGGATAAATTCCTCGTGTGTTGCACATAGGTAATTTATTTCTGAGGTATTATCTGTGCTGAATGAGTACATAGTAGGCTCACGAGGTGTGCAAATCTATCGAGCCGCTCACTGAGGACTTCAGATGTGAGGGTGGGAGAGTTCTGAAGTGGCACACACCACGAGTACACTTGTGAGCGCAAAGTATGCTAACAGAGGCTCAAAATGTGAATACTCTGGTGTTCGGATTCATTTATCTCTGCATGGTACGTTTTATCGCGGATGCCAATGATTTTCTGGGCTGTACTTCTTCGACAACGAGACATAGTTCTTCTTAAAAGAGTATATAACTAATCAAGAGCTCGTAAAAGCGTTTCAAAAGTGACCATTATATTTTTTTTCGTAACCATTAACGTTGCCCTTTTGATAACGTTGCTCTCGCAGTAACGTTGCCCGCTAACGTTGCCCTTCGATCACATCGCCCATTAACTTTCTTCGAGGTAAGTTGTTGGTGACAGTATTGCACGGCAGCAAACCCTACTGATAAATCAAGTAACATATCAGGTCCACGTCGCTGGTTATAACATTATGATATTGTGAGTGTACGGACACTTTCATTATGCATTCAATGCTGTGCCATCGTGCATTGACTAGTTTAAAATTATTCTCTTACAAACTAGTTGACCTCTTCTCAGAAAATCTGGAATAATAGTAGACGCTGAAGTTCCGCGTCTACTACGGAAGTTCCGCGTCTACTGTATAAAGTCGTGTCAGAATCTATAAAATAAAACTATTAGGTGCACGTCTATTACCTTCGGTTACTATTCAGTTATACTCTCATTGTCTCCGTCTTAGTACATCCGCCAGATTATCAATGACTACATTGCCAGGTTGCGTGTACTTCACCTACAATAAATAGGATTCAATATTTTAACAGTATGAAGTGTAAAAGGCTTAGTACGAGCGGTACAACCGTCAATCGCGCATCATAATTGTTAGGTAAAACCAGTTAACGTTGCGCAAGAACTATTAAAGCTCGTAGCTAAAGGGTTAACGTCGCTGTAAATTTGGAACTTAAGCAGCGTAAGACTTGAATTGCTGCCTGTTGCTTAGCCGATAAACCATAGCTGTTCATGCTTATATTTTACGTATTACTGTGTACAATAACTACCACACATCGACACATGCAACAAATGGACGTAGAATCTATTATCAAACTCATACAGGGTAACATTTTCGAAGTGATGCATAAATGTATCGTCACAGTTAATCTGCCAGAAGGGTCGCAGGTTCTAGCCGACATGTCCATGAAACAGATTCCTCATCAGTTGTGTGCTGCAATTTAATAGCAGTGATATCAAAGTAGATTGCGATCTTGTTCTAAATCATACGGTATACATCGCTGTTTTCTTACAATTGGACTCTATATATCTGTAGGCATAGTATGCAGATGCGTGATCCTGCCTCCATTTAATATGCTTCTGTAGTAGTGCGGCCTGTCACGTGGCCGACAGACGGCAGCAGCCGCGCACTCGAGTCGTCATCGACTTGACGAACGAGTGACGAAGAGGACGATCAGCCAGTCGGGGCGCGAAGTGTGGCAGCGGCAGTTGGATGGTGGCGGAGGTGAGCCAGTGGGCTGGAGACACCGGCTACGGGCGGTATCCTACAACTTCAAGGCCAGACGTCGGCCATGCAAAAGATCGCAGGAGGGCGGACACGGAGAAGAGTGAAGGACAAGTAGTATGCAGAGAGGAGAGGCGACGACAGAGCGAGTGGCGTGCGGCTGAGAGACAGCGAGAGCAGATAGGTTACGAAGGGCCCTCTCGTAGGTAGAGGATAGGAGGCCTCGTAGGTGGGGGCAACGAGCGCGCGGCTGGCCGCTCGACCCTCAGTTAAGATTGTTCCCGGTTGGTGAGCAGTTAAGACTAAATACAGCAAGAGAGTGGCGCCGTACGCGGGTTCCAGTAAAGCTAAGGTGAGGCAGAGATTAGGACGATTGGTGCACGATGAGGGCGTAACACAGTAGGGTGGTGGGGACTGTGGCTAGAGACCACAGGGGTCGTGGCAGGAAGTGCGAAGTCTGCCATGATCGTAAGGGCGAAGGAGTTCGCTCGCCGCACTCGGGCTTGAGCTCCTGAACTCGAAGCAGATAGAGAAATACGGATTACCTGCGGGACACAGCCCAAAGACCCTATCCGGGGGTGACGGTCGCCGATAATGTGTCCTCCCCACCGTTCCTATCCGAAGGACGTCTGGTCCGACGGCCAGTAGCTGTCTGGTAGTGTTGACGTGTCTGCCTCGCACTTTGATCTCTCTCGCTACGTCCACCGGGCTACCTAGGTGGACGCACTACTCTCACTCTGGCTGCTGAACCAGCCGACGTGTAATGGAATTGGCGTGGTGGTTCGGGAACTAGCTACACTTCCTATACTACGCGCTGGCTAAGTCACCGTAGTGCTATCCTCTCTCATTATAGTAAAGTATTTTGCCAAGTTTTATAGCGATCATGTACCGTACGCCTTGGGGAAGGCATTGTACCCTTTGAACACTAGCTTTATATAAGAACAGAGGGACAAATCACATTAACGGGCGATGTTAACGTGCAACGCTAAAAATAAAGCAACGTTATCTTGGATTAACGTTAATGCGCAACGCTAAACATAACACAACGTTATCTTGGAGCAACTTTAATGCGCAACGCTAATCATAATGAAACGTTATTGAGAAGCAACGTTAGTACTCGGTAGTGTCGACCTCATTCGATTAAACCTAAGCGCTTGGGCGCAAATGCTTCGCAAACGTTTAGGACGACAATCGTATAGGTGTACGGAAAATTACAGAACATAATTACAAGCAACGCGAAGCAGCAGCCATTATGTCAGGGACCTGGACGATGATAGTGGTTTGGTAACATCGGTACTCTGCTAGATGTGGACTTCCCTCTCGGCCCGCACGTCCTTGTCGTCCCACGGCGCGCAGCTTGAAGCTGAATACCAACGTCAAAACAACATAGTGACATAAATATTAATGAAGCAGTGTTATCAATCATAGAGCGACATTAACAGACAATAGAGCGCAGAGCAACGTTACCTTTAGTATTCGCGGGAGGGGGGGGGGCAGACTTTCGCAGCTTGACCATCTCCGATGCCAATGCGTTCAGCTTGCCCGTACGAGGCATCCTGCCGCTTTTGCCGCCTCCTTAACAGCCTTAATACATTAACAAATAAACAATAACAAATTACCAAAGTTAATGCATATATAACAAGCAACATTAATGCACACCTGTAAGAAGCAAGATCAAACTTACGTAATTCGTGAAGTCGCTTGGCTTGCCCCACCCTTTAACAGCGGGCGCGTAGGGCTATCGTAATGTTTCCAGGAGGTGGCTGCGCGGTCCGATCCTAAAGTACAGCTTCTTTCCGTTTAAGTTCGAAATTAATCGAGGTAAACCCTCCCTTCAAATGAGTATTTTAATCCTGAGGGAAAATCCGGCCGGAATGAGGGATTTGGTTGTCACGTATTTTACGCGTCATTTATTTTTTGGGCGACGTTATTCTTGTTATTGCAACGTTTTTGAGCTGAGGTTAGGGCTAGTTAGCGTCGGAGGACCCACTTCGGACAAAATACTAAGAACACACAGGGTGCTCTAGTTGAGGCACTTATGCCTCTTTGCCACAATCCGGAGTTTTGAGGCGCATCACTTCTCGCAATTTGAGGCACCACTAGGGGTTTCATACAAATCTAAGATAAATGGCAGAAAAGGAGTGCCTCGCGGGCGCCTCAACCAAATGCATATGCTTGGTGTGGTACACGTTAATTATACATGCCACACGCTTGTTGGCATCCCGCTGCAGGCATGTCGACCGGCCTGCAGATTTTCTATGAATCACTTACTTCTTCCATGCATTGCACTAATGCATAATTTCAACTACAACACACAGCCTGATAGGTGGCACAACCTTGATTGCAACCAACGTTGAAGCTTTTGTTTCGCTCAAAGATTTTGTGGCAGCGCCAATATAAGTCACTAGCTTGGGTTGTACCAGTTTGGCCCATGTAACTGTTGTCTTATTGCTTGCATTGCATTCTATTAGATTTATGTCCTAAGTAATGCCTTACCGTTAGGGTACTACGCTTTTTTCTATCGAAAAATGCTTCAAGTCCAAATGTGAGTTTTGAGTCACCCTCCGGAACCTTGAATGAGACGCTCGGTGTTTTTTCTGCACACATTGCCACATCTAGAGCACCCTGAGAACACACTTCCATTCCAGTGAAAACACACAGAGGATGGGCGACATCATAAAGTAGACGAGGCGCGATAGCGCCCAGCCAACGGAGGCGAGCGGTTGCGAGGAGCGTAGCCGCAGCAAACCCGCGCGGGGAGCCTGCGAAGCAGGGCCGCGCGGTATTTGCGGAGGCGGGCCCAGTGACGAGCATTCCAGCGAGCCGAGCACTGCACTCGCCAGGTGAGAGAATCTATATATCGCGAGCGAAGCGAACAGCGGGGCGCCGAAGGCGGTGCCCAGCCAAGCGCAGTGCGGCTGGTCCGTTTATGAAAACGCGTCATCCCTCCCAGTCACTATAGTAAAGCCAAGTCAAAAGGATTTGTAGGATTTGTTGTGTGTTTTCACTGCATGTACGTGTGATTTGACGGTTCTGTCGTACGGGTTGGGGTGACGCCCTCCCGCGGCGTCGTTCTCGGGGGCGCTAATGCGGCTCCCAGTCTGGGAGTCCCAGACGGACATTTATTTATTTATTTATTTATTTATTTATTTATTTATTTATTTATTTATTTATTTATTTATTTGTTGCGGTTTAGTCCGATACTGCGCTCTGCTGCAGCCTCGCCAGACGGACAAGGATGTGAGGCTACAGTAGTGTCTCTGGGCCGAGAACTCGACGCGGGTACGACTCGCAGAGGCGGTAGCGAACGAACCAGGCGCGCTCAGTGCTCAGCCACCGACTTCCCGTGGGTTGATAACTACGGCATCGCCCAGGAAGCTGATTGGGCGGCGAGGCGCGAGCGCCCGCGAGGGGGGAGATTGCTGCGGCCGTCAATCGTCAAGGGAAGGTGCTCAAGGGGATCAGCATAAGGCGCAGGAACAACACAAGACCGACGAACAAGGGCGTTGTTAAAACTCAGTTTTGGTTGGTCAAACTTAAGCTTTATTTATCTCTTAATGCCCTCTAATAGACTAGTGCTCAGTCGTTGGCAAAAGGAGAAGTGAGCTCTCTCCGAATGCCGTCAAACATCATCGCACGAGCGGTCGCCAACAGGGCGCCCCCTGATTGGCTAGTTATGTAGTCCTATGATTGGCTCTCTCTTAACCAATGGGAGAGCGCCTTAATGCCAGCGGGAACACTTTACCCTCAAGCGGTCTCTCGGGGACCTCATTCTAACAGGCGTGCTGGCTGAGACTGCGTGGTTTGTTGCGGCCACGACAGCAGTTGCCGGGGAAAGGAGTAGTGACCCGAATACCTAGCTGAATCAAGACTACAAGACCATCGCAGGCAATATAACGCTGATACGCCGGCGTTTGGCTCGTTTGGTAGGCGAAGTTTGATAGAATTATCAACTACCTATAAACTTGCAGGACAGAGGAGTATTGATGAAGCACTAGTTTTTTTATTTTATTTTTTATTTTTCATTGTTAACGCCAGTCACACTGGCGATTAAGCACAACTTGGATTGGCAAAGATGTAGTTGCTCAACGCCTAACACCCGATACCGTACGTAACAGTAGCTTACAATTCCCTCGTCACCATAAATATCTGTATGTGAAGTAGGTTAGCAAATTCCGTGCTATAAGGCCCTACACTAGTCATTCAAACTGTTCCTCCTGATGCCAAGTTTTGCCAACCTCGTGGCATCGCCATGAAGCCAAAGTAAACGACCAAGCTGGTTGATAGCCTTGTCGTCTCTATGGAGGAACCTACTAGTGAGCGAGGTCCTTTGGATATGGGGCATCTGGTCAGTACATTAATTCCGGTAAGGACACTTTCCATTATAGTTATTGTTCGCTCTGCTACAAATTTCAGAGCTTCTTCGGGCCCCGCACGACTTTGTTTTCTTTGAGTAATTGACAGAATTATGTTCATCAAGTACGATCTGGGCATCCTACGCGGGCCGATGACTGCGACTAACTTTTGTGAAGTTCATCTGATATACAACGTGTGCCCCTGGTCTCTACTTCGCCTGTGTTCGCACTGTTACCAATTGTACTTGGTTTGACATGTCGAGATCATTGGTTACTGATGTTGAAGTTGCATTCGAGGTTCGCTGTATGCATCACACAGGGCCGACTACTGCGTCTGCAGCCGTGTCTTCGGTATTATCGATGTATCTGAGCCGCTGTGGTCGTTACCCCTACGAGTAACAGCCTCTGGGCGGCGCAGGTTGAAGTGCCCAACCTTCACATGGACAAGACCAACAAGACAGCGCCGATGTTCCAACACCCTCTGCTCCACGTCATAATGTAAGTAAGCGATAACTTAGGCTCAATATCTCGGGAGGGAATCTAATCTAAATGATGAAGGAGGTGGCGGAAGTGAGTGATGCACCCTTCGAGTCATGAACGCCATCCAGTATTGACAGCAACTGCGCAGTGACAACCACAGCGAAAGGCGTCCTGTCGAGATCAACGCGAGATTTAATTGCAGCGAGATCCAGCGGGAACTCGATCGTGGCTAGTTATCTTCTCGCTAGTTGCTTCCCGGGAGCATCGGCTACCAAAATGGGTCAGACATGTAGCCACGTTGCAACTTGCAACTCGCAAGTGTGGTCATATCCTAGCCTCTACTAGAGGAGAGGTCTCGACACTCCACATTACCCTGCTGTCTCTTTCTGTCCACTTGATCTCACTCCCCAACCATACTCGGTGGGGCTGACTTCCGCGACGACGTTGCGGTCAGCGAGGAGCTCTGCGATCTGGCGGCACGTCCGTCCACGGTGGACTCCACGCGATGTCCAAGCCGCGTCTGACGCCTAACGGGCTCGGCCGTGGACAAGAATCCGCAGGGCGCGTGGCGCCATGGGCTTTCGCTTTCGGCGGATATTACAGACATGTACTGTAGTTACAAACTGCAAACGGATACCGAGAAGTTGGCTACGCCATTGCTTCGCGGTGATCGCTGCACAGTTGGCATAGCGGCAACAGCAGCTGAAGACGAAAATGCTCGGCTGAGATCGTGTGATGGTCAGCCCGTGCCCTCCCTCGGCAAATGTCCTCAAGCACTTCCGCCCTTCAAACATATCTAGACTAACCCTCTCGTATCCAGGATTGCCCGGCGGCTCATGATCCACAAGCTGCGGCACGACGCCACGAGGGGAACGGAGCCCTGCAGCTCTATGGAGAGAGAACAGCAAAGCACGCCGGCACAGAAACGCTGGTGCCACGAAACGACGTGCTCGCGGCCCAGACGGCCGGCAAGAGAGCTTCGACTCGAGCGATGCGAGCCGGGGAGCCTCATCTTCAGCGGAGCTCAAGTGTTCGGACCCTGGCTGGACGGACGGGTAAGTTACTCTCACTTCCAGTGCCTTGGGGAGAACGCGAGAAACCGCAGCAAGCAGCAAATACGCTGCCTGCTCACCAGACGGCCTCGCGAATAATAAGCTCGCGTTAGTCTCAACAGGGCAACCGCAACAACTCCGCACAGAATCCGCTTGGTGTACCGTACGTGTTCATCTGACTTTAGGGGTGGGGAAAAGAGACGTATCACCCTTATATATGAGTCTTCAACCCCTTCTTCAGAGCGTTATCGTCCTTATCGCACCTTAAAAAGGAGTGCCCGACTGGCTACTTTTTTGCCTTTTCAACTGCTGGAGACGATGTCACGCCCGACATGGAGCTCAGCTGTTTGCAGCGCATTCCCCCTCTTGCGTTAGGCATTGACCAGCAGGCGAGGAAAGGCCAGCAGGGCACGGCACTTTCAGGAATACCTCAGCTGCGCGCACTCGCCCCCGCTTGCATTGGCCTAGTGACTGGGATCTCTCTCTCCAGTGCTGCCGACTGCGCCTTTCCCGTAGTACAGTAGCGGAGACGTCGCGGGTGTTCCAGTGCCCGAAATGCCTCCTTCCAATAGCGAAAGCGTCGGCAGCTCGACCATGTCCAAGTACGTGACCCCGAGCGTCGCCGTGGGGGCTCGTTGCTACATCCCGGACGAAGACTCTGCGTGGCTGCCGGTGTACGTCGAGGAGGTGAACGAGCAAAAGGGTCTCGTGACCGTGAGGATCCAGCGGCCGCGAAAGGATCAGCAAGACGAAGACACCGTAGATCACGATGACGCCGACAGATCCGGGGAGAGTCGCGTCGTGGCCATGGATGTCGGCTTCCCGCTGCAGAACGCGCAGCTTTCGCGCTACGACGAGGGGCTGGACAACATGATCGACCTCAACCACCTGCACGAGGCTGCTATCCTGCGCAACCTCAAGAAGCGCTTCCGAGCTCGGAAACCGTACACGTACACGGGGGATATCTGTCTGGCGGTGAACCCTTATCAATGGCTGGACGAGTTGTACACTCCCGGACTTCACAAGAAATACCTGCAGGCTCGGAAGAGGCAAGATCTGCCGCCTCACGTGTACGCGGTGTCTGTGGCTGCGTTCAGGCATATGTGCGATAATGGCAGCAACCAGAGTATCCTCGTGAGCGGCGAGTCCGGCGCAGGGAAGACCGAGACCACTAAGATCCTGATGGATAACCTGGCCACCATTGCCCCGGCACCGACTACGACCGCCAGTGACCAGGAACACAGCATTACTACGCGTATTATCGAAGTGAACCCGCTGCTCGAAAGCTTCGGTAATGCGAAGACTACACGCAACGATAACTCGAGTCGCTTCGGCAAGTTCACGCAGCTCCAGTTCGACAAGAATCACGCCCTGTGCGGTGCTCAGTGCGAGACGTATCTGCTCGAGAAGACCCGCGTCATCTCCCACGAACGCGGCGAGCGCAACTACCACATTTTCTATCAGCTTCTGCACGGCACGACGGACGAGGAACGTGACGCATTGGGTCTTGGCGACGAGTGTCCGAAGTTCTCGTACCTTGAAGAGAAGGAGCCTCGGCTGGAGGTACGGCCAGGACGGAAATCGAGACCGAGTGCGCCTCCCCCACCCAAGTCGGCGTCAGTGATCGAGGCGGAGAACACCAAAGACCGAGCACTCTTTGCGAAGACCAAGCAGGCGCTCTCTCTGCTCGGACTCAGCGCGGACCAGCAGAACGCGTTGTTCCAGGTGCTGTCGGGTATTCTCCACCTGGGTGAGGCTCATTTCGTTCCGCAGCCGGGCAACGACGAAGCTTGTGACCTGGACCAGGATTCCGTGATTTATTCGTGTGTGCTGCTGGGGTTGGACCCGAACACCATGGGCAAAGCCCTGACTCACCGTACTATGAAGGCTGCGGGAGAAGTGTACCTGGTCCCGCTTACGGTGGAGCAGGCCCAGTCCGGACGTGACGCGCTCGCCAAGGCCATCTACGCCAGCATTTTCGACTGGCTGGTGGCTGGTATCAACGCTAGTTTGGGTGCCGCCCCACGAATGACTGCGAACACCATCGGCGTGCTCGATATCTTCGGCTTCGAGAGCTTCGAGTACAACTCGTTTGAGCAGCTCTGCATCAACTACGCGAACGAGAAGCTGCAGCAGAAGTTCACACAGGATGTGTTCAAGGCCGTGCAGGAGGAATACGAGCGCGAGAAGATCACGTGGGCACACATTTCGTACGCGGACAACAGCGAGACACTCGCGCTCATTGAAGGCCGCATGGGTGTGCTGGCGTTGCTGAACGAGGAGATCGTGCGTCCTCGCGGTAACGAAGAGGGCTTCGTTAGTAAGCTGTCGGGTGCGTACCTCAAGCAGAAGAACCTCATTGAGTTCCCGCGGATCTCCAAGACCCAGTTCGCCATTCACCACTACGCTGGAACGGTCAAGTACGAGGCCACGGGCTTCTTGGAGAAGCACAAGGACGCTCTGCTCTCGGACCTGTCGGACCTCATGTGCGGCAGCCACGAGCCGTTCCCGCAGATGCTCTTCAAGGTCAGGGCCGAGATGGAGGCGGCGGCTGCAGCGTCCGCCGCCAGCTTGAAGCGCTCCACCTCTGGAGGCCGAGGAGCTCGCGGAGGCTCGGGCGGCGCTGGCGGCGACAAGACTGTCGGCATGCAGTTCAAGCAGTCGCTCAACTCGCTCATGACCAACATCAACGAGACCAACGTCAACTACGTTCGATGCATCAAGCCGAACAGTGCCAAGAGCTCCACGCTACTCGAGGACAAGATGGTGGCCAACCAGCTCCGCTGCGCCGGTGTCATCGAAGCCATTTGCATCGCCCGCGCCGGATACCCGAACCGACTGCTGCACGCCGAGTTCGCGGAGCAGTTCGATATCTTCCTCACCGAGCAGGAGCAGAACCGCCAGAAGGAGGACCCGGAGCAGTACGGCGCGGCTCACTGCCGCATCCTGGTCAAGAAGTTCAAGCTCGAGATGCCCGAGGAGTACCAAATGGGCGTGACCAAGATCTACCTGCAGAAGGGTGTGATCGAGAAGTGCGAGCACATCAAGGCGCAGAAGCTCTTCGCGTACGTGGCGCTCATCCAGGCGCACTGGCGCGGCATGCGCACTCGCTGCGAGTACTACGAGATGCGCGACGCGTTGATCACCATCCAGCGTCGCGCCAAGGTGTTCGTGACGAGGTGTCGCTTCCTGCGCGCGCAGCTCGCCATTGCTCTGATCCAGCGCGTGTACCGAGGATACGTCGGTCGCTGCGAGTTCTACGCCGTGTTGAGCGAGCACTGCGCGCTTCAGATCCAGCGCGTGTACCGAGGATACGTCGGTCGCTGCGAGTTCTACGCCGTGTTGAGCGAGCACTGCGCGCTTCAGATCCAGCGCGTGTGGCGCGGACACCAGGGACGCAAGATCCGCTTCGCCGCGCTGTGCGAGCTGCGCGCCACGCAGATTCAGCGCACGTGGCGTGGTCACAAGGGGCGACAGATCTACTTTGCCGTGCTATGCCAGACTCGCGCGGTGCGGCTGCAGTGCTTCGCTCGTCAATATCTCGCGCGTCAGGAGCTATACCGGCGTCGTGCCGCGTACCTCGCTAAGCTTGAGAGGGAGGAGCGTGAACGCGTCGAGCGCGAGCTGGAGCTGGCTAGACAACGCAAGCTGGAGGAGGAGCGTGAGCGCCAGCGCAAACTGCAGGAAGAGCTGGCCAGGCTGGAAGAGGAGCGTCGGCAGGAGGAAGCGCGCCAGCTTGAGATTCTTCGTCAGGAGAGCGCGCTGATGATCCAGCGGCAGGTCCGTGGGTACTTCGCTCGCTGCGTGTATGCCGAGATGGTTCAGGAGGCCGAGGAAGAGGAACGCCGTCGTCGTGAAGAGGAGGAGGAGCGTGAGCGCATCCGTCTGCAACGCGAGCACGATGAGCGCGAGGCCCGGCGCCGTGCAGAGGAAGAAGCGGCGCGCGAGAAGCAAAGGCTGGCGGAGGAGCGCAAGAAGAAGGCGCTAATGATGCGTCAGCGACGCGAAAACGCGGCCATCCGCATCCAGCGCACGGTTCGTGGCCACCTTGTCCGTAAGGAATTCGCAGCGCTGAAGGCTGTCTTGCTCATCCAACGCGTGGTCCGCGGTCACCTTGCCAGGAGGCAAGTCGCGATGCTGAAGGGCGCGGTGCTCATCCAGCGCGTGGTCCGCGGCCACCTCGCGAGGAAGGAATTTGCAGCCATGAAGGCTGTGTTGTTCATCCAGCGTGTGGTGCGCGGACACCAGGCGCGGAAGCAGTTCCACGTGATGAAGGAGGAGGCCCGACAGGAGGCGGAGGCGGCAGCTATTCGCCTGCAGAGCATCCAGCGTGGCCGCTTGGCTCGCCAGAACTTCTCCAAGCTGCGCATCGAGAAGATCGAGAAGGACGAGAGGGACGGAGAGATCAACCGCGTGCGCGAGGAGTTCTCCATGTTCAAGATGGAGAAGGCCGAGCAAGACGACGAGCTCGTGCGCATGCGGGAGGAGAACGCCAAGCTGAAGATGCAGTTGGCGGAGCTGCAGAGGGCCAACAAGGAGCTGGAGGCCGCGGTGGCGGAGCACCGATGCGATCGCGACGTGATCAAGGCCTCCAACAACCTCAAGGAGATCGAGCTCACGCAGAAGCTGACCACGCAGCGCAAGGAGCTGGAGACGGCGCGCGGCGAGTACTCGACCCTGTGCGACTTCTTGGAGAAGACCGGCAGCTCTCGCTCCACGGAGCCGGAAGAGCTCAACTCGTCCGACAGCTCGTCCACCTCCGGCGACGACGAGGAGAACGAGCACTGGAAGGAGGACCGTCCTACCATTGACTCGACGACTGCGTCCTACTTCGAGGGTGACCGTCCGTCCCACGACATTGCCAAGCTGCTCGGAAGCACGTCGCGGACGTCTCGACTGGCGAACGCCATGCTGCAGCGTCGTCAGAAGGCGAGCCAGGCTGTGGCCCAGCGCAAGCAGCAAGCTGCCGCCGCGATGCAGCACCGCAAGGAGCAGGCAGCTCAACGCAAAGAGCAGGCGGCCAAGACTCCGACCATGCAGAACAACGCCAACACCGCCACGAAGGCCAAGAAGTGGGTCACGCTGGCCCGCAAGAAGAAGGCCGAGTCTGTCACCACCCCGATTGAACCTATTGAGTAAGTACCCGGTCGATGGGACCAAGTAGTTGAAGACTGCAGCGGCGCTGGCAGATAGACGTCCCCCACACTGTCAGCCCCAGGCAGTCCGTAGTATCTATTACAATTCACCTCGTAATGAGAGAGTTTTGAACACATAAACCTTTTGGTTCTCGACTTCAGAAGTTTACAGTACTAGGAACTCAAGCTGACTGTGGCCTTCTGGTAAACGCCCTCGCTATCTGTTCGCGCTGCGGTTCATTTGAGAAGGTCCTTACAGTAAGTTGCAAACCGGATGGAGTAAACAGCAGATGAAGTGCCCCATGGTCGCATCCAAGCAGAAGTTCGTCGCCCGTGGTAAGATAAGATCCGATCACTTGCAAGTTGCACGCTCGACATATTTTGCATGTTGAAGCAAGTCGAACCCATTACGATTTTCCAGCGAGCAAGTTTCCTTCCGCCATGAATTTGACCTACACCGCCTTGTAGTAGAAGAGATTTTATTTGGACTACTATGATAGCCATTAAAATCCTAAAGAAGATTTCATCATCACCACTAATGGCGATTCTCTTGGTAGCTGCATGCTGCTTACCCGTACTTGTCCTGGTTGTTCAAGGATTAATAGAAAACTGTCGATACAGTCCTCCATCAACTTGCCTTGTTCAACTGTTTGTGGACTCATCTTGTCCCTCCTTGCTATTGCCTTCAACTGACGAACTCCCGTCACCCGGAACTCGACGCAACTTTGCTCTACCGATGTTGGTTCTCCTTCAAAGATGAGCCTGTTGCGCACCATCCATTGCGTTGTGCTGCAAACGTAGCTAAAATTCTCCAAAGACGTTTCAATGTGTCTTCATGCTTGGCCGTGCAAGACCCCGCCGTGAGGGCCACTCTCCTCTTCAGTGAGTCCGGAATCGGGGGAGCTTGCCGTGATCCACAGTACTCTCGGTACCCGAGGAGGCCACTGTCGGTCACGTCAGCGCCACCCCAGTGTCTAGCTAGCCATTTCCAGCATGCCACCGCGCACGGACATTCCCAGAAAATGTGACCTGGGTTTCCTTTTCTTGGGTACACGCGCTTGTTTTCCTGCATGAATTGCTGTGTTGTCTCCCTTCAAAGAACAGGTTTAGCTGTCTGAGGGCCATTCTGTACTAGGTAGGGAGTTAGGGAATGATCATGGCTCCATAACTGCTTGGGTCGTTGTTGCTGAAGCCCACGTTGCCACTGGTCTTGTTTCGCCTGCGTCTCCAGTCTCTCTATGACCACGCCAATACCGCCTCGCAATTCTATCCGAAATCGTTCGAAGGCTTGTCGTTTGAGCCCCTTTGATACATGTTTGTTCTTGATTCTCTCCTCCACAGTCCAAGGGTACTGATGAAGGCTCGGATGTGCGTAAAATACTACGCCTTCAACTTGGGCCCACTTCTGTAAAGTCTGCGTAGTTTCTTCTGTGCAATTCTCCACTTCTATCTCCCAGTTGATACCGTTGGGTAGTTGCCTGCAATTGAGTTGCCAGCTCGCCGTGCCTTGTGAGGTTGCTGCGCCTGAGAGATGCCCCGTTGGCCCTAGTCGCCACGACACATTGCGTAGCCATTGCGGCGGGTGCCTTAATTTGAATGGTGGATCGAGCCGACCTTCTAGCCAATCTCTCGGAGATAGTAAGATAACTATAATCGCCCACTTGCACATGGTTCTGTGACGGTGCCGACGCCCTTCATTTGATTCCTGCGCGACGCTAAACGAAAAACGCCCCTCAGCTTCTTTTCGAGGTTCAAGTTGATCGAGAGTACCATCCCTTATCCGTGAAAATCTTCTCCCGCTTAACAGAAATCCAGATGGTGCTGTCAACCATGGGTTATCACTCCAACCAAAGGTCCCCCAAAATGTTTTAATGTGCTCCGGCCACGCTAGCCGCGAGGGCTCTACCTCATAATTCAGCTGAATCACGAACCTGTCATCAGCATCCCACCAACTAGTGCTCGCCTCTAGGATTGCTGCGTAATTGGTCTCCACTATTTCTTCTCGTTGCTTACTTCTTCGTCCGCTGGCTGGAGCCATTCACTGATGAGCTGCATTCCTGGCTCTACTCTCTGATTTTTTGCATTTGACGTTCTTGGCGAGACCGACTTGTTTGGGGCCTTGAGTACCCAGAACTTCCAGGCTTGCAGGTAAAGATCGGGTTTTTGAGTCAGCCATAGCAATTCATGTTTCGCTTGCTGTGTTTTCACCGCTAACGGGATAGACACCAAACCGATTCTTCCTGCCTTTCTTGGTAGAAACACTAACCCAGGGTTAATCTTGTGTTTTCCTCCACTCGTTTCCACGTGCGCTTGCCAAAGAAAATTTTTCTGAAGGCACTGAAGTTTTTTCTCCGCCCACTGTGGTAGTTGGAACGCTGCAGAAGTGAAAGTCACGGCTGGAAGCACCATCGCATTTAGTATTGCCACTCTGTCTTCTACCGAGGTAGCTACCCTGCACGCGGTGGCCAAACGTCTTTGTATTTTGCGAATTCGATCTGCCCAATTCACATCGCGCATCTCCGCAGTCCCTACTTGATACCCCAGATACCGGGTCGTCTCTCCATGTCTGAGAACTGGGATACCCAAAATCGTCTTTCTGTACTCGACGGCGGTGTTCAAACTTATAAACACGCGTTTCGCCGGCTGCACTCGGAGCCCCGAAAACTCACCAAACCGTCGGACTACCATGAGCACACGCGGCAGTTGCTTTGCCTTTTGCATAAAAACCGTCGAGTCGTCGACAAACGCAGAGAACAAGTGCTCTCGCCGCTCCTTGTCACCCGGCACTGCTACACCCGCAATTTGCGATTCTTGTGCCAGCGCTAGCCCAAGGATCTCAGCAGCTAAAATGAAAAGCAAAGGTCCAGCGGGCACCCCTGCCTGATACCAGATTCTATCGGGCTCTGATCCGATAGCTCTCCATTGACCATAAATCTAGCTGTTGTCCCAGCGTGTAGGTTCCGCATCACTTCCACAAATTCACTGCAAAAGCCGAACTTGCTTAATACTGCAAACATGAATTCACGGTCGAGCGTATCGTAGGCCTTCTTGAAGTCCAGCAGTAATATGCCGGCGCTGTCTTCTAAGTCTGCTAATGGGTCCGCCACCGCACGTTTTAAGTGAGCTAACATCATCATTACCGTCTTGTTCATATTCCTCCCATGTACAAAGCCTTGTTGCGAGTCTCCAATTAATCGCCCTAGAAACATTTGTAGTCTTGTTGCCAACACCTTAGCCACAATCTTGTAGCTGGTTTGCAATAGAGTTATCGGCCGGTAATCCATAGCGCTCGTCGAGTCACCCTTTTTCCTCAACGGAATTATCAGACCCCTAAAAAAAGTCTGAGGTGGGCGCTTGCCTCGAAGGATCGAATTTCCTACTCTCGTCAGGATCGGCGCCATTACGTCTTCCATATCCTTGTAAAAGTCGTTGTTCAGTCCATCTGGTCCTGCCGCTTTTTCTCTATTCAGCGCTCTGATAGCCTCCACGACTATGTGTTCGTCCATGTTAGTAGTAAGCGCTGCGTTGTCCTTGTCGGTAACTCGTCTCTCGGATGGTACCGTGGCGAACTCATCTAGTCTGCGTTTTAGATCATCTAACGGGACCGTACGGTGGCTCCGTCCTTGGATGTCATTCCACTCTTGAGCAAACTTGTCTGCTATGGTGGACCTGGGTGCGAACTCAGTCCCAGGAGATGGTAGTATGCTGCTAACCGTTTGGTCACGTTCCCACACAGACACCCGGCGAAACCTCCTTCGTACACTGGCATGCGACCGTTGTAGTGCGTGCCCTGTGTTGAGTTCCTTGCTTACTTTCGCCTCCTCAACGTTTGCTGCGATCAGACCTCGCCGCGTTGCAATGCCTGCTCGCTCTCTACGTTTCCTGGCCTTTGCTCTCCAGTATCGTCGCTGTTTCAGTATTTTGGATAATCGTTTTATCGTTTTCACGCATTGATGTACGACTTCGTCCCACTTGATGCTCCTTTCCTGGTCGGCACCCAAATCCTCAACCATTTCCGCTCGCAACTCGGTTTTCACTCGTTCCTGGTTGCTTCTTCGGATGGGGTATTTTACCCAGCGAGGTGCGGTTTTGTTGACCTTGTTAACGACGTCTCCGCGCCTCAAATGCATGATTAGTGTTTGCTGATCACTACTGACCGGCGGAAGTTGGACTTCTAACCATTGAAACCTTGGAACTAACTGCGCTGAAATGTACATTCGGTCAATTCGACTCGCTGCCGTCGTAGTCCAGTACGTGTAGTGGTGATGTGGAGCCACCTCTGCATCTTCCTCTGCTCCCCCTACCAGCACACGTGCATCCTGCCACAACCTCTCGTCGAGCAACTGTTCCAGCTCTCTGCTTTCAGGTTTAGTAGCACCTGTGTACCCTTTTCTATCTAGCTGAGGATCCAATACACAATTGAAATCCCCACCCATGATCACAGGTTTGTTTTGCGGCCATGGCCACTCCCGTAGATTTTTGAAGAAGCGCTCTCGCTCTTGATACTTGTTTGGGGCATAGATATTGACTACGATACAGCCTTGTACTTCTAATGCCATCACTCGCTTTGTCCATTTGTGTCGTTGCCATGGCTCAGACTGCTTTGCTACTGCCGGATCCAACAAGATTCCAACCCCTCCTGTCTTATTCGCGTGTTGACTCCAGTAGGACAGCTTATCTGCTGGTCGTCGCAGTCCCCACATTCGATTCCAATGCTGTCGCTGCTTTTTAGCATCCTCATCCGACGCAACATGGGTTTCCTGCAGTAACCAAACACTCGGTCTTGATCTACTTGGAGTCTGTTTCCATGCTGAATACCACTTTTTCCTTGTTTTGCTGGCGAACCCTCTCACATTCTGACTCGCGTACCGTATTCCATCATACGCTCTTCCCTCCTCGGTCTTTTTGGACGGATCATAGAATGCGCCATCCAAGATGGCTGCTCTCCCATATACATCCTCTGCTGCTCCTGGCCAGCGCTCCTCAGCTGGCTCGACAGGAAATACTACTTTGGATCTAATAGGATTGACTGTCATCGCCTTCAATCTGCGCTACAGCATTCACGAAAAAGTCGCTCACTTGAGCCCAGTTAACTTCCTGGTGAGAACCGCTGAGCGCTGTATGGTAGTCCGTATTTTTCTGCAACACTTTTAGGTGAAGCCTCACCTTAGCTGGTGTGCTAACATCGTCTGAGACCTCTATGCCTGTCAACGCACGTTCTTCTTCTGCATACATCTCCGCGCAGAGCAGATGAATTGCTCCCACTGTGCGGAGACTAGGGTCACACAAGTGCAATAGTTCATCTGCTCCGTACTTCAAGGACCGTAGCTTCTCCCAGTCGTCTTTGCTGTTCACCACTGCGGCCATGTCCTCTTCAGTGTCAGCTGCATTCCATCGACCACTCCACTTCTCGAGCCACCTTTTCGTTCCTTGCGTTCGTGATTTTGCCGCTAGTGACATCAGGCCGTCCACAATGCATTCACGTCGCCCCACGTGGACAGGGTCTCTGCATTCAGCAATTACAGCACTTCCTCTCTAAAGAGGAAATGGCGCAAAGCTTCTAACAAGGCCTCGGGGGCTTCAGTGGCTGCTTTGAACCACACATCACTCGAGCCGTCCGCTCGTGGAAAGCTCCCCGCCCTGGTAGGCCATGTCTGCTCAAATGCGTTCCACTGATCTACCCATGGAGGCCGATTGTCAGCCTCTATTTCTGCTCGTGCTGTTGCAACTCCTGTTTCTGGTTTTCCACGCTTATACGGCACCGCCGCGTTGTGAGTTCTTGTGGATTCTGCAGCGGAATCCCGTGGTGTACGTACGCTGAATAATGCTCTTTTGTATACTTCAAAACGATAGGCATCGGCATTTCATCCTCTATTGCCTTCTTCTTGGCCTCGACAAGCAGTTGGATGCACCCCCTTATCTCCAGTCTGTATTGCAGACCTTTGACGAAGGACTCTTTGGCTTTTGTCCTGGTTCCAAAGGTGTACTTCGTGCACTGCCATCCTTTCTGCCCCATTGCGTCCTTGCCTAAGACGAATATATCTCGCTGAAGTAGGTTCGCTGCTACCATGAGAGTCCCCAATTTTTCCGCGGCACCATCGCCAGTGTTGCTTCCACATTCGAAGGAGTGGATGCGTACTCATCTAGGTACTGCCCGAACAGCTTGAGTGAGTTTGGCCTTGACATAGTGGGCCATCCTCTGCCCACTTCGGTTAGCGCCTCTCGCCGTGCTTGGTGCGGGAATTGTTTTTCCAGGTTCGTTAGAGCCATTACGCGAATTCCTCTTTTCAGCGTCGCAACCATTTCTTCTAGATGCGTTGGATACGCATGAAGATCATCATCCACTAGTGCTTGCGCTAGAGCTGTTGCCTGACAGTTTCCATTCATCATGGTCTTCACTAGTCGGATGCCTGCACACTGCTCTACCTCCTCCCACGTGTCTGGTTCCGACGCCTTTGGTGATGGCTTGTGAAAGTCCAGACGAGCACTAGGCTCCGTTTTCACCTGCCCCCCTAAGGCCTCCAAAGCATCTCGTTCGCGTTTGAGCTCTGCCATCAAAATTCCTGGAGCTGCTATTTTTTCTTGTGATTCTACTTCACCGTTGTTGTGATCACGGCTCTGCTGCTTCTCATCCAGGCTACTTTTGCTTTCTTTCGTCTCCATTGGATCTTCATCATCCACGACAGGCTCCCCCCCATCCCTTGAAGCTGATGTCATTGTTTTGCTGGCATTTCTTGTCTGAATCACTACTTTTGGTACTCTCCTTGGCGGAATTCTGATCCTTGCTCCTGCCGATTCACTTACCCGGTACGTTGGTCCTTGTGAGTCTCGAACCCCATTTGCCATGGAAGCCTCACTCTCCTTCTTTTAATCACGTTTCTTCTGCTGCTGTCGCTGTAGTCGTGCTTCGGCATCTTGGCGGATGTCTTCCATGCTCGAGAACGGCTTAGCCAGATCCTCGAGCCCAGTGAGCTCCGCTTCTGTTACCGTTTTGGTGCCTTTTGCCATCTTCTCTTCCTCCTGCTCATTGCAGTGTAACATTCTATGACCTTGTCCTCCGCAGTTAAGACAGAGAAGTCTTAGCGGCGTTCTCGGATGTTGCACAATGAGATTGTGTCCGAACCAGTGGATGCGCACTATTCCTTCCAGGAATATTGGGCATCCTGCCAACTGAAATTGCAGTTGCCATACTGACGACAGATGAGCTTTCGGGTTGCACTGATCTAGCGGCTCCATCGAGAAATCCATCGGAATGTGCTTGCGTAAATACGCTTTTAGTTTCCCAATCTCGACAAACCTCGTCACATTGTGTAGGCGAATTTCGTACACGTTTGGACGCACTCCGGCGATTCCGTTCGAGCTGCGCTGATTCTCCCATGCGTTTCTCGAAGCCTTGGCATGCACATTTCGCAAGCCGTACACTTTTCCGCGGAAAGGAATGGGCACACTAGTCATTGACGCTGCTGTCGCCCTCGTGAAGAAATAAAAGTGAATTTCCTTCTTCACTCTGTTGTAGCTCACGGTTTTCAGGGCGTTTACGAAGTTGTACAGACTTTGAGTTGCCCCTGGTTCCGCTGCTCTTAAAATTGCTTCCACGATGGCCTTCGTGCTCTGCTGTGACGCATGGAGTTTATCACGCCCTCCCAACCGCAGCGGGAGTTCTCCTTCCACTTGAGCCTGAACTGTTCCATACTGTCGAAGACGCGTGTCTTCATCTAGCACATGCTTCACGAATGGTGGTAACTCTCGGCATGCAATATGCCCTTCAAGCATACCTTTAATGATCGTCCATTCATCCTCAACTGACCCTGACTTCCTTGCTCACTCCGTCGCAGGCACAGCGACTCGAGTCTTTTGATGTCGTCTTGGGCGGATTGAACATGAAGGGTTTGAATTCCACTCGATGCTGCCCCTGCGGTGTGTTCTCGTGCACTCTAAAACCCTTGACTACTTGAGACCACTTGTCTAGTACTGGTGCTGGGGTCCATCTGAACTGACTCGTGGTTTGGACGAGTATGTCCGACAGCATTCTGGGTTCCGCATACAATTTCTTGCAGATGATAGCTACTCTACGTTGCCAATCTGCATACTGCATCGGCTCCTTCTCCTGCGCGACAGCTATGAACTCCAGCAAATCTGTGACCTCTGCGTCGGTTAGGTTGGGGTATCGTTGTTTCTGCTGCGGCACAAGGTGCGATCGAATTGGCAGTCTGTCGTGCTCAATTTTGAACAGTGTTTTCACCGTGCTCTTCCATTCCACTAAGTAGGTCCCCTTAGGGTGCGCTTTCAGAGCTGAAACTAAAGCTGTCCAAATCTCTTCCGTCGGAATCCCAGTCTTACCCTCTTCTGGCTTGTCTTCTTCAGCAGATCCCGCTTGGCTGGCCTCCTCACCCGCTTCACCATGCTTGTTCTCCTGCGTGTCCCTCCTATCTTGACTCTGCTCGTCGTCCCCACTTGCAGAAGCAGCTTCATCGTCACTCTCACTTCTATATCGTGGCTCTTCATTTTTCTCGGCGTTCTCATACTCACCTTGTTCTGATGACGCACTTGTTTGCTGTTCCCGGCCATTGGGCTCTCCTTCTCTGGCGTTTTGACCGCTTTCTTCCGTTATTTCGCGTTCGAGGTGCCGTTCATGGTCATCAGCTGTCGTCTTCTCTTCTCGCTGCCCACCTCGGTCGTCCACCATCGATCTTGGACCTCCATCCTCGCCACTCCTTCCGGGGTCCGGATGGAGAGGCGGAGGCATTGCTCCTTGCCTCAGTTGACTTGGTTTCAGTATACTTCTCCAAGGTGAAACCCCTGCACTTGTGTCACTCTCGATCCCTCCAGCCTGTGCTCAGCTATTCGGGGCGTGCGCTAAAATCGCAAGTGCCTACACCGCCTTGGACAAGACCTACAGTGCGTGCGTGCAGCTATAATAACATGTAGCAGCCTCAACCGAACGACCGCTTGCTTCACCGATTTCTGAGAAACTCGGAAAACTCTTAAAATCGCACGCCGAAAATACTTGCGCACGAGTTTGGATTCCGGGTTTGCACTTCTCTGTATCGCTGGGGCTGTACGTGCTGGATTCAAAGGCAATGCAAGAGGCCTCTCACCTGTGAACGCAGGGAGCTCAGTGTGCGAGGAAAGGCTCCATTTGCCCCGGAAAGCCTGGCAAGAATCTCGTTGAATCCGCGCGAAGCCAATTTCCCAGCCCATGTGGTGGCACCGCGATCATGAGGAGTTGCTGAGCCCAGCACAGCGCTGTCGCCTGCATGTGTAGGTATGGCTTCGTTGTTGCCGCAGTGACGTCAGTCGAGGAGGTTTGGTTTTCGCTGTGTCGCAAGGCATACAAATTCCCATACTAGCTAACGGCTGTTTCGGTTTAGCAGACACCAGTTTCGAGACGAGCATGCAACCTTCCCTTCCTCGGACTCTGAGTCCGACACTCAGCATTCCAGCACCAGTGTGCCTGCCTGCATTCCATCCTCTGCAGTAGCCGGCATTGCCCATTCCTCAAAATCACTCGGCATTTCCCTTCAGTCGCCAACCATAGCTCTCCACACCTTGTCGCCATGCTTCGCCTCGGACGATCAGCAGCCTCGGAAGCCTCCAATTGCAGCGGCATGGTGGTCTCCGCCATCCGCAGCAGCCTGCAGCTGCAGCTAGAGCAGCGCGGCGTTCGGGCGCTGCAATGCGCCTACCAGACGCAGTCGCGTTGCAATCCGGAGCCGGGAGCGAAGCGCGGTCGGAATCCGCTCAGCCTGGCCGTCGTGGGAGCCGCGGCGCTCAGCGTCGGCCTGGAGCTGCAAATGGAGGGCGTCGCACACGCGCGCGCCGCCATCGAGCCGGCTGTGCCCCAGCCGAGACACAAGTGGCAGTTGTTTGACCAGATCGGCGCCGGCGCCTTCGGCATCGTGCGGCTCGGCATGCACGAGGACTCTGGCGAGGTGGCCGCCGTCAAGATCGTGCCCATGGAGAACCCCGATGACCGACGCTCGTACCCGTCGCTGGAGCGCGAGATCTCGGCCTTGAAGCTCGTGAAGGCGCTCGGAGGCCACAACAGCATCATCGATCTAAGGGACGTCTACGTGGAAGGCCGCAAGCTCTTCCTGGTCACGGAGTTGGCTCGCGGAGGCGAGCTCTTCGAGCAGATTGTGGCTTACGGATCGTTCCCGGAGGCCAAGGCGCGCGATGTGGCGCGTGAGATGGCGAGCGCTCTCTCGTTCCTGCACCGACATGGACTCGTGCACAAGGACATCAAGCCTGAGAACATCCTCTTGAGTGCGCGCGTTGTGGAGCACAACACCAGCGGCGTGTACCGCAAGGGCAACCGCCACGAGAGCACCAGTCTGGTCAAGCTCGCGGACTTTGGCAGCGCTGGGCCTGCAAGCACGGCCACCAACCTGGAGGACATCGGCACGACCGCCTACCTGCCGCCCGAGCTGCTGACGACCGGAGTCTGCACCAGCGCGTGCGATATGTGGGCCCTGGGCTGCGTGCTCTACATCATGCTGAGCGGCTCGCATCCGTTCGACCTGGACGGCATGTCACCCGACCACGTGGTGGAGCACCGCATCAAGGCCGAGCCGATCACCTTCGCCTTCAGCGCCTGGGACAACGTGTCGCCCGACGCCAAGGACCTCATCTCCAAGCTGCTGGCCAAGGACCCGGCACTGCGTCTCACGGCGGACCAGATGCTGCAGCACCCGTGGATGATCGCCAGCGCGGAAGCCTCTGCGGCCGCTGGCAGCCTGCGCGCACCGTCACCGCTGATGGCGGGCCAGCCGATCCCCATGAGCCCGGCCTAAAGGAACCCTCCCTCAACGTGCGCCCGTGTACTATGGAAAAACTACAACTACGTATTTAAAGCGGGGAACGCAATGAAGTTGTTCGCTGCTGCGAGGACTGAACGCCGCAGCGGCACAGCTTCGAGTTGTGTGTAAAAGTACTACTGACGAGTGAAAGACGATAGAAAACCAAGTTGATAGACGAGAGGAAAAGGAGATGCACGTGTGAATTCTCAATTAAAACACGCTTTTTGACACTATCGTCTAGACGAAGCTTCCTACAATTGCTACACGGGTGTAGAAGAATGCATGTATTTGATTGGAATGTATGGAGACAAACCAGGGCAAGAAGCAGATGGAGACGCGCTGCATAAAGCCCAACTATAACGTCTCACTGGAGTTCTCTATCGCATTATTTAAATGACCACCCCGCACACAACGCATCCAAGACGCTTCACGAGGTGGAGATACCAAATGCTATCGGCGTCAACACAAACACTATCCCTACTCTCGGCAAAACCTGAAATGAAGGGCTCCTCAGTGCCGTCGTTTCCAGACAGCTTTGGTACACTGTACCATCCAAACCTCCGCCAATGAATCACTGGCTTCTCGTCTTGACTTGGTGTTTGTATTTTGTCTCCAATCCTCCCCAACCGCATACCCATTCTGCCAGGGAGATACTTTGGTTGGCCATGCGTTCGTCTGGCGGCTTCCTCCGCCCCCATACATAATCGCCGAGCATTTTGACATTTCCCGGTTGAAAAAGAAGAGCAAGTATGGGTCGTGTTATCCGTGGTCAGCGTAAGGGTGCTGGCTCCATCTTCAAGTCGCACACGCACCTCCGTAAGGGCGCCGCCGGCTTCCGCGCCCTCGACTTCGTCGAGCGCACGGGCTACATCAAGGGTGTCGTCAAGGAGATCGTGCACGACTCGGGCCGTGGCGCCCCGCTCGCCAAGGTCACGTTCCGTGACCCGTACCGCTTCCAGCTCAAGCACGAGCTCATGATCGCGGCCGAGGGCATGTACACGGGCATGTTCGTGTACCAGGGCCCCAAGGCCTCGCTCACGGTCGGCAACACGCTGCCCCTGTCGAGCCTGCCCGAGGGTACCATCGTGTGCAACGTCGAGGCCAAGGTCGGCGACCGCGGTTCGTTCGCCCGCGCTTCGGGTGACTACGCTGTCATCGTGACCCACGACGAGGACAAGGGCAAGACCAAGCTGCGTCTGCCTTCGGGCTCCAAGAAGACCGTCCCTTCGGCGTAAGTTGCTGCTTCATTTCTGGATTTTTTTCCATCGACGCAATGATTCGGGGACTCTGAGGAGGGTCCCTGGGGCACGGCGGCGCTCGTCTCTGTTGCTACCCCTAGTGACAGAGTGAGTGCTCGCGCCGCATTGGGAGCTTTGTCTCCCCTTGCGTGTGTGTGTCTTTATCATTCTTCCCGCCTTGTGCGGTGAGTAAGTATCTCTTGGATGATGACTTGCGCGGAAGTGCGATGATTGGTTTTAGGGGTGCTGCTGATCATTGATCGTCGATAGTGGAGGGGGGATTGGTGGTGACAGGGTTACTGACTTGTGTGCTCGCTTATGGGAATTGATCTACAGGTGCCGTGCCATGATTGGTGTGGTCGCTGGCGGTGGCCGTACCGACAAGCCCATCCTCAAGGCCGGCCGTGCCTTCCACAAGTACCGCGTCAAGCGTAACGAGTGGCCCAAGGTGCGTGGTGTTGCCATGAACCCCGTGGAGCACCCCCACGGTGGTGGTAACCACCAGCACATTGGTCACCCGTCGACCGTGCGTCGCGATGCCCCTGCCGGTAAGAAGGTCGGTCTCATTGCCGCCCGCCGCACGGGCCGTCTTCGCGGTATCAAGAAGGTGGAGAAGGACAACTAAGTTGTCTAGCTCTAGCTTAATCCGCAGCCTCTCGGCTGCACAACGGGAATGCCATAATGAAATGCTTTTCAACCAAAACACCTTTGTCTTCTTCTCATTTCTTGTATCTACCCATACATGAGTCTCTCAGCACGACGTCGTTCCTTTGCCTCTCGTTTCTCTCGTTCACGTCGCAACTCTTGCAGAATAGCCTCTTTCTTGCTGGTCTTTCGCGAGTTCTTCTTCTCCTTGTGGTGTTTGCGGCGCTTCTTTGAGCGTTTATCCCCTTCATCTTCGCTGCTGCTGTGTCCACGACGGCCTTTGCGTTCAGGAGACGTCGACGAGCGATTGTACCTGGCCGAATACTTCCTGCGGTCACTACCAGCAGGTCCTTCTTCATCAACACCGCGTCTTCCTCTCTTCTCGTCCGAGCGTCGAGAAGTATCAAACAGCGGACGCCCCTCCTTCGGCCGCATGTGCTGCAATGGATCGGCGCCTTCCAGCTCCCTACAACCACAGCAACAACAGTCAGCTAACAGCTCCATGCTTTTCTTGTATCAATCTGCACTGCGCACCTCTTGCGCTTGCGCTCCTGCCTGGCAGTCGGTTCGTTCTTCTCCGCGTCTTCAGCCTGAGCATACCACGGCAGCTTGCCATGTCGGCCCAAAGTGTCGTCCATCTTCTCCTCCCTCTTGCCCCCGCTCTTTGCTTTAGCTGCCAGCGCCTCCTCCGCCTTGAAGAAGTTGATATGCTGCTCTTCTGCTCGACCGCCGCCCGTTGAGACGAGCTTCTCCGCGCGTCGCTCCTGCTCCAGCCGCCGCTCCTTCGCGTCCCGATCCCGCTGCTGTTCCTCGTGCTCGCGCTCGTCGCGCAGCACGTGCTCGATGTTGTCGCGGCGCCACACATGCCACTTCTTGTGCGGCAGGATGCGCAGCCCGCCGCCCCCCATGCTGCCTCTTCGACTGATTGGTTGGCTTTGTTGGGGAAAATGAATGTGTATCTAATGAAGGCGCTTATGGACGAGAATTTACCGAGGACTTCCTCAAAGCAAGCCGAGTAAGAACTACGGTATCGTAGCCCACTGCAACGCAAGGGAGGCCTCCATCTCCTCTTCCAGCCAAAAGCTCGTCATTGACACGCATGGTCTCCAGGTGACTTGAGGTTTGTATGGGTACCAACTTGAAGCTGGTCACGGTACACTTTCGCCAATCATGACCCCGACCAGCTCGCTCATTTCAGATTTTGCGCCCAAGCCCAAGGACTCGAGCCAAGCCAAGCGATGCCCAAGGCCAAGCAGCTCGTCAAGGACGGCCACAGCGTGGTGGCCGACATGGTGGAGGGCATGGCCCTCGCGCACCCGCACCTGGTGCTGGAGCGCAGCGAGCGCGTGCTGCTGCACCGCGACTACGCGGCCATCCGCGAGCGCCAGGTGACGCTCATCTCGGGCGGCGGCAGCGGCCACGAGCCCGCGCACGCCGGCTACATCGGCGAGGGCATGCTCACGGGTGTGGTCTGCGGCGGCGTGTTCGCCTCGCCGTCCACGCAGCAGGTGCTGACGGCCATCCGCCTGGCCGCGGGGCCGCTCGGCTGCCTCGTGGTGGTCAAGAACTACACGGGCGACCGCATCAACTTCGGCCTGGCCGTGGAGCAGGCCAAGGCCGAGGGCCTCAAGTGCGACATGGTGGTGGTGGGCGAGGACGTGGCCGTGGTGAACGCCAACGCCGGGCGGCGCGGCCTCAGCGGCACGGTCTTCGTGCACAAGCTGGCGGGCGCAGCGGCCAAAGCCGGCAAGGATCTCGCAGCTCTGGTCAAGATGGTGAACGGCCTAACGGGCGAGAGCAAGCTCGGCACTATGGGCGTGGCCATCAAGCCCTGCACGCTGCCGGGCCAGGAGGACAGTTCCAGGGAGTGGGGGGACAACGAGATGGAGGTGGGGCTGGGCATCCACGGCGAGCCCGGAGTGAGCAAGTGCGAGCAGCAGGACGTGCCCGCGCTGTGCAACATGCTGGTGGAGAAGATCACGACGGACTCGACGAGTGTGGGGCTGGCGCTGAAGGAGAGAAGCAGGTGCGTGCTCATGGTCAACAACTTGGGGGCCACAACGGGCATGGAGCTCTACGTGGTGGCCAAGCACGCGGTGCAGGCTCTCCGCGCCAAGGGCGTTGAGCCCGAGCGCGTGCTGGTGGGCTCGTTCATGACGGCGCTGGACATGGCGGGCTTCTCGCTGTCGCTGTGGAACTCGAACGGCGACGCGGACATGCTGGCGCTCTTCGACGCCCCCACTTCGGCTCCTGCGTGGACGTACTCGCCCTTCGACCTCGCGCAGTCGTCGATTTCTGGACCGTTCATCAAGGCTGAAGCCCCCGTCCAGACCACGAAGACTTTCGAGCGCCCGGCCGAGCTCTCCAACAGCGGACGTCTGCTTGAGAAGTGCATTCTGGCCGTGTGTGATACTCTGATCAAGAACGAGCCCCAACTGACCAACTGGGACACCAAGGTGGGCGACGGCGACTGCGGCACCACGTTCAAGAACGCAGCGGAGGCGATCCTTGCCGACCTGAAGGCTCACTACCCGCTGAACGATGCTACGCAGACACTGCGTGCACTTGCTGACTCTGTCGGTCGCAGCGCGGGTGGTACCTCTGGAGTGCTCTACGTCATCTTCTTGACGGCTGGCTCGCTCCACCTAGAGAGCTGCAAGGAAGTCGACACTGCCGCATGGGTTGGAGCTTTCCAAGCGGGTATCGCAGCGGTTCAGAAGTACGGAGGAGCTAAGGAGGGCTCGCGCACCATGGTGGATGCACTTGTGTCGTCGCTTCGTGCGCTTGACAGCCCGACCTCGAAGAATGGCGCTGAATTGGCCTCGGCTGCTGCTAAGGCGGCTCAGGACGGTGCTGAGGCCACGGCTCAAATCTCCACCAAGCAAGCTTTTGGCCGTGCCGGATACGTTGGCGAGGAGTTCGGTGCGGGCATCCCCGACCCTGGTGCCAAGGCCGCTGCATTCTGGATCCAGGCCGTCGCGGACGCGGTGAACTCGAGCTGATGCGATTCAGCCGGAGATATAGTAGGAAAGCGTACGTGGCGAGACTTTCAAACTTGTATGAGATCGTGTCGTGAGCAATAATGAAGCTGTTTGGCATGTTGAAGTTGTCAATGACCACAAAGTATCTTTTGCGCCTGATCCCTGACAGGCGTCGACTCGGACACCAAGATTTCGACAACAAAAGACACCAAGCGGACTCAAAGCAATGAGACCACGCTGGCATCCTCCACAGCTCCTGCTGTTCGTTGTGGTATCTGCTTTGAGCGCTGCGCTTGCGGTGGGCGAAGCGTGTTGTGCTGAATGCCTCGAGCAGACCGACCCTCTACACACAGTCATCACGTACGACCCGCTCGTGTTTGACCAGTGCAGTGCAGCCACAGGCATTTGCTGTTACGGCTGCTCCTTCACACACGGCACTCTGGAGTATCAAGATGGAGTAACCTTCGACAGCAATGGGTCGGCCCAGGTCTCGGCTGGTCAGGCCTTCAGCTTCGGCATTAACGGTGTATCTCGTGTCACCTACGATTTCATGAAGACCAACCAGGTTCAAACGAGTTTCGTCACGAACACAAGCACCGAGGCGAGCTCCAGTGGGAATGTGTTCACTGTTTGCGTTGATGACCCTGGGACGGTCGTCTTACGTGGCTGGGGCGCAGATTCGTGCACTCAAGTGACGGAGGAGTACAAGTTTACCGTCGTTGAAGGCAACGACACCGGAACGTGCGACTCCAGGGGGTCCATCATCTTGGTAGGCTCCGCCTCGTCAGCACACAATGAACCGGTGGATGCTACCGGTCGAGATACCACGAGCTCGTTGTACTCGGACCACAACGACTTTGCGAACTGCAATCCTACACGAGGCACGGTGGTGACGCAGGAGGATGGATCCAAGGTCTGCAAGTGTACGGGTGACTGGCGCAACCCACCAACTTGTGACGAGTTCTCGTACGTCAAAGTGATCATCACCATTCTTGGAGCAGTGGCGACGGTGGTAAGTACAGCGTTTGGAACTGAAATATCGGAGCGAATTGCTGAGCTTTCTTGTGTAGATTTCGATCTTGATCTCCGTGCGGGCGTACATCAAGAGCCGCAAGAGCAAGAAGGCGAACAATGATACAAACAAAGACGCCCAGGAGGACAGCAACGACGACGATGGCGACGACATCCTCTCAGTCGAAGTGATCCACATTGGTAGCAAGCCCCCACCTGGAACACCAGGCAAGCCTTCTCTTGCCATTCCTGGATCTCTCGCTCGTTCCTCTTTCATCGCTAGTGAGCAACCACCAACTGCAACGAAGGAGACGACACTTTGAAGTCCACTTGGAAGTAGTAGGGATAAATACAAGTTCCTCTTATACGACGTAAAATGTGAAATGAGGACGAAAAATACAGCCATGAATACAGACTGTGACTATCTAGTTCAAGCTCGCTAACAGCCTTCGCCGCCAGCAACATTGAGACACGAGGTGCGCTCGAAGGACGACAGAGTCGTCGTGAGCAACGCCCAGAAAACCATGAACGAGGCGCACACGGCCGCTGCAATGGCAATGATCGAGCCTTTCCTGCCAGTAAAGCGTGAAAGCTTTAAAATTCGAGCAGCCTCGGCTTGGTCCGGGAGCAATGTCAGCAGTGCAAGGTGCAGCACTCGGATAACCACCGCAACCAGGAAGCAGTACATGGCCTGAGCGCGAGCGTGACTCGAATCCGACTGGTACTCCGAGTCGTAGACGTCGAAATGCTCCCCAATGGCTTGCGATAGCGAAATGGAGAACGGAACGGCCAGATTCCCCATGGTTACCAGCAAACTGAACGACGTGCACTCGAGTCCCGGTTCAGCGACTGCCACAGCTGCGAGCAGCGCCACGAAATACGCCAGCGCCTCAAAAGTGACAGTAATCTGCTCCACCAGCAGTGTGAGAGCAGCAACACGAAGCAAGTTGAACACCACAAAGAGAGCCACAACGAGAGTGAGAGCGGCCGAAACCACCACTGAGCCAGCCACTGTCTGTCGCCATCCAAGCTTTTGCAAGATGTGCATCGTAGGCCCGTGACCGATTGCCAGCGCTGCTCCTGCGTACACTGCAGCGTTCAAACTGGAGAAAATGTTGGTCGTCAAAGCCCCGGCTGGAGCCCAGTACTCGTAAATCGCCTTGGCCGACGTGGCATAATATGTGAAGCAGAGCCTTGAAAGGAAAATGTAGCACATCAGCTGGAGAATTGCTCGCTGATGGAACAACTTGCGGGCGGTGATTTTCCATTCGCGCGGCGTCAGAATGTGGACGTTGTATCCAGCGGGATTCTCGTCCTCCAGTAAACAGAACCACGTGGCTGCCAATGTCCCGGCCGACACCAGCACAGCGATCACCACCATCCCATTAATCGTAGCTCCCCACGCGAAACTTCCCCCGTACCAGTCACTATTGCACATGAACGCCACGAAGAACGTCACAATGAACTGCGAAAGATATCGTGCCGCAAAGAGTGTCGTGACGACATAAGTCGGTCCTGAAGCTCGCGGCATTGGCAACGGGTTGGTATCTCCATCCAGCTCGCACTGTTGGTGGTGAAAATGCATCTGCTGCTGCTCGCTGGCTTGATGCAGCTGTGCAAACTCAACCAGCATGCCATCGCTCGCAGTGTCCGCCAAAACATATCCAAAGGTGGCAATCACGAACATCGCCACGTATTTGTTCCCAGCCTCCGCTGCACTGCTATTCGTCACAGCTCCGTCCGTCAAGTAGGGCGTCTCCACAGGAAGCACAGCTAATATAAACGAAAAGAAGAAGCATATTCCCCACCCGATCAACATGTACGCTCGCCTCCTCGACCCTTTGATGGGGACACCGTCCGACAGCATCGCCATGAAGACCTTGAGCAGCCACGGTAGAGCAAGCCACCGCTCCGCCGAGTACGCCAGGTAGTCGTCCATATTCAGGTACACGTTCAAGTACGGGTACATGAGGGACTGGAAGAGCCCGTGCACTGCACCGACCGCGACGTAGTTGACGAATAGTCCGATGTTTTCCCGTGCGAAGAGATCCAGAGCTGCTGCAGCCCGCCCCGACGGGAGCTGCTTGCCCACGACCATCAACGAGTCGGTGAAGTTGACAGAAGCAGTGTCGGACTCGGTGCTGGGGCGGTAGGGAAGCACTGCGGCTTCGTATTTGGCGCCGTCGTCACTGTGAGACGCCGAGGCCGTCTCCAGCATGGAGAAGTTCTGGCGCCGGTCCTGCGGAGAGATGTCGTAGCTGTTGAGCTCATTCTGGAGCTGCTGCTCGGGTGAGATCACGTATCCGACGTCGCCTTCGGTCGTACCCATGGCCTCGATCAGAGGAGGGAGGCCGAGCGGGTGTGACGATGACTAGCTTTGGAGATCAGCAATGAGTTGTGGTGGTGCCTTTTACGTCTGACTCGATTTCGGTGGGTCCGTTGCATATTTTAATCAAGAGATACGAGTTCAGCAGGTGACTTGAATAGAGGGCGGAAAAGGCATGGCTCCTGGGCTCTTGGGCGAACCCAAAAAGTCGCGAGCTTGGGCTCCTGGGCTCTTGAGTTCAATAGGTTAAGTGAAAGGAGCCCTCCAGAACTGTGAGCCCTCGTTAAGGGCTCCCCCTCACCTGTGTTAAATATCTCGCTGATGATTGGCCGTCAGTGAAGTATCTCCAGGTTCTAACCTGAAAAGGCATAGGAAAGAGGGCTTCTCCTTGAAGGGAAGGAAGGACTATCGGCGACGCTGGGATGGCCTCGGAGCGGCTGTACACATATGAGCGGCGCGAGATCTTCTAGTGTGGCGATCTTTGAGCTCGATCTTCTAGCGTGGCGCATCGATCACGCGAAGTTACTCGCCTTAAGTCTAGGTAAAATTGGCCAATCATATATTACTATAAGAGCCCGTCATAGATTTGAAGCTAAATTTGGGGAGCCCTGGAGGGGAGCCAATGGGGAGCTCCTTGATCTCGTACTTACCATGAGGGAGCCCATTTTGTGCGACTTTTGGCGCTCGTTTTAGGGGGAGCCCACTTTTGAAGTAGACGGGCTCGGGCTCGTAGAAGGTGTGGTGTACTCTGTATTGACCACCTTCATCCTCATTGTGGCGGCGGCACCCACCCTCCGCACACCAAGTGCTGCTTTTCGTCGACAGTTGGTGAAATTGTTGACCTTATAGCGCAGCTGATGGATAGAGTTCCCCCCGAGCACCTCGAGATATAGTAACGCTACCGGTGCTTGTATAGAGCTCTCACAGATTCTACACAGGTGGCAAAGCATGGAGGGGAAGCTCGTTTACGGTGTTTGTATACCATCTCCAATGGATTTCGTCTGTTTGGCGGTAGACGTTGGTCCGGACCTACTTCGTAATCGGGATGCCATTCCACAATTGGACTGACAGCCCCCAGGTCCGAGTCTTCGCAGGAGAATGATGCGTCTACCGTTCATCCTGCTAATGACCACTGCCGCTGCTTTCATGACTACTGCCGACGCTATAACATCGACGTTGAACCAAGGTGATAGTGCTGAAGGTGTTGGCAGGCGATTCCTGCGGACTTTCAACGACGAAGACGCTGATACCAAGACAGAAGCAAGGTCACTCAAGAAGGAGGCATCTAAAGATTTCGGGCCTTTCGTCGTTAGCTCATGGAACATCGACCCGACACACTAAGTTATTGCTTCACGACAACAGTACAATACGCGAATACAACACGCTTCTAACCGATTCGACGTTGGCATTGAGAGATAATTACGTGGTTAGCCCTGACACAAACTCTCGTTTAGTAAATGGTCTTGTCGTAGCTGCAGGTCTTGAGGATGTCGCTGCCGATGTCTGCGGGCAGCTCGTAGACGCACTCGGTTGCGACGGAGGCAGCGACGTTGCAGCTGTTGCCCACGTACGAGTTGGTCTTCTTGGTGATGACATTGGAAGTTGACGAGGACTGGGTGCGCATGGTGATCTTGTAGTTGCCGTAGCTGGCCTTCCGAGCCATGCACGTGTACGGGGTGAAGTCGTTGACGTTGTCGGTGCTTTTGCCCGCAGCTGCAGCGGCAGCGGTCAGCGGATACCGACCAACGGCGAGCACGTAGGTACCAGAGCTCAGTCGCTGGATCAGGTACGAGTCTTCAGCCGTAACGGAGCCGTCTGTGGTTCCTCGGCTGTAGTACGCGGCGTTGTCGTCGCCAGCATCGTCGTTACTCGCCACAAGCGAGAGCGAGCCGTCCGTGAGCTTCTTGAACAGGAAGATGTGCGGGTCGATGAAGGCCGAGTCGCAGTCCGAGTTGACGTCCGAGAACGTCGCGTTGTCTGCCGTCTCCATGGACAGCAAGTTGATCTCCACGATGGCTGTGGACGGCTTGATAGTCAACGTGTACTGGTCCACCGTCACGTAGCTCGACTTGCGGAAGATCGTGCCGCTCACAACCTCCGTTACGACCGGAAGAGCAGCGTCAACCGAGCCGATACACCACGAGGCAGCTTGCAGCAACAACGCCGCAGCACCCATCGAACTGAAAACACCACGCATATTGTCTGTTGGTCTGGCACTGAGGGAAGAATCAAAGTGAGAGCAAGGAGACTACCTTTGCACCACACGCGACGATGCCTCCGACGAAACCTGGAAGAACGTTCATGCCTACATTAAGCCACTTAGTCCCATCAAAACAGCCACAAAGAATCGTATTCTCCACAGCATCGCAGTCGTACTCTTCAACCACAGAAACCACCAACACGGGACATCACGAATCTAAAAAACAGTCAAAAGCATGTGCATTCTCAAGTAAAAAAAAGTCTATAAACCTGCTCGCTCCACCTTCCCATCCATCCAGCCAGCCAGAGTGAGGTCAACTCCTCTTCCTGTTCTGTTGTGCGGCCTAGTTGCCCAGCAGGTCGTAGTCGTCGAGCTTGTCGTTGTACTTCATGATGGTCCTCTTGATCTTGGAGCTGTCGACCCACGTGACAAAGTCCTCCATGGGGCGCGTGACCAGGAAGGCCGGGTCCGACACGACCGTGGGGCCCACGCGCACGTGGCCCTGCTCCACGAACGTCGTGGCCTCCTTGATGCTCTCGGCCATCTTGACGCGCACCATGACGACGGGCAGGCGGCGGCGGCAGAAGGACGAGACGTTCACCTCCTCGGCCTTGAGCAGGCTCTTCTTGGTCTGGATGAGCCCCATGTGGAAGAGCTTGTCCAGCAGCGCCGTGGTCGTCTTGACGCGGTACGGGTCGTTGGCCGGGCGCTTCTTGAGCCGCGCCACGAGCCGCGAGATGTGCCCCACCAGGCGGTTGTACTTGTGGTACTGCTCGCGGTCCGGGATGCGGTAGCGGCGGATGACCTTGATCTCATGCAGGTTGTTCTCCTTCTTCCACTCGAGCAGGTCCACCTTCCGCAGCAGCTTCTGCTCGTGGAACTTGAGTTGGCGGCCCATGGTTACTCTGCCCAACGATAGTCGCTATGTAATGGAGCTTTTCAGTCAAAAATGGTCTTGGGCTGTTACATACAAAAACCAAGTGAACCGTCGCGTTCCCCCAGGTTATGTTTCGTCTAGTTCGCGTGGTCCACATGACGCTCCCAGAGCCAACGGATCCGTAACGCGGACGGAGGGCATCCCCATGTCCGGTCATTTCCAATTGGCCGTACCCCTACCGTACCTGTACGTCATGACGGCCGCCGACGTGGACAAGAAGAGCAAGAAGAAGAAGCTCAAGGCCGCGAACGCCGAGGGCAAGGACCTCATCGCGCCCGAGTCGCACACGCCCGCGCTGGACACGAGCAAGTGGCCGCTGCTGCTCAAGAACTACAACCAGCTCAATGTGCGCACGGGCCACTACACGCCCATCGCCTGCAGCTCGAGCCCGCTCAAGCGCAACCTGAACGACTACGTGCGCTACGGCGTCATCAACCTGGACAAGCCGGCCAACCCGTCGTCGCACGAGGTCGTGGCCTGGATCCGCCGCATCCTGCGCGTCGAGAAGACGGGCCACTCGGGCACGCTCGACCCCAAGGTCACGGGCTGCCTCATCGTGTGCGTGGACCGCGCCACGCGCCTGGTCAAGGCCCAGCAGGGCGCCGGTAAGGAGTACGTGGCCGTCGTGCGCCTCCACAGCGCCATCGAGGGCCAGGCCAAGCTGGCCCGCGCCATTGAGACGCTTACCGGCGCGCTGTTCCAGCGCCCGCCGCTCATCTCGGCCGTCAAGCGCCAGCTGCGCATCCGCACGATCTACAGCTCCAAGCTCATCGAGTACGACGAGGACCGCCACCTCGGCATCTTCCACGTGAGCTGCGAGGCCGGTACCTACATCCGTACGCTGTGTGTGCACCTGGGCCTCGTGCTGGGCGTGGGCGGCCACATGCAGGAGCTGCGCCGCGTGCGCTCCGGCGTGCTGGGCGAGAACGACTCGATGGTCACCATGCACGACGTGCTGGACGCGCAGTTCCAGTACGACACGTACAAGGACGAGTCGTACCTGCGCCGCATCGTGCGCCCGCTCGAGGTGCTGCTCACCACGTACAAGCGCATCGTGGTCAAGGACAGCTCGGTCAACGCCATCTGCTACGGCGCCAAGTTCATGATCCCCGGCCTGCTGCGCTTCGCCGACGACATTGACATTGGCGAGGAGGTGGTGCTCATGACCACCAAGGGCGAGGCCATTGCCGTGGCCATTGCCCAGATGACCACCGCGGTCATGGCCACGTGCGACCACGGCGTCGTGGCCAAGATCAAGCGCGTCATCATGGAGCGTGACACGTACCCGCGTCGCTGGGGCTTGGGCCCCATGGCCCAGAAGGTCAAGGGCCTGGTCAAGGAGGGCAAGATCGGCAAGTACGGCAAGGTGAACGAGAACACGCCCGCCGACGTGTCGGAGCTGTACGGCAAGAACGAGGAGAAGAAGCCGCTGGTTGAGGAGGTGAAGGAGAAGATGGAGTCGGCCTCGGAGGAGGAGGAGGCCCCCAAGAAGAAGGCCAAGAAGGAGAAGAAGGAAAAGAAGGAGAAGAAGGAGAAGAAGAAGAAGCACAAGCGTGACGCCGACGAGGCCGAGGTCGCCGAGGAGGGCGAGTCCCCCGAGAAGAAGAAGTCGAAGAAGAAGAAGAAAAAGTCCAAGGAGACGAGCGACTCGGAATAGATGGATGGAAGATCTTTTTCTCCTCTTCACTTCCACTGCTCGGTTGTGTTCACCCCATGACTATCCTCCGGACAAAAAGGAGGTAGCCTGCAGCCCAGCCAGCAGTCTCACAAGCAGAATCGAGTGCCTCGAAGCTGCGTGTCGTGTGTATAGTGCACGCAGCTCCGCATACAGTAGTCGCTTCAAAGTAATATATATCCTGTATGTTTTGTTTATCTCTTTGCTACTACTTTCTCCACCTCGAGAAAAACGACGACTCCCCTCCTTTCTTTCCAGGCTTCGTCTTCTTCTTGTGCGCGTTGGCAGCGCTCACTTGGTCCACAAGTCGTTCGCGTTCTCGCTCCTTCGCCCTCAAGACCAGCATCTGATGGAAATGTTCACGCGCACGCTTGCAGCGCCACGCGCATTGAATCTTGACAGCGCAGGCGACCTTCTTGGCCTCGAATTGACGGTCCTTCTCGTCCTCGTACTCTTTCTTACGAGTAGCAATCACATGCGCACGAACTCCAGGGTCGGAGTGCGTGTTCTTGGGGTGTCCTCGACGCATTATGCGGCCAGTGACCAAGTCCTCGAAAATATAATCGGGTGCGTCATCTTCTTCTCCTCCATCTTCTCTTCTTTCTTGACTCTGTTGTCGTCTTCGAAGTAAACGTCGTTGGCGCCGCCATTCCTTCTCAATGCTCTCCTCAACTTCTTCTTCATCGCTTTCAATGCGTTCGTACGTCGTGTCAGGCGTCCCCGGCTCGACAATTGGAGAATCGTTCTCGTTGTCGTCGGAATAAATACTCGGGGCTCCCTTGGCGAAGACAATCGCGCGCGTCTTTCTCCTCTGCTTGGGCTTTACGCGCTTGACTCGGATTCGTTTCCAGCGGTCCGTGAGCTTCGTGACGGGAACGAGCTCCGTGATGGCGACGCCGTCGAGAACAACGCGAACCAACCCGAAACGATCTTCCGGCACCTCCACGATAATGGCCGAGTTGACATGCTTATCACCTTTCTTAGGGAATACCTTCACATAGAGACCGTCCTCTGCAGTCAGCGATTCTTCTTCTTCTTCTTCATCGTCCGATTCACTGTCGTGCTTATTCTTTGGAGGGGGTGCCATGGGCTTGAGCTGAGAGAGCATTCGAGGGAGGAATCGCTTGAACGCACCGTCCGTCGTGAACCCCGCGCAAATTTCATCCTGTCGAGCGATCTCCATGAGCTCAGCGATGCTCGTTCCTTTCGGTTCACGACGATAGTTGCCGGCGGGGAAGTCTCTCTTCGGGTAGAACTGGAACGATATCGCGCACTTCTGGGCGATACTGGGCGCTACGATCACCTCGCGACCCGGCCGACACCAACGCGGCAGACTGATGGCGCGCGTGAAGAGGTAGTGGAAGTAGTTGCGCTGAATCAACGTAGCGGCGCGTCTTCGTCGACTCAATAGGTCCTGGAAGGCGTGATACGCTCGTCGACCTCGCCACATACTCGCAATCAAAGTGGCCGAGTCGTATTCGAGCTGAGCGCGTAGCAGGAATTTCCATCGCATCTCGTCCTTCTCCATGAGGAAGCACTCGGCACGTCGTAAGCCTTGCAGCTCAGCGACCGAGAGTGTTCGAGGGTTTAGGAGGAACCCAGGAAAGACCCAGTGCTTCTGCGAGTTGAGAAACACGGGCGTGCCATCCATGATCGCCTGCGTCCTCGTAGTCACGTGCGACTCGGAGAGCTTGACGATGAAGCGGTTGCGCGTGGTCAACTCCAGTTCGAGGTCTGTGAACATTCGCTGCATGGCTTGAAGTCGCGTGTGCATCTTGCTTTGGGCCTCTTTGATCTCGTCCAGCTTGCGCGTCAGCTCGAAGTTGGTCTTGAAGAGCACGGGTGATGCTGCGAGTAAGGCAACGGAAGACTTACGTCTCTCAACGGGGGATGACTCGGGCGATTCAGTCTGTGTAGGGGTTGAGCTGTCGACAGGATGCCGCAGATACATGACGAACCACAGCGCGGGCTTCTCAGGCGCAGTCAGCAGCAAATTCACCAACGCGCGGACGACTTCGTCGATCACCATGTCGAAGTACGCGTCCAGGTTGCGCTGAGCTTGAAGGCCAAGACGAAGCTGATCTGACAGCCACTCCGACTCGGTCTCCACTGTGATTGATACAGCTGGCTCTGTGGGTTCTGCCTTCGATTGTTCGTTGACTTTAGGGAGCAGAGGCACTTTGCTGGTGTTGATGCTCCAGTTGGACTGCAGTGAGGGCTCCTCCCAGGCCAAGAACGCGTGGTCGACCTTCTTGAGTCGGCGTTCTCGACCCACGAGCTTTAGTTCTTGCTCGAGCGCGATGATCTTGCGGATCAAGCGCTTGCTCTCCAGTTCGTCTTGTTTGGTATCACGAAGAGCGCTTTGAATCACTCGTCTCTTCCTATGCATCTCGAGCATCAAGGCCTCGGACACGGTCGGCTGGAGAACATAAGCCAATTTGCACTGCAGTGAGCACAAAGCTTAAGCGTTAGACTCGAAACACCATGAAGAATGGTACAAGGAATGACGTTTACGGCTCGACGCAGGTAGTCAGCTAACCACGGTAGCGGCGATAAAGGTCTCGCCATCAGCAGTTCATTCACGGCGTCTGAAAGGTGCTGAAGCAGCTCCAACACCTCGGGATTCTCCAAGTACGAAGAGTTGGGGCGTGTGGCTGCGTGCACTCGAGGTAGAAACTTCTCCAGCCATTGCTGTCTGCGCTGCCGGCAGCGTTCCTGCTCGTGTCTGCTCAGACGCACCATCGCGACTCTCTGAGTGCTATCCTGGATACCAACCAATTCGACACCTTGCCAAGTAAAACCATCCATTGATTCATTTCACGACTACGAATACAGTCCAAGACAACATGAGAAGTCTTACACCGTAGTGGGGAACTCGAGCTCTCGCACAAAGTCCAGCGACGCGGCGTTCCTGTTCGTGGCTGTTTCTTGCGGCATCAAGTCGTGCTCCTTTAGCCATTCTTCATTGTAAAGTTTGCTGCCATATCGGACTCCTCCGTCCGCCAGGATGGTCACAATAATGTAACCTGGCCCAAGCTCCCTCGCCATCTTCACCGCCCCCAGCACGTTCAACGCGCTGCTTGGGCCAACGAAGATCCCATCGTTCCGCAGCAAGAAGTAGGCCATGTCCACGATCTCCTGGTTGGTGCCGGTGACGCCTCTGTCGATGATCGCTTGGCGGAGGTTATGCGTGACGCTCGTGAGCGCCGCCACTCCTTCGGCGATAGTCGAGCCTTTGACAGTCGGCATCATCTCGTAGCCGTCCTCCATCGTGCCAGTAGATCGGTTGTTGTTAATGAACATGGCGACGTTCGCGACCTCTGCAGGGTCAATGAGCCACACCTTCACACTCTTGTTCTGCTCCTTGAAGAACCTCGACATACCCGCAATAGTCCCCGAAGTGCCCGCAGATGTCACAAACCCGTCGATCTCTCCTCCAACCTGCTGCCAGATCTCCGGCGCAGTGCCTTCATAGTGTGCGCGCATGTTGGCGACATTGTTGAACTGGTTGGGGCAGTAGGCGTTGGGCGTCGTCTCTGCTAGCCGACGAGCTACGTGGAAGAAGTGGTTCTCCTTGTCCGACATGGACGTTGTGGGCAGGATGTGGACCTCGGCGCCCATGGTCTTCATCATCTGGACCTTCTCCTTGGCCGTGATGTCGGGCATCGTCAGCAGCGTCTTGTAGCCGCGTGAAGCTCCCAACAGAGCGAGGGAGACACCTGTGCTGCCTCCAGTCGCTTCGATGATGGTTCCTCCAGGCTTGAGCAGGCCGCGCTCTTCCGCATCCAGGATAAGGGACTTGGCGACGCGGTCCTTGATGCTGCCGCTGGGGTTGGCGTACTCGGCCTAGGCGAGGAGTTTGCATCCCGTGAGCTTGGAGAGCGTCGTGAGCTCTAGCAACGGCGTGTTGCCAACAGATGAGGGCAAGTCGTCAGAGCCGATATGCTCATAGCGTTGAGAATGGGACGGGCGACGTTGCCAGGCATGATGAACGGTGCTTGGCTTGTTTCAACGTCTGGTAAATTGCAGAATGAAGAGAAGCCTATAGATGAGACTTGGTGTGGTTGGTTACTCATCAAGAGGATGCGTCAGTCTGCAGAGATTACTTCAAGCAACGTTTAGTCAGGAGACCGCGATGACTTCTCCATAATTGACTGAAGACTAGCGAGACTGTTGTGTCTTCACCTGGGGCAGGAGACCCATTTCTATTAATCCTTACCGAGTTGTGTGGTCTCGTACGCCAGCGCTCTGCAACAGCCAGAAGCTTCCTCGATCTAGTTCTCAGCTCCTGCTGGTGCGGTTATGAAGAAAACACACTCAACTTTACACCGTGTTGGGGAACGAGAGTTCGCCCACAAAGTCCAGCGACGTCAAGCCTTCCCGCGGCAGCAGGTCGTTCTCCGCCAGCCACTCTTCGTTATACAACTTGCTGCCGTAGCGCACACCTCCGTCCGCCAGGATCGTCACAATGGTGTGTCCAGGACCCAGTTCCCTCGCCATCTTGACCGCTCCAAGCACATTCAGTGCACTACTAGGACCCACAAACACGCCGTCGTTCCTCAGCAGGAAGTAGGCCATTTCCACAATCTCCTGGTTTGTGGCAGTGACGCCCCGGTCCACCACCGACTGGCGCAGGTTCTCAGTCACGCGCGAGAGCGCCGCCACTCCTTCGGCAATGGTTGATCCGGTGGCCATGGGCACCACCTCAAAGCCGTCTTCGATGGTGCTGGTCGAGCGCTCGTTGTTGATGAAGACCGACATAGCCGCAGTCTCCTCCGGGTCAATGAGCCACACCTTCACACTCTTGTTCTGCTCCTTGAAGAACCTCGACATACCCGCAATAGTCCCCGAAGTGCCCGCAGATGTCACAAACCCGTCGATCTCTCCTCCAACCTGCTGCCAGATCTCCGGCGCAGTGCCTTCATAGTGTGCGCGCATGTTGGCGACATTGTCGAACTGGTTGGGGCAGTAGGCGTTGGGCGTCGTCTCTGCTAGCCGACGAGCTACGTGGAAGAAGTGGTTCTCCTTGTCCGACATGGACGTTGTGGGCAGGATGTGGACCTCGGCGCCCATGGTCTTCATCATCTGGACCTTCTCCTTGGCCGTGATGTCGGGCATCGTCAGCAGCGTCTTGTAGCCGCGTGAAGCTCCCAACAGAGCGAGGGAGACACCTGTGCTGCCTCCAGTCGCTTCGATGATGGTTCCTCCAGGCTTGAGCAGGCCGCGCTCTTCCGCATCCAGGATAAGGGACTTGGCGACGCGGTCCTTGATGCTGCCGCTGGGGTTGGCGTACTCGGCCTTGGCGAGGAGTTTGCATCCCGTGAGCTTGGAGAGCGTCGTGAGCTCTAGCAACGGCGTGTTGCCAACAGATGAGAGCAGGTCCACGGAGCCGGGAGTGGAATAGGACGCGTCCTGCAGCTCTGCCGAGCTCGATGTCACGCTGAACGAAGTCGCGAGGAGCTTGGGAGAGGGCGAGCAACGGCGAAGCACGGAGAGCATGGTGGACTGGTGCTTGGGTGGCAAATGGCTCAATGGAGCGGTCTCGAGATGGGATGCCGCAGATGCTTACGATGTCTACAAAAAAGGCAACATTCGCCAATGACCTGGGTGGAGCACCGGACGTCACGCCCATAGGCTGCCCAAAATCTCGGCAGATGTGCAGGACCAGTCCTGTGCCAGATGTGCACTACTTGTCGCTATCTCTAGGATTTAGTAGGACTATCGGTCGCTAGGCGTCTTCGCGGAAGAGCTCGATGAACTCTTCCAGGTCGAGGGACGCGTTGGCGTTAACGTCGAAGGCCGAGATGATGCGGATCACATCGTCCTTGGTAAGTTGACTCGACCCTCGGCTGTCGCTGTCGTAGAACCGCTCGTTGTACCGCAGCGCCTCGAGTAGTTCTCCAGCGTCGATGTCTCCGTTATCATCCGCATCATAGAGCTAGAGGAAGGCACAAGTGGGCAGAGAATTAGGACCACACAAAATCTGTGACGTGTGAAAAAGGCAACTTCAACTTGACGTACCCTGAAGAGTTCCCGCAGCTCCTGGATCTGCTGCGCCGTCAGCGTCTTCTTCTGTACGCGTCGAGTCTTCTCCACAGTCTCCAGTAGTCTACACAAGCGTAGAATATCCTCCAGCACCTCGGGAGGGGCCTCTCCGAACACGACGCCACAGAGCTCTGCCAAATCGATGAGGCCGCTCTGGTCCTTGTCGATGCTGCTGAAGATACTGCCAATATTGTCCTGCATGTGCGTCCCCGAGAAGAGCCCACTACCGTCCAACAGCTCGCGTAGAGTAATAGACCCGCTCTGGTCCTGATCCAACTTGCGGAAAGTCCGGTACACGTTGATGACGTCGTCTCGAGCGTACGGACCGAAGCGCTCCTGCCGCATGAGCGCCGCGTCCGAGCGGATACGGACCTTCTTTGCTGACTTGAGCTCCTTCTTGGGTATACTGGCTCTAGGAACGGCACGGACAGCGCCCGCCGAGCTGGAGGACGGAGTGCCTTGGCGGAGTTTCGGCCCGCGTTCTTTCGCCGTGATGGCCGACCGAGGATGCCGGCGTCGCGCTGGCTTTGGACTTTCTTGCTTGCTGTCTGAATTGTTGCTGCTCTTTGTGGACGCTGGGCTCATTGAGAGTGGATCGCTGGAGCTAGAGCTAACGGCGTCGACTGGTGTTAAGCTGTCACCGTCGAGAATGCTCGGTGAATCAGCGGCTGAGCTTGGCGATGCGGACAGGTACGTGTTGCTAGGCAGCTCGGAGCTTGGGCTGTTGTTATCATCGTGATCTTCACCTAGGAGCTCGTCGTACTGCTGACACAGTGTGGACAGGAGACTTCGTCTGGGTAGAGCACTCGTGCTGACGCTGGATGCTAATGCTGGCTCGGACGGGTTAAGGTGGGCGGTTGGTGGGGACGGCAACGCAGTCAAGGAAAGAGCTCTTGTAAGCGCAGCGACTCGCTTCGGACGTGGTGGTTTCTTGGTTAGCTTCCGCCGTCCTGGTAGATCCTTGAGCTCGAAATTCTCACGGATAATACAGCTCACTCCAAGCTTCTCGAAAAGAAATGCTGACGGCGTCAAGTCCATGGACGCCAGTGAGTTCTCCAGTCGCCGCTGTCTCAGCAGCCCGCTGCTCCCTGCGATCTGCTTGTTACTACGCCGAACGTTCTCTCGATGAAAGTGCTCGTACATTTGCTTCTCGCGGTTCAAACTCCCCACCGCCCAGTTGTCTTTGTCTGCGAATGGTAGCTCCTGCACTGGGTTCTGAAGGATAGGCAGCAGCATTCCAGGGTCATCAGCGTCTCCAGCTCCGCCGAGCACCTCAAGTCTCCCCAGCGAGTCATTCACGTCACCATTAGGATGATGTTTTGCAGTATCCTCTTCGTGCTGGTTGCCCTCCGCTCCTGACTCGTCCTGCTTTTTCTTCTTCGCCTTCTGCCTCATGACCTTCTTCATGCGTTGTTGGAACTTCACGCGCTCTTTCTCCCATGCCGCCTGCCTCGCCAGCTGAAGATCGCTCTTCTTCCACGTCGTTTTCCCCTGTAGCTGGTCGAATAGACGCTTGGTATGGTCCGCAGCTGCATCATTCTCCTCAGGCTGCTCTTCACCTGGTGCAACCTCATCGCCGTTATTCTCAACAAGCTGCTTCAGCTCGATCACAGTCGTCGAAGCGCAGGCTGTCATTTCTTGGACACTCATGCGTTGAGCCTCCTTCTCCTTGTCTTGACCGAGAGCGGGGGCGCTAGCACTGGCGATAATCGTGCTTCGCTTTTGAGCGCGCATAGCCATCGCTATGGATTGCTGCCTCAACGCAGCAGACTTGAGCTTAGTTCCCTTCAACTCGTCCCAGAGTTGCTCCGCCTGCTTCCTCTTGAAGGCTGCAGCACCAGCGACATCGACCTCCCAACGCCATTCCACTCCACTTGTCACTGTTGCCACGGAAGAATTCTGCCCAGCAATTGGCGCTGGGGTGGGCGTCATACCCGTGGCTAGACTCCCCATTCTTCGTCCTTGGAAGTCCCAAACGTACACGCCTTTGTCGCTCCCGCACGTCAACACTCCTCGAGGCTCGGCGACAATCTGCAGACAGCGCACATTACCACGATGAGCCGTCCACCGGTGCGTACACATGACGTCCGACTCGTTCACATGGAGCTGTTTCGCTTCAGGGTGACTCCCGTTGTCCGCGTGCTTGTTACGAAGGCGCTTAGCGTTCTTCCCTTGCCTCAAGAACCTCCTGCGTGGGTTGTACGATCTGTCCTGACGCGACGGCAGGTTCTCCTCACGGAAGGCTCGAACGTGCGCTGCACTTATGACCTTGGAGATATCGCAGACCATCAACTCGCCATAGAAACTCGCGACAAAGAGCAGGAAGCGACCCCGATCAATACCCTCAGCTAACAATTCACCGCCAGTCTCATCGTAAAACGTGCGACAACAGGTGACAGCGCTGTTGAGCTTGGCAAGCGTCAAAGGTGAAGACGGAGGAGGCGGAGGTTCATCAGGAGACCCCATAGCTGCGTCTACAGCAGAAGACTCGGAGTCGCTCGGTTGAGCGTCCGGGTCAAATGACACGAAGTTAAACCCTTCGACACCAGCTTCTGGTGCTTCATCGGACGAGGGCACTGCTGGTATCTCAACTGGAGTTACGGGCCGAACTGGAGTCATGTGGAACGGGTAGAAGCACAGGAGAAGCGTCGTGGGCTTTGAAGGCGTGAGGCTCCACAGACACACTTGGCCGCTTTCGTGTCCCGATAGAAGCAGCGGATACGGCTCAATAAACTCGAGGACGTTTACTTCACTGGTAGCATGAGAGTTCGTCGCTGTATGTGACTGTGACGACGCGTTGAAGGACACTCCAGTAGCTGGAGGCGGTGCCGCTAGCGTGTCCTCAAGCAGGAAGTAAATGTAGTCCCAGATTTTGATAGACCCATCGATGCCTCCGCTTGCAACGAGGCTGAGCGCGTGACAGTACGCGAGACACTTGATATCGCTGTCGTGAGCGTCTGTGATGCAGCGTAGCAGCACGTTTCGAGCTGCGATTCCTCCTCCGCGCGGCGCGTCATCGTCATAAAGTCGCAGTGAGCGGTCCCACGAGGCAGTGAGAACCGTGTGGTCTTCCTTGCAGTACAACAACGCCGATACTTGCTGCGCGTGAGGCGTCCATCGTGCGAGTACAGCTCCATTCAAATAATTCACCACCGCCAGCTCCCCATTCTGCGCTCCCACGATCAACTTCCGCTGGCGCGAGTCGAGATCTACCTGCGTAATGTCCGCCCCGACCAAGTCTCGGTACGTGCGAAGCATGGCACCGGACGCAGCGTCCCAAACTCGAACTTCTCTGTCTGTAGCAGTCGCGATTGTATGCGAAGCCTCGTTGTACAGAACTGCGCTGGCTGCGAGCACGCGCGGCTTCACGCGCACTCGTCGAAGCAGCTTAACCTTGTGAACTCCAGCCACCAGCAGGCTCTGACCATTGTTTAGCACCGCTAGGGAGTGCGCTCGCCACGGATACCGACTCAAGTCACTGCCCAGGCGAAAGACCTGCAAGCAGCGTCGACTGCTGTTCAACTCAGCGTCCGTACTCTCGACAGATAACACGTTAGCCAGTGTCCACCATCGGAACCAGCCTTCGTCGTCCACCGTGATGCATTGATCCGCCAACATCCTAGTCCCCGATGCTACCGCTTTAGAATTCTTCATAAGGGCTGAAGCTGCAGCGTAAGTTGCGGATGGAATGAGCTGGATGCAACATACAGGAGAACCGTGACCCGAAAGACGAAACACTGGCGTCGTGGCTAGCGCGGAGATCTCCCACCCGAAGACTTCGCACTCGAAGCCAGCACTGATGAATACTTGGGAGGATAACTTTACCAGTAAGCGGACTCCTCGACGATGTCCCTGGCGAGACGCGCGCGTCTGCAGTGTGTGTGTGTCCCAGAGGTAGATCATGTTATCCATCCCACAGGACAACACTGTGTCGTCGTTCAGGATCAGCAAGTCCTGCAACAGGTCCGAGTGTTTCTTCAACGTCGTCACAAGCCGCACTTCGCACGTGCCGACGCTCGATTCTCCTCGAGACTTGGCGTTCCCCGCCTTCACGCTGATAGTTTGAGAGCGCGTGACCTGCCACACGGAGATCATCAAGTCCGCTGAGATGGAGAAGAGCTGCTGCGTCTTGGGGCTCCACTCCAGTACGCGTTGAGGACGCGGCGTGTGAACAATCGCTAGTGGTCGTGGCGTCTCCATCGCGCTCGTACTGCACGCAGTCAACAGCGTTGAAGACCAGAACGTGAGCTTTAAATCCCCAGCCGAGACTGCGAGTAGATCTAACCCAGCCAGGTACTTTATCGCTTGAACAGGTGAGCGTTCCGAGCTTACTTCGTCCTGGTCTCGACGGTATCCCGAGATGTAGCACAGCGGGTGGAACTTGTTCACTACGGGCAGAGTTGGCGTGAACGAGAAGGTCGAACCGATGGCTTCTTCAGTAGTATTCGACTCCGCGTTTGTATCTTTCTCTCCAGAAGCTGCTCCACTCCCGTCCTTGACGTTCTCATCGCTCTCAGGAGGGAATAAACCCGCAGGGTCTAGCAATTCCACCACCGGACGAGAGCTTTCAAGCAGCAAAACCCTCCGAAACTCGGGCAGATATTCAATCCGCTTTGGAGGACGATTCACTGCGGTATCCACGAAGCGCGGGTGCTCTTCGTACTGCAGATCTCGTAGCTGTGCCACAGTCCCCGCCACGTCGTCGTTGCCTCCGCCCGAAGAGCCCATGCCGCCCTCGATGATGGCGCTCGTGAACTCCTCCCACTCCATCGTTCCGTCTCCGTTGACATCCACCTGCGCGAACAGCTCGACCAGGTCTTCGATGAAGTTGACGACGCTCTCGGGCTCCCAGCTCACGCGGTCCAGCATGACGTTGACGAACTCACGCAGCGAGAGTCCGCGTCCTGCGCGGTCGAAGTCTTCCTTGAGTAAGGTCAGGTCCTCCACCTGGAGGCGGACCATGATGCCCAGACATGCTTGGTACTGCAGCAACGCCGCTGCCATCGTGCAATAATGTGCCCTGGTGTTTTGCACTCGAGCAAGTGAGGGAGCGGACTCGCACCGTTTCACTTCATTCGTCAACGCGAAGGCGTCGATGCTGGACGAGGTCCCGTAAATTTAGCGGAGACCATCGCACTAATTGTTTGTCGTGAAAGGATGGAGGCCACGACGAACGCGGCTGGGCGTCCTCCACGCCCGCGCGCCCACAAACCAAGCTCTCATGGAGCTTGGTCCAGTACCTACTCGCCGTACGCGGGTCCCGTGCGCGCGAGTCCGCGCACTGCCAAACTCGCCCATCAAGACCAACAAGACCACGTCCAACCACCTCCTGCTACGAGTCGACCGAAACGACCCCTTTCGGCGTCGCAAGTGGCCTCCACCCGGGTCGCTATGACGTCCCCGCGACCGAACTCAGCACGACCGGCTCGACCGAATAGCGCTACGAAGACGCGGTACATGCAGCTCGAGACGATCGCGTTCCCGATGCAAAGTCCAACGGCTGAAGAGTTTTCGGAAACGTGTGAAGCTTGCTTATCGCCGTCTCCTTCTAGTCCAGAGGCCGGAGTATTGCAGGAAACCGACTCGGCCGCGCTGCATATGAAGCTTCAGGCGCTTCTGGAGATGTGGGGCGAGGAACAACTCGGATTCCGATCATGTGTATTGTTTTGTGAGACCACATTTCGACAAGCCAAAGGTGTGTAAGTTTTTAGATTTTTTTGCGGCGGTGTTTGATTATTGTTTAATCTCTTGTCGATTTTTTGTTTTAGCTTTGGCGAGCAGGATGTCTCGCCCCAACGCGTTCATGTCAGCGGTGGCATACTCCTGCCTTTGTCAAATGGGGTCCGTTCTTGACGAGAAGTACCCATTTCTCAACAATATTATCGACGAGCTCGGTGCTGCGTTGTATTCCAACTTCACGGACCTAAAACGTCATATCGGACAAGAGGATCAAACGCAACACCAGTCCGCTATCTTCTTCGAGCACGGCAAGCCTTGGTTCCAGGCTTTTCTAATGCAGAAGATGCGGTGCAGGAGCATTCAGAGCTCAGCGGATGCGTCCAAGAATGAGGTTCAGCTGCTTACAGAAATGCTGCAAGAGGCTCGAGCTGCCAATTCGAGCGCTGTGGTGACTGCCGCGGCAGCGTTTCAAGTGCCTCAGCGACGCGGTAAACTGGAGGAATATTACACCCCGCCAGCTCTGGAGCTGGGCGATTTGGGCCTGGAATCGCTGAGTAGCAAAGTGCTGAAAGCTTTTACCGCTTTGTCGGACGCCGATGCTCGACATTTGCTGGCGCTGTTACTGGAGAATGCAGTGGAACGGGACATGCCCAAGCTGCCGAACATGATGGCGACCACTGTCGGACACATGAAGGGACAGGATCGACGCGAGTTTCTGCGAGAATGTTTTGACTACGTGACGCCAAGTGAACTCCAGGACGCACTACACGAAAGGGATGAAATCAACGACGATAAACGATATCAAGCGTTAGTGGGGGATCTACACGAGTTACTGCAGCTACAGCCACATGAAGATGGCTCGGAGATGAAGAATAGCCCGTCTAATAGCGTGGCATTATTCCACTCGGAGGAAGCTCGGATCGGCAAAAGAGTCCACGAATTGGTTGAACTGGTGGAGGACGTCGCTACGGAGGTCGCGTTCTTTGAGCCGAAGCACCAAGCGCTGTTCCCTCATTCAATTCTACAGAGACTGCGTATGTACGAGTGCCCCATGAAGCGCTTGAAGAAAGAGCATGAGCTTATGCAGCGGCAGCCGCGACAAACTGAAGACGAGGAGAAGCCCCAGTGCGAGTGCGTCTGCGGACGACATCGGCTCATAGACAGCGATGGAGAAGATGCGAAAGAGGAGGAGGTTATCCCCGCACAATCAGAAGAGAAGGAGCCACAGGAAGAGGAGGACGCGAAGAAACAAAAGTCGCGTCGTAAGTCCACACTGAAGCGGCCGCTGTCTGCGCCTTCAGGCCGTCGGAAGAACGCGATCAGCTTCAACACGCGCTACGGATCTCCACGCAAGTCCAGCGCATCCATCCACGTCTTCCCACTAGCAGAAGTGTGCCACCTCTTGTCTTCCATCCTGCACCTTCAGTTCTCGCGAGAGGCAGCCGAAGCTCCCTCGAATGCTGGGAGCGGAGCTGTCTCGACTCTCACTTTCGACGATCACTGGGCATTTCTGCGGTACGATTCAGCCTCGCGGACCTTCAAGACTCTCGCGAAGGACTACTTGATACGCAAGTACGGCATCAAATCCATCGCCGTCATGCACACGCTGCAGCTCGAGCGGTCGCTGTTGCACTATACTGCCAAGGACAACCACGTGCGCTGCGAGCTCTTCAGCTGGTTCTTCGGTGCCGACAAAACCCGCCATCAATCCAAAGACCACGCGTTCGCCTTCTTCCAGAGACTGGTTAAGAGCATCCTTAACCTGTACGCGATCAAGAAGACGGTGCGATCCAACTCGATCACAATAACGGCCTCAACTCAACAGCTTCAGCCTCTCGCGTACTCCGCGTTGATCACCATGTGGACCGAGTGCATTGGCGACGGCGAGCCGACGAACCCTCGGACGATACCGGCGAGTCTCGCTCTGGAGACCTGTAAGCAGACTTTCCCGCCCGCAATGCAGCGGAATAGCCACTTCACCTTGTTCAGGGAGAAGCTGCATCGGCGAAGTGTAGAGCAGAAGACGATGGACCTCGAGGAATTCTTCCAGGGAGCGATGACGGCGTGGCAGTTGGTGTTCGATGCGCAGACGGAGGAGGCCACGAAGACGCTTGAAGGAGCAGGGACGCTGGATCTGGAGGGCTTTGCAAAGTGTCTTATCACGAACGGCCTGGAGTTCACGACAGGCGAGAGGTACGAGCTGTTCGACCTGCTGACCCAGGACGGCGACGAGAGCGTCATCTCGAGCAAGAAAATGGTGCAGTTCCTCATGGAAGCCAAGTATCTGCGGCCGGCAGCGCAGCCGTCGACACTCACGCTACTTGCAGGCTAAGAAACACGGATCGTATCATTTGTGCTACAAAGCTACCCGCTCAAGCACTTCCCGCCGTACGCCGGCGGTCCGCACTATCTCGTGCGTCCGATTCATCGCCAAGAACCGCAGACGACTTGCAAGTGTCGGTGGGATCGAGGACATGCCAAAACCATTTTTCCAGGCACCTTTAGACATGACATTTTCAGAAGATTGCTACCTGTAGTACCGAATAACCTTAGTTATGGGATACAACTTGTTAAGGGATACAGGCCAATTTGGCCAATCAAAAGGCACAAAAGGCATCGTCTTTTTATAACATTTCCCGGTGTTACAGGGCACGTGTTGCTGCTCCAGACTGGGGAACATGTGACGAGGCTGAAGCTCCAGAACTCCTCCAGACTGAGCTCCAGACTCTCCAGAACTGAGCTCCAAGACTTGTCCAGACTAGTACAGCAGGTTAAGGGGTGAGGAGTTAGCTAGGGTATACACTCCGGTTAGTATTGCTGGGAGAGAAGACGACGAGCTGGCTTGAAAACCATGCTGGGAGATGGCTGGGAGTCAGCTCGACAAAACACGAGCCCACAGGCTCCACACAGCGTTGTACTTGTCGCGCTCGGCCCGGATTATGCTGCGATACATCCCCCATGCATCAAGAGAACTCGGCGCGGATAAGTAGATGAACCACGACCTGCAGACGCGTGCAACAACAACGTAGACAAGCAAGATGTATTCGTACTTCGTACGAGCATTATGAACCTACGGAATGCTTGGTCATCTGCTAGTCAGAGACACTACAAGTTCCTCTCGTGGCGTTGGCCACCAATGCTGTCGGCAACGTGCTGAAAAACCTCCAGCGACCTTTGGTGCCGGTCGATTGTCCTTGTCACTCTCAGCTTTACTCTCCACACCAGCGTGCGTTTAGGGGCAGTTCACCTTCGAGTCGTGTAGTTCGTCCGCGATGGCGTTCTCCTTTTCGTCTTAATTGCCACCATTCCTCCGCCTCATCGTCCGAGCCAAACAAAGCGTCCGAGCGAACGAAGTCGGGGCCGTTCTCCGTGAGCTGGGCAATCTTATCCTTTGTGTGACAAGCACCTAAAGCCTTCGCCACCATGCTCGTATTTGGGCCGGGTCGTAGCTATACTCTCCAGCCGTCTGGCACAAGACACAAACGTTTAGCCAGAACTTCCTCCATCTCCCAAATCGGCAAAGCGACCACACCGGCGTACCTTGACAGCCTCTTCCGGAGGCCACGTCGCGATCACACTCCGACGCAGTTCGATGCCCAGCCGCCCACAACAAGTCGCGGGCGGTAGAGCTGGAGCGTTCTCCGCTGCTATCGCAAACTTTCTCCGGAGCGACACATTCAATCCTCGCCGACGCGGCCCGTTGATGCATCCCGGTCTCCTGCAACCCGCCCCATTTGCTCCGCTGCGCTTCCTGCGCTCCTTGCGCTCCCCGCACTCCGTTTCGAAACTATTCTTATCGACTAGCCATTGCCAGCAGTATACGCTATACGCTGGTCGGATGCAATACGGCATTTAGGGCTAGCTAGATGAAGGTCTACAGATCGAAACCAGGTGTTTCTAGTCTGGAGCAGCAACAACTCTCGTATGAATCAATTTGCAAACTTCCGCAGCTTCGCAGGTCATAACTAAGGTTATTCGGTACAATCATATCCGGATACTCACCATCTCGGACTTGGTCTCTCCAAAACGTGGTATGAAGCTCAGCACCGTTGGAGGCCATGACTATAATCATGGAAACCTACATGATCGGAAAACATGATTTGTCCAGGATTGGTAAGAAACATTTCTTACCGAGTGAGGGAGAAACAGTGCGACCAATTTAGCACTTGCGACGCTCGCGGAGGAGGCGAATGCGATGTATTCTCGTTCTGAGGAGGCGGCGTTTCCAAATCGAAGGTTTCCCGTGAAGATGCCGAGCAACGCACGCGGAAGCGGCCAAGGCAGTGAGGCCTACTGCGAAGGCCAAGGTGAAGCGAAACAGGATACTGGACGGCGAGAGCAACGACGCTCATACCGCGGTCCGGGGCTCTGCATGACGCCAACTTCAGACGCGACCAAGAGCACGCTCGACGACGGCGAAGGGTGTGAGGACAAGAGAGAGCACGACAAAGAGCAAGCTGCGATCAAGGGAAACTCTGTGGGCAGTGATGGCGATGATGAGTACGATGCTGCGGGGGCTACTGGGGTCCTGCAAGTGGGGTGTACGTCTAGCCGCGATGGTGATGGCCACGAAGAACACGGCGGGGACGACAGTGCGGCAATCTCTGAAAGCGTGGAGCCTCCTTTGCTCTGGCACACAGACTGGGCTGCATGGAAGATCTATTTGTCTGAGTACTGCGAGCGCACCAAGCAAGTGTTGCCCGTGAAAGAGACCCTGTCTCGTGCAGAGCGTATCAAGCGCTTAAAGTGTACTAAGAAAGGAAAAGAAGTCTCTATGAAAGAAAACGATGACTCCCTGTTGCTCCCCGAGGCGTTTGACCCGTATCAGCGGACTTATATTTGCACCCACGGTTGGAAAAAGAGGAAGTCACGCAGTGAAGTTAGTCGTCCAAAGCAGCATATACGGTTGACGGATTGCCCGTTTAGATTCGTGGTACAGTGGAATTTGTCAAGGGGCGAGTTGCAAGTAAAGCTTGGATGCTTTAACCACAATCACCCGGTATCAGCTGCTGCCTACGCGACGTATCCGACTTCTCGTGGAGTTGACAATCCACTTGTAGAAGCACGTGTGGAAGGTATGTTGGCCGTAGGTGCAAAACGCGCTCGAATCTACGACTATCTTCTGGAACATGATCAGAATGTCATCCAAGTTGATGTGGATAACATGGTGCGTGAGCATAAATCGTCGGTGTCACGTGTTGACGATAACGAAGCTACCGCGAGAGAAGTCGCGACTTTCGCAGCAGCTGATCCAGAGAACGTTGCATCTATTGCAGATACTGATGCAGGTGAAACGGGTGTCATATCGCTGGCGAGTGCACACATGCGCCGTGTATATGGCCGATTTAGCGAAGTGCTGCTAGTTGATTGCAGCCACAAAACGAATCGGTACGTGGATTTGTCTCTCTACTGAGACTATGTAACAATGATTTATAACGAGCCTTACCTGTCATTGACGTCTTAGCTACAACTACCAGCTCCTTACTTTCATGGCCATGAACGAGTTCGGCGAAGGCGCTGTGGTGCAGCAGTCGCTGCTTGAGGCGAATGGAGATTGGCACATGGAGAAAGCTATCGCCCACTTTAAGAGAGCCCATCCGACACGGATTAATTTGGTGCGCATTATAGTTGTCGACAAAGATCTGAACGAAATTCGTGTCCTTGAAGCTCACTTCCCAGAGGCCCGCATCTTGATCTGTCACTTCCATGTTATCAAGTATCTGAAGGAAATGCGATCGAAATCTGATTTTGGGAAGATTTCTGCTGACGACGCGAGCCAAGTCGACGCAGCAATCCACAAAATGGTGTATGCTGCTTCGGAAGAAGACTACAAGGCTACGCACAAAACACTGAAGGGCTTGTGTGAAAGAATCGGTCTGACGGGGTTTTTCGAGTACTTCGAGAAAAATTGGGATTCATGCCAAGATCGTTGGGTGATGTATCGACGCGCAGATCTGCCACACTTTAACAACCATACCAATAATCGCCTTGAAAGCTTTTATGGAAAGTTCAAGGATGGAGTAGACAGCTCCCTGAGTATGTCTATGTGCGTGAAAGCTTTGGTCGCGTATGACCGTCGAATGCAGAACGAATATCGGTATCGGCTATCTCGAATTGGCCAGTTCGTGAACAGCAACTATGACGAAGAGATGTCCAATGTGCTTCGCTTTACTACCCACTATGTAGCCAAGCAGATTGAACAGCAGTACGCTCGTGCATTGGACAATGTTTCAAATTACACGTTTCGTAAAGATCACGGCGACCCGAGTCTAGTTGTCGTGTACGGCACCTCTTCTGAGTTTAGGCTTAGAACGGACGAGTGGAGATGTGATTGTGGGTTCTCGTTATCAATGCGCCTTCCGTGTCGCCACACTATTGCGTATCGCAAGAGCGAAAATTTAGCTGGCCCGCTAATTCCCTGGAGCCGTATCGACAAGAGGTACGATCAGACTGACATCACGATAATAGTATATCCTAAAAACTCATCAGCCAATTGCACTTGCAGGTGGATGAACTCAGACCGGAAGCTGGAGAAGGTCAGACAGTTCTCATATGAGAAGTTCAAAGATGCCAACTCGGGTCGCCGCGAGCAAAGAGTGAAGACGCACGCGGAGCGCTACAGAGAGGCTGTGAGGGCCACACATCTGATCGCAACTGAGATGGCAGATATTGATGATGAAAGCGAGTTTGAGGAGATGCTGCAGTTCGTGCTAAACCAATGGCGCAACGTACGCCAGCGTAAAATCGCCGGTTTTGAGCAATTGTGCGTTGATGCGGTTTCCAGTCATCACGTTCACCACCACCAAAACGCAATAGATGAGGATGCGGAAGCCAAACGCGAATTCGAAATTAGTTCAAGCGAAGAATCCGATCAGTGTCTAGAAGTGGAGAATAGGTCATCGAGTTGTGATGTGACTGGATTTAGCTCTGTGCACGTACGACTTAATCCCAAGGCCAGGAAGGTAGGGGCGCCACGAAAACTAAAATCCACAACGGCTGCTGGAGCGAAACGTGATCGAAAATGGTTCGAAGCCGCTGAAGCGGGGCGTAAGTGTGCAGGAGAAGTTACATTAGTGGGGTTGCTGTCTGCGCTGGATCGTGAGCGCCCAACTCTTGTAGAAACTCAGCGGCGTCTGTCCGGAATCATTGTCAAGTACAGCGAGGCGGGTACCAAGAAACCGAAATTCAAACGCATGAAAAATCCCGTACTCATCATGGACGCGTTCTACATTCTCCCCTCAATGCTGGTAGAATCCTGTTTAAAGGTGCTCCCCCTCTCTAACACTAAAGACACCGCCATAGCCGTGGACGTTAGCTTGGAAACTGACACCAAACCTCGTAGCAAGGAAAACGGAGACGGCTTTATTGATACGGTTCAGATCAAAGACGTCGGGAATTTTTCACGCATGCAGATCGAGACGTTCAAGAAAGTTCAAGATCTGAAGGAATCGGTGCAACTCGGAGTGGACATGCACAAGTGGCTCATCGGAAAGGGACTGCTCTCATTGCCTGCTAAATATCACGCCTTGGCGAACAAAGTTGCAGCTGACGTGTTATCTGCGTACCCGCGCAAGCAAATCGACGGCCTTCCCAATCTTCCTGACTTTGAATACGCTATGCTTTACAGAGCGACACCACCCATGTGGCTTAGTGATGAATCAATCGCGGCGTTATGCCATCGACTACAGGATGACTTTCCTACTTGCAGATTTGCTGGATTTCAGTCAGCTATTCCAAGCAAAACTCGCACGAGACGCAGTGACGCGGACCTCATCGATGTTTCGATCCACGAGCGTGTTCTACAGCAAGTCAATGCATTTGGGGTAGACGTCGTGCTGCTGCCGTTGAATTTTCCGAAGGCACACTGGTGCTGTGTGATTATCAAGGTGACGGAGAAGTGTATACTTTACTACGACCCGCTGAACCAAGTTTCTTTCATGAATACAGCGAAAGCTGTTGCCACGCAGCTGAAAATTCGAGGCCTGCAAGATTACACTGTCCTCGCTCAGTGTAGGCCAATCCAATTTGACACGTTTAGCTGTGGTGTATACGTCTGCTGGATGTTTATCCACCAGGTCGTCGGTGGGAGACAACTGGACATGAGCAACACCTCTCTGACAAGACGCCGATTCGAGTTGTTCTACTATTTGCTATCCGGTCAACTTCTACCTCTGCAGGATTTAATGATACCGGATCGCATGGAACACGACGACACCGAGGAAAAGCTACCCCCACCGTCCGAACATGCCTACATCGATGACGAGGAACTTCAGCCGTCAGAGCTCGCGCAAAAGTTAGTGCCATGACCACGTGCCCTAGAGGTTTCTCAAAGCTTAGCACTATCGCCACAATTAATACATGTCAGCTTTGCTTCAGCTTCCTTAGAGCTCTGCTCATTGAGACGTAACGATTGGGATGACGGCAGTCACTCTATTTTCCAAGTATCAAACCAGTATTTGCCCATGATTTCTCTTGCAGTGATTCTGCAAAGAAAGGAGAACCACACGAAGGGTATCTTCCGCGTCCTCAACGTATCTTCTCTAATCTTCCTCAGATGGTACTCACTTTAGTTAGGAATCGCTCGTCCAGGATTAATCCTGTACATCGTCATGGACGTGTCCATTACTATAATCCTGGCCTCCAACACCTGCCTTTGAAGCTTCATGAGTGTTTACCAACATGTACAGTTACACAAGACGAGAGATAATATAATAGGAGTTCCAAACGCGCATTAGTTTGCTGCCTAGATGAACTACCGACTTTGTGCAGTGTTACTATGTTCTTTGTAGTAAGAAATTGATCACTCAATTGACCAACAAGGATGCCTTGCTGCGTCCCTGTCTTGTTCCCCCGATGGGAAAGATCAGAATAGGGGGGGTCGAAACTGGCAAAAACAGTGCTTACAGTTTTGGAGTTGCTCTGTTTACTTTTTGGGAAATTTCCTGCTCATTTCCGAGGTAAGCCACCTCCGGAGGCGGCTTATTTATGAAATGAGCTGCTTATTTCGAAGTTCAAGTTCGACGTTGCGAAAGTGCTCGGCTCGGTGAAACATAGCTCTTGCCCGCGACGCCATAGCCGCAGGCGGCCGTGGCCATGAACATACAAGGACTGTCCGTACAGATGACCACGGAAAAATACGCCAGCACTGACCACTATCCTCCATAGTAAACAGGTAGCTACCAAAAAAATACACCAGTTGAGCTGATTAGTCAAAAGTGAGGTATTAATCCTAGAGAAAGGTCAATAATGTAGAAAAAGACGACAAGGAAGTTACGGTCGTGACAAAGAAAAGGTGGAGTGTATTGTTGTGGCTACAAGAATTCCAGAGCTTCAAAGTGCTTTTCAAAACTCTCAACTACAATGTCCTCATCAAGGCTGTTCCAGGCTATGATAGTGCGCTCGATAATATCAAGGCGTTTTTCTTTTGCCGTTTTGGGGTTTTTGCGGTAAGCCCATGTACTGCGCAGGGCCGACTTCAGCGGGCCCATCACGTTTACGTCGAGGGGCTGGCAAGTGGACGTGGTGCTCGCTGGCAACGGGTCCACCACAGCGAACACTTTCCATGCCATGCTTCGCGGTGCTCTCTGTGCCAGTAATTTTTTGTCACGCCATGCTTTTTGTCACGCCATGCTTCGCGGTGCTCTCCGTGCCAGTAATTTTTTGTAGTACAGTAATGGTTGGTAAGACATACGAGCTCGTGTTCGTCTGATTGGCTAAAATACAAACATTGTTTTGTATCGGATCAGAAGTCGGGACTTGTCGCATGGCGTATTTTTTGGTGGAGCGTATTTTTCCATCGTTATCTGTAGGTGTGTGTGCATTAGGTGTCGTCTCGTAGACAGTGGGGCGATCTCCAAGCTGTCTGCGAGGGCATGAAAGCTAGGTATACGAGACCCGCAGCATGAGTGTTGCGTATGTGCTGCTGTCGCGTGCTTACTTCGCTAGGCTCTCCCCTAGCGGCCGTCAACACCACCTCCGAGAATACTATCGAGGGCGCGCACGCTGGTTGCGCTGCGGATGCTGCTCAAGTGCGCCCGAGACGTAGCCCTCACTACTTCACCCTCTCTGCTTCGCCACCACGCCGGGAAGGGGCCATCGTCTCTCTCTAGTGCGATCTCACATTTATTGAGCAATTTCTGACTAACGTTACCCCCGTATCGCTCAGTTTTTACTTATCTTTTGGTCATTCTCTTGCTCAGATATTGGGAAGCCCTTGGCTTACTTTTTGGGAGGGATTTTCCAGGTTCGACTCCCCCTAATAGGGCAAGGACCAATCAACCTACACTCGGCGACAGGTTATATCGGCCACCCTCGTTTGTGTCCGCAACTTTGCCAATTTTTCGCTGGATAATGAAGTTTGTCGGCCTCTCCACTTCATCATCTCCACCCAGGGGCAACATGTGTTTTGTTACAATCATTCCAGTGCATTTTGTATGCCTCGGGGTGGCTGATTATACTTGGCGCAGTGCCAAAATCACATAGTTGTATGGCAGCCACCTGATAGGCTGGGAATTCTCGCGGGTTAACACATGTAGCGGTTTTCTACTAATCAAAGTTCAAACATATCTAAACAACGAGCGCCAACTCGAAAAATTGGCAAAGTTGCGGACACAAACGAGGGTGGCCGATATAACCTGTCGCCGAGTGTAGCACAGACCCAATCATTTGGCCAAGGTGGAGATGTGAAGGTACCGTCACGGTACTACCATGTACGCTCGTTTTGCAGATAGAAACGACGATCCCATCTCGCCCAGGGTTCCCGGAAACTATTCGGTGCAAAGTCCCTTTGGTTTGCCAAAGGGAAACATCTCCCGTGCACGCTACGCTTACTGTTGGCCAGTGAGTGCCCTCCGGATCGGTCAGTTTACAACCCGCTGCTAACCCCAAGACCCCCCTGCCAAGACTTACAAATCATGCGTCTGAGCTCCTTCCTGCTTGTGGCAATGGTCACCCTGGCCGCAACCTGCTCCACCACTGCGGTCGCCGAGGACGCGGCGATGACCAAGAGCCTGCCTGCCGATTCGAGTCGCATTTGAGCCGCGTGGACGACGAAGAGCGAGTGTTTTCTCTTTCCAGTCTGAAAAGCCTCAAGTCGGCGTTCGGCAAGAAGTGGACTAAGGTGACCGAGGCGCTCAAGAAGAAGATCACGACGCCGAGCGAGGCGTACAGGAAGAAGGTGGAGAAGAAGATGCTTCGCGACGAGAACAACTTCATCCGCCGCTAGAAATTCAATACAGTACCGCAATCGCAAAAATCTACTGCAGCTTCACAAAATGAGTCCCAACGTGCGTCTCATCTCTAAAACTTTTTATAAAAAGCACAATAAAATCATATTTTTTACAGATACCGGTTTTCGTGAGTGATGGTCATCCGTAACCTGGGGGGTTACGGTTACGCGCCAGCCGCATTGGTCCGCAAACTGCCTGCGGTTATGACGTCGGTGCCGGAGACCCGCGGCGACGACGGCGACGCCGCCATGCTGATCACGTTCGGAGACTTCTCGCTGGAGGAGACGCAGAAGGCGCTGGAGGACGGTGCGTAACGTGACCCTACGCACCTTCACTCACCCCGGTTATGCGTCCAGAGGACTGAGAAACTCACCACTTCACTCACTTCGCAGCTGCCGCAGACATGACGAGCGACTCGCAGCCAGAGGCGGCGAAGGCCGTGGAGGCGACGACCAAGTCGTGGGCGAAGGCGCTGGGCGCCCCCAAGGCCCAGCCAAAGCCCGCGTGGGGAGGCGCTGCCGCCCCTTGGGCCGCGGCGGCGGGCGTCAACGGAGCTGCCAGCGCTTCTAAAGCCGTCAGAGATCCGGCCAAGCCGCTGCCCTTTGAGGAAGCTATTCAGGAGACGCTCAAGGGGCTGGACGTGTCGGCGCCCGCCAAGGAGATGAAGAAGAGGTGGGAGGAGAGAGAGAAGAATGAGGAGAGAAGAGGAGAGGCTGATGATATTTTATTTTGTTGCAGAGGCCTGGTGAACCAGGGCAACACGTGCTTCCAGAATGTGATCATGCAGTCGGTGCTGGCCTGCCCGCCGTTCTTGAAGTGAGTTTTCTTTAGGGGGTCGGAGATGTCGAGGGGTTCGCTTGAGGAGATGCTTACTTATTATTTTGTTTGTGGTGTGTAGCTTGTTGGCGGAGATTTCCGCTGCTACGGCTCCGACGTCGGAGATGATGGCGAGTACGTCGACATTCAAAGCGTGGCGACACATGGTGGCCTTCGCGCGTGAATTCGAAGAGCCGACGCTGGCGCAGCGTACGTCTGTTAGGATGGATTGGGCGTGTCGTGTGTGCTTGTTTGTATATTGACGTTGTTTTTGATCTGAGCAGTGCACTTGCAGGCTGCTAGTGGCGAGCGGAACCCGAACGATATGCACGGCAAGGTGCCGCAGGCGATTCGGATCAGCGGCTACTTTATGGACGTGCTCAGCGCTTTTCAGAAGATGCGTGGCGAGCAGGAGGATGCTCTGGAGTTCCTCGAGTTCTTCTTGGAGTACCTGCACAGCGAGTACGAGAAGAGCGGATTGGAGCTGCCTGCGTCGTGCGAGGAGCAGACGAAGCGTAGCGCCGCCAAGAAGCAGAACGGAGCGGTCGTGGATGCTGATTTGGAAAATGCCCAAGCTTTTGATGACGGCTGGGCGGAAGTTGGCAAGAAGGGCAAGAGCAGCGTGCTCCGCCAGAACCCTGTCGACACGATTCGCTCACCGATCAACTGGCTGTTTAAGGGTGCACTGCGCTCGGAGCTCAAACAAAATGGTAAGAGGCAGAGCTCCATCACCGTCGAGCCGTTCCACTGCTTGCACTTGAACCTGGACTACGAGGCACAAGACCCATCGTTCGTCACGGGCGCCAACGGACTGGCTAAGCCACTCAGCACCCCGATTACGATCGAGGAGATGATCCGCAAATCGTTCGACGTCGAGGTGATCGAAGACGTGAACCAGGTCCCCACGATGAAGAAGTTCACGACGGTGGAGTCTCTTCCTGTTGTGCTGACGCTGAGCGTCAAGCGATTCACGTACCACCCGGAGCAGGGACCGGTAAAGCTGCAGCAGTTCGTGAAGTACCCGCCGTCCCTGGAGTTCCCGACGCAGTTCATGTCGACGACCTGCCGGGCGGAGAACGGGATGGATATCCCTGGTGTTGCGTCTATCAGTGGTGCCGGCTTCTCGACCCCTCCGATGTACGAGCTCTTCGCGGTTGTGTCGCACCTGGGCAAGTTCGTTGTGGGTGGCCACTACACGTGCGTGTGTCGTGACAACAAGGACCAGTGGTTCCGCTACGACGACGAGCACGTGACCTCCATCTCGGAGGCCACAGCGCTCAGCGAAACCGCCTACTTGTTGTTCTACATTCGGACAAACAAGCGGCCTACTCCTCGCGCCCCAGCATCTCCGTCTCCTGGATCAGCCTTTATCAAGGCGAAGAGCTCAAGCGGCTCAAAACAGAAGGCTGGCAACAGCAACGGCACGACCAAGGTTCCTCCCGATGGGAAGCCATGGAAACAGCCTGCCGCCGCACCAAGCCCACCTCCAGCACCTAAACCGATTCCAGGAATGTCGCCGAAGAAGCAGCCCGAGGCAACAAAACCCAAGTCGAAGAAGCAGAACAGGAAGAAACCAGCATGAAAGAAGAACGGAGGAAAAAAAAGAAGTGAAGAGAAGTAGATAGCATCCAGGTGACAAATAGCCCAGCAAAACGAAAAGTTAGATACATTCAACTCGTATAGGATGTACACTTCGACAGTCCCATGTAGATCCGATACGTATTTACGTGTTCGGATGCGCGACGCGGAACGCTGTGGTGGCTGCGACGCCGAGCCACACAGCCAAGGACATTGTGAAGTTCATCGCGGAGAAGCTGGTGCTGGTACACGGACCAACGCGGGAGATCGTGATGGACGGGCCCCCGGAGCTCAATGGTAAAGTACTCCTTTTCAACTTCAAAACTGCAAATTTGAAGTTCAATTTTGCAAAAGGTACCGTATAATACTTCTTCCATCCGACAAACATTAATAGCCAATCATTGAGGGACATATTTTTAAAAATATGGGGAAATTGGGTTTCGGGTCCGTTATTTTAAAATAATTCCGAATCGGGACCGTAATTTTCGACCCAAACGTTTTTATGAAATAATTTAGAATTTTGAAAAAAACGTACCCAAAGTGTACCCTGTTCCAAAAATGTTTCCTGTTATCAAACTCTTCCCTGTTCCAAAGTTGTACCACGAGATATGAAATAATAAATATTGTGCTTTGCAAGCGTTTTGTCGTTTTGACTTATAGTCATGCTCGAATTGCTTAAGTACGAGACTGATTTAAATCTGGAGCTCTTCATAAAAAATGCAACTCGATCAAGTTGTACCTTGGTTTGTATAGAGCACCACGCAGATTTATTTTATTGCCGCCCGATTTGCCGGTAGAAAAGCGCAATTCGGATCGTTTTATTGTAAATCGGTGAACAGTGATGTCCCATCCTAATAGCCCATATTACTCATTTTTTCAATGAGAAAGGGGCAAATTTTATCGGACACTACCTACTGGACAGGACCAATCGCCACAATTTCCGTCAGTCTCGAACATCTCCTCTCCTGCATAAGTGCGCAATGTACTCTCACGACTTCCGCTGGCGCGCTGTCTTTCTTGTTCATGTGTATGGCATCTCCCTCCAGTACGTAAGTGATATATTTGGACCTACTGTGAGAACTATACAGAGATGGTATTCTTTGTTCTTATCTAAGGGAGTGGTAGAAGATGACGACAGAACCACCCGCTCGTCACGGTGGCCGTGTGACGTAGTGGAGCGTGTGCGGAAGTATGTTGAGCACCATCCCACATTCTATTTAGAGGAGCTACAGGACTTTATGAAGCGCACCTTCCCTATGGTGAAAAATGTTTCACTGAGTACCATTTGTAGAGCTTTATATTTTGATATGAACTTGACTAGAAAGGTGCTAATCAAAGCGGCAAGAGAGTGTGTGCCGCACGAAGTGCATGCGTACAAGGTGAAGTTAGAGGCTATGTATTCTTACCCAGAGCAATTGCTCTTTATTGACGAAACCGCAAAAGATGGGCGTCACGCCTATCGGCGATACGCGTGGTCAAAAAAGAATACAAAGGCGGTGGTACAGTTACCTTTCAGTCGCGGTAAGCGGTTGTCTATTTTGGCAGCTTTGGACCATAGTGGATTTGTCGCTTGGGACTATCCTGAGGGTACTTACACCAGAAACTCCTTTCATAAAGCGTTTGTTGAAAAATCTTACCTCTTCTGAACCCCTGGCCGCTGCCACGTTCAATAGTTGTAATGGACAACGCAAAAAATCACATGTATCGAGAGCTAGAATCGGTAAGTCAGTTTGATAGCTTTAACATTTTTTTAAGCTGACAAATATATATTTTTTTTCAGGCCATCCACCAAGCTGGAGCGAGGCTGCTCTACCTTCCACCGTACTCACCTCAATTAAACCCAATCGAGGTTTGTTTTGGACTACTCAAGCGCTGGATCCAGAAGAAGGCAAATCTCATCTTTCCGCTGTACCCAGCTTTGGTGCTGGATGTGGCGATGCGGTCCTGCTGTCGAAGTCACCACCCAAGCAAACGGAAGGGCGTACTAAATCTATATGCGCACTGTGGCTACGATGACAAGAAACTCCGATCTTCCGAGTTTATTGTACAACCCCAGCACGCCAACTAATAGTGACGATGAACAATAGTTTAACGAACGTTGAAGCTTCTGTATTACCTAGCAAGAACTGCCTCTGTTTAGTTTTCAGACATTTGGTGGTCTTCATCCGGGACGTCTTCACCTTGTGGCATCATGGCTTCGGGGTGAAAACCGTGAAAAATCCCTCTGGTAAAGATGTCGTGTTGGGGGAGGCCCACTGTAACGGGGTTACACGCACAAGTGGCTACAGTCACTTGTTACTGTAACAGATGCGATGTCTGTTAGAGGTTCGAACACTTCCTCGACCTTGGTGTAAGGCACACCAATGGCTACATACATTTATGACCACCACGACGGGTGGTCCATACACATTTAGGATTCCTATTGACTGAAAGTAGCATCTTTTAGCCAATGAGTGACTTGCATGTTAGCAGAATCCTGCCAACCAGCCGTTGGCAGATTCCTAGTTTAGAATATTACATTTAGAGGAAGTCAGAAACATAAAACAAAAATAGCAGTTCTCATTTTAACCCAAAAGCATTATTTGGATCGTTTATTTATATTTATCTATACTCGGAGGCCCGAGTATAATTAACTCTAATTTAAACTAAGCTACGCTTCCTCACATACACTCGCACACGTGTAAGCTAAAGTAGTGAGCCAAAGTAGGCCACTACACCCACCGCTTCTCGTTGGGTCGAGCGCTTCACGCGCATCTTCACCCACGTGCCAAAGAGCTCGACTTCAATTTCCACGACATCTTCCTCCGGTTCGGCAGCAGTATCCTCCAACGCTGCTACCGCTGCATCTAGAGCTCTTGCTTGTTGCATCGTATTGTCCTCAGGAATCGCAAACGGAGTGCCTTCAGGTTGGCGGGCGCGGTGGATAGCAAAATGGTGAGTGGCAATTGGTCCGAACCGCTCTCTACCTTCTGCCTGTAAGGTCACGATCTCCGCTGCCGCGGCACGAACTCGATCCGCCGTGGCCCGACGAATCCCATCAGTAGGCCTTACCACCGGGACGAGATAGACGAAAAATTCAAACACAAACTGCGTATGAATTGGCTCCTCATTGGATGCCAGAGCCACGATGTCATCGTCGGTAATGCACGCCCATCGACGCTTCAACAGCTCCTTGAAATTGCTAACGGAAAGAATCTTGAAGTCCTGCTGCCGTGCATTTTTGGTAGCCTTGAAGAACACGTTCTCGCCTTCGATTGAACTAGGATTGGGCCCAAACTCCGGTCCAGTCAACAGTCGAAAGATTTTAGCCCGGGCGACATCGAACCCCTCTGCAACAACAAACGTAAGGCTCTTCCGAATGCCCTTACGGGGGCCTCTGGAGCGCTCGCCGGTTCGGAACATTACCACACCGCGGAGCTGAGAATCTGGTGGCAAGATACCAGCGCGAGGCACGCCCATTCTGGACCTTCTACAGAGACTCTAAATCGGCAAGTAGCTGCCTAATCGCACGCAGCAAACAGAGCAGTATTAGTGAAGCAGTAGGCGCCGACAACTTGCATTTTGATTAGGCATAGTAACTTACAGTCAAACGTACTTTGGGGTAGCAGGCAGGTCCACAAGGACGGTGCTGTCGCGCTGCAGGTGACCGGAGCTTCTTCTACTGGAAGAGACGAAGCTATTGAGCTACAGCACGCAGCAAACAGAGCAGTATTAGTGAAGCAGTAGGCGCCGACACACGCGTAGTTGTTGGTGTACCCGTTGCTGATCGGGTGGCAGATATGAGGCTAATAAATCGAGCAGGACATTGGCCCAGTAGGCGCCCGATTTAGTGCAGGATTTCTGATGACTCGCATTTTTATGACCTCACTTTGTTTGTGTTGCTAGATCGATCTAACCACTAAATCGGACCGGCAAAACTTCTGTAAAGCACAATATATTTCCACTGTAGAAAATGCTGGTATTATATAAAATAAGCACTAAAACAGCCGTTTAGGGAAATGAATACGTCAAAGCGTAGGGCGGATACTATAATGGCTTCTTCATTATAAACAATATTCTTGTACACTTTTTTTATCAGTCTACATATTCATGTATGAATGTCAAATGCAGTTTTATGGCATGCTTATACGTAATTCAACGCGTTTAAGGTAATTTACTTGTAGTATAGCGCAAAACAGCAATGCTGAAATTAGTTTCAGCGTTTATAATCAGAAGTAGAGTGTGTTGGTAATATTCTCTGAAATATAAAAGAATTTTTATTGTGCTTTGCAAATGTTTTGTCGTTTTGACTTGGACCTCTCCTCGATTTATCATTAAGTCGAGGTCGATTTAATAAAACGAAGCCAAAGAAAGGGACAGATCGATCTATTTAGGCCGGCTAATAACTCGAGCTACGACAATCCAAATCAGGGCTCGAGGTCGATCTCCTGGTGGATCTGGGCAGAACGAGGTCGATCTACGGTAAATCGATCCCTTTTGCGTTTTCAAAAGCGCAATTCGAGGTCGATCTAAGTAAATCGAGCTACCGCCTCTGTTTTGTACCCTGATTTGTGGACCGGCCTTCCTCGATCTAGGCCATAAAACGGGGCGCCATTTTATCTGCAAAGCACAATATCACTAGTTTGTAAGCAGTGAAACCTTATCTTGAGCCTAAACGATTACTAAGTATTGTTTTAGCATTGAACATGACTTTTTATGTCCATTAAGAAAAAAAAGGACCGTAAGATTTGCAATTGGGTACGGATGGCAATAGGGTGTGGAATAGTTTCAGGGTACACTTTGGGTACAGGGAACCTTGGCTTTTTAAAAAAAACGAAACGAACGTTTGATTAGAAAATTACGGACCCGATTCGGATTTTTTTAAAATAACGGACCCGAAACACAATTTCCCCTAAAAATATCTATATGGAGTGTTTGGATTGGCTATAAACAAGCGTAACCCTGTGTAACCACTGAAGATTGGTGTCGGATGTTAAAAGTATTATACGGTAAGATCAAAGCCGCACGAGCAGATCCTAGGCTAGTCTCGTACTTTTATACACTGATTGGTACTCTACTATCTAGCCAACAAGCAATTTACACTCTATAATCACATCTGGTGATACTTATCATGCAGTTTATAATATGTGTTTATAGAGTATTGTTGTTTTGAACTTACAATTGCAGTTTTGAAGTTGAAAAGGTGTATTGTCCCGGCCAGAATTGAAGGGCCCGATTTGAAGCCTCGATTTGAACATGATGGCTACGACTTTCCATATGCGATAGTTAGATATAGGGTAAATCACACGCGTTAGATTCCAAAAATGTGGTAAAAACGGTCCAATTCGCAGCCGTTTTTTCGTTATAGGCGCTCAAACATGAAGGTTTGAATCGGCCAAGAAGCATGAGCTCAAATGGGCTAGGTCACGATAGGGTTACGAGAAATAGCATTCTGTAATTGGTTGATCTTCAGAAAGCAAATGACTTTTGGAGTAGTCGACAGGACTAGGTTTCCTTGCCGGACACGATCATGTGCTTCTCACCGAGGCTCAAAACATGCCGCTCAATCGTCCTCTTAGGTGGGGCTTCCAGCGGCGGAGGCGGTGTCTGCATGCTTCCGCTCCCTTTGCTTTATGTGAGTATTTTGAGCCCCCACTTGCCTCAAACGGAGCAGGCGATCCCTCGCAATTGCCAAAAATATGAAGGTGTTACAATTTCCGGGCCCTTCCATTCTGGCCGGGACAATAGTGGAGGCGCTGGTGGACGCGCTGTAGGCCAAGCAGCTGACGCCGGTCCCCTATTGCCCCGCTCTGTTAGGCCTGGTGGAGAGGTTCCACCGCACCTGGAAGGACATGGTGGCGATCTACGTAGCAGAAGCGCAAGATGACTGGGATACGTGACTGCCGTGCGGTGCGTATGCGTCAGAGCTCGGAATCGGGTACCCGAACCGAGTAACGTACCCACCCGAACCGGGTACACCCGAGTTCGGGTAGGGTCCGGGTACCCGAAACGATCCCCGGGTGAAGTTTGGGTACCCGAACGTAAAGATAGAGTCATGTGAATGGTTTCGCAGCTCTATTCTTATGATCTTGAAATCCGATTTTGTACGGCTTGTGCCTTTGAATTTCGCAACGCCTGACCCAATGCTCAAGCATGGAAACCGAGGAGCCCCCTGATGCCCGACGTGGCGTCTCTACTATAGATGAAGATCATGCAAAACGCGACCCCCCCCCCCCAAATCCATCTATGCTGAATGGCCTTCTAACGGTGAGGTCAAACGCAGAACTGATTTAATGGATGCAATGTCAGCATTTGCAGAAAAGACAGTAGTTTTTTTTCAATATACATAATTATTGTTTTATATACTTCGGCTTTGACACCCGCGACTTTCAGTGTTGACGGGTGAGATGACTGTTTTTCATTGTAACATCCCGGCTCCCTCTCAGATGGGCCCTCTCCTGGGTCGAAGCTCGTATATCGACGACATCGCCCATGGTGCGCCTACTTGGGAGCAGCTGTGCCAGGATCTGAACGCGCCGCTCTTCCGACTACGTTACTGGAATATCTCTGTGAGTCTCCCCAAAGAGTGAATTCTGGAAGTTGTCCATTCCGTACCTCTCTCACGAGATTAGTGCTGAGGGTATCCGGGCGACCCCTAAAATTGCGAGGGGGGTCCAAGACTTGCCGTTCCCGACGACACTGAAAGTAAACGCAGCAGCGGAGCCGTCGGCTTGGCGCCAATCACCGACACAATCGCCTCCTCCACCTTCGGATTCTTGGTCGCCGGCTTCACGTGGGGACACGCAGATTGCCCCGTCTTCCTGCCGCGCGCTCACACTGACACCACCTCGGGCCGCAGGTACAGCGACACCCCCTTCTTCACTTAGCGCGTACGACGAAGGATCACGACGTGCTGCAGACACGTGCCGGCGACTGCGTGAGCGAGGCCTTTTAGCCAGCACAGAAGCGACGGGTCTAGCAGCGACAGCTGGGCGCCGGCCGCGTGACCGGGAGCCTTCGGCACGTCCACCAGCACCACCGGGTCCAGCAGCGACAACTGGGCGCCGGCCGCGGGAACCGGATTCTTCGGCAGGTCCAGTGGCACCTGGTTCAGCGACGACGGCTTGGTGTCGGCCACGTGGGCGGGGTCCTTCGGCGGGTCCAGCAGCAACCGCGTCGCGGTAGCTGCGCCCACGTCGAATGGGTTGGCTGGGTTCGCCCATGCAATTGTCATGCGGCTTGCTTGTCGCGGGGCGGTGACCTCGAGGAGCTGCATTTGCGGTCATCGTTAAGACGTTGCTGTGGTTCTTCTAAAGGAGAAGTGGGTGGAGGATACAAGACCTAGCTGATACCTAAATAACACCTTGAGACCTAACAGTGTGATCCGCCTGAAAAACCTCGTTTGACCTGTATGTGGCCTGACCTGTAATCGATCCTTCGGCACCTTAACACAGCCGCGCGGAAGAGGTTTTTGACGAGGCCGAGTTTGAGCCAGCTACGCTGCTTCGGTTGGGCCCATACTCACCAATGTTGAACCCAATTGAGAATGTGTTCTCCACATTCAAGACCTTGGTGAAGGCGTGCATGAGGGAGCGCCGCCTCGATATTTTGGCCGGCCTGAAGGAGTGACGATGAAGGACCATCGTCAGTCGTTCCTGCACGAAGCGGCTCACATGTCATGCCGCAGGCCGCGAGCACCGCCAATTGCCGAGCCTTTTACCGCCACACGCTTCGCTTCCACTTCATGGTAAGCAGCATGGACGACATGCCTGTGGGCACGTGAGATTACGCGCTGTATATCAGGTGCTTTATTTGATTTGCTTTTGTACGTAACCTGGCAGTTCATACTTTTAACGATTTCAATGAATACGAATTTGCCCTTCACGAATTTGTTTTTGCTCTTGCCGAACTGTATTTGCACACCGCGAATTACGCCTGGAAAATGTGTACAGTAGTACCTAGCAGGTCACTTTGCCAGAGTGTCAGAGCTATATATTCAAGTACGGGGACTGCTGGCAAATGAACAATGGTAGGGCTAACAAAATACAACTAGAGGCGAAGCTTTGGTCTGGGAGGACAGTGTAGACTTCCTTTGTGTGCCTAAATTTATAAACGTGGGGTAGGCAAGAATAATGCAACATGAAAGTTGGTGGCAAGTTTTCAAACCCTGGTGTAGCGCCTTTAAGAAAAATGGCGAAGTTACCGCGCAAAAGACACAAAAGAACTTAAAGGCGCGCTCGGCCGGGGGCTTTGCCCCCGGCCGAGCGAGTTGAGGTCATGCATTCCAGCTATACAAATTTACACAAGAAGGATTCATGGGGTTTAGTCAATTTACAGACGCAGGAAAGAGTGCAATCCGTTAGTTGTTATTTCAATGATTTTGAGTAAATGTTAGCTTATAACGAAAAAAATGCAGCTATTCTAGTTATGATTTTCGGAATAAATTTCATAAATTCACTACAGTGTGTGGTACACGCTACGGATACGGTCGACATTCTGGGAACAACCAGCCACGAAATGTACAAACTCCTTGATGTTACGGTAGCCATTATCTGTGGACTATGGACTCAGGCGACATTTGTCAATTAAAGTTGGGGGGGGGGGCTCCCGGCCGCTGAAATAAAATTGGTTCAGCCAGCTAAAGCTGCCCTCCCAGTATAAAATTTTGGTAGTTGACTACATTCTTCCTGCACCACCCGATACTTACGTACCTTATATCCATCGAAGGATTATTGTTTCGTTACCTTTGGATTGGATCATATACGGAACTGATCAGAGATTTGAACAGATCTTCTAAAAGGTGTTCTGGGGGTTGCACCTCCAGACCCCCGCATAAAGAAAACTAACTCCGAGTTGCGGCAACGGGTCCGTTCGCTGGAATGCTCACTGCCGTAGCATATGTTTTGTCCATACAAAAACCAAGATAAGACACCTGTTCCATTCACTGATCAGTTCCGTATATGATCAAAAAAAATCTAGCTATTGTTTCACCTGTTTAGTTAGCTGTTGGGCGCGGTCACAGCGTCATCACGAGGATCTGCGCACGGCACCAGTAATATTGGACGTAGCACCAAACGTTTACGGAAAACCACCAAATAATTCCGGACGAAACACCCACCAAGCGTTACCGGACTTCCACCAATGAACACCGTTTGCACCACCAATTATGTCGTACAGTACTCAGATCGCCACTACCGTCGCACTAACCCATTCGATGGCTTGCAGCCCGCCGGGCCTTCGTGCAGTGCCAATCCACGTACAACTGACTTACACAGGCCTTGGTATCTCTCCTGCGGTTCGATTCTGTAACAGAATTTCTGTTTCGGCTCAGTGTCGATTTTTTCATCCATTGAGCAGCTGAAGGCGTCATGTCCGACGCTGATGACGGGGAGTTCGAAGACTGGCGCTTGATTTGGCGGAAGGATCGCGCTCTTGAGGACCGCGACGAGTACTTACGTACTGTTCTTCCACGTTATGCTACCGACAAGCACAACAGGGTCCCGTGTACCATCGACCATCTCGCGAAGGTGAACCCGTCGGACGCTGACATTGCCTTGCAACTCACCACACACTACATGGGATCTAGCCTAACGCTGTGTCGCTCGGAGCGCTGCCGAACAACCGCCGACGGCGAAAAATGCTGGTGTCGATACAAGATCAACACATGCGAGGATGGCAACACGACAATCGTTTTTCAACAAGGCGCTCACGTCATGGACGGCCTCTCTGCTCTGTCACCTCTCCGGGCCCGCATCACTCCAGCGATGAAGGTGGTGCTTGAGGACCAGCTGGAACGGCATCGTAGTTAGACCCCTTTGCCGTTACTGTCAACACTGTCTTACAAGATTGCCAACATGGAGCTTCGTCGACCGGAGCCGAGCTACAACCAAGTGGAATACTTCTTGCGAGTGTGGCGTGACAACCATTCTGGAGCAGACACGCATCAGGTCTCGAGTGCGATCGACCCGTCATTGCATGATGAAGTTGGACTACATGGGGGATCCCCTCACGTTATTGCCTTGATGATGGTGGCTTGAATTTATGCACACGCCGGTTGGGTCCAGTTGGTACTTTGCATGAGGTGTTCGACCTGTAAGAAGGTGTTCAGACATGACCACACGCAATCAGTATTGTTACTTCATCAATGCGAGTAATTGTCTCCTTACATTGTCGAGAGGACAGCCGTATGCACATCTTCTCCATGAATGGAGCTCGTCGTACGAAGCGGGATTCACCAGACGAGCAGTCATGTCCACCACACACACGTCCGCCGTCGGTACACGGAACGACGTGCGCGTCAGCTTTCCGTTCAGGTCCGGGATCACCTTGCCTACAGCCTCGGCGGCGCCCGTTGAGGTGGGGATGATGTTGAAGTACGCGCCATGGCCGCCGCGCCAGTCCTTCTTCGACGGACCGTCCACCGTCATCTGCGGCGCCGTCGCAGTGTGCACCGTCGTCATCAGACCCTCCTTGATGCCGAACTTGCCGTGCGCCACCTTGGCCAGCGGCGCCAGACAGTGCGTCGTGCACGACCTGGAGCGCGAACGTCTCGCTCGCGGTCATGGGCTTGCCGTCCAGGTCATCCACCAACAGACGCGCAGCCGTCTTCTGCTGCTCGCCCAGCGTCGTGCCGTAATCGGACACGTAGTACTTATCGTACGTCTTCTGCAGCTTGCGTACGACTGGCATCCCTCTTCGGGCACGCCATTCTTCTGAATGTAGCGGTAGGCCTCCAGTTGGTCGCCGCCGTGGCACCCGTTGTTCTTCTTTGTTGAGGATGACCTACGGAGACAGCACCACCACTCAGCACCTCCATCGACGGCTTGTTGCCCAGGTTGCGCTCCTGAGCGATCATGATGGGTCCGCCACCGCCGAAGTCGCCACTGCAGAGCAATAAACAATAACAAAAGAATAATAACATATCTAGAGAGAAATGATACATTGGAGGATCGATCCGATCATCTTCAAGGTGTTTATGTGCTTACCGAAGGACCAGCATGAGCTGTAATAGTGCGGGATGTGCAGGTTACGCGAGATGGTCATGTTGTTGGTGTTGTCGACGTTGCGCCAGGCGAAGTTCTTGGGCAGCTTGGCCACGTCCAGCACGCCGTGCGGCCGCGGGTACGAGGCTCCGCGGAGCGGTCGGAGCTGCGCCAGTAGCCGTAGCCGCCGGTGTTCGTGCGCACCGGCAGCGTCTTGATGCCGAACCTCGATCTTAGTTTAGGCTTAGGTGGGTGATTTGACGGAATGAGTTGGTGTTCTTCCGGGATACGTTGGTTGGTGAACCGCACGCGTGTAGTTGGTGATTTTCCAGATTGGTTGGTGTTTTGCACGAAATTATTTGGTGCTTTTCAGGAAAACGTTGGTATCCAAGACGGGTACTCCGCCATCACCAGACGATACTGCGGCGCCGGCAGGATCCGATCCTGGTGCCAAACCAGGCACCGGTGCCGATGCCAATCTCGACGCTGAGCTCCTGGAGCAGAAGCCCAGCGAATGACCGAGCGCGGCGTGTGCATTGGAGGCAGCAGAGCAGCACTCAACGACGGCAGTGGACAAGCGGCACGCGGCAGCAGCGAGGACTGGGCAAGCGGCACGCAGCAGCAACGAGGAGTGGCTGCCGGCAAGCAGCAGCGGCAGCCATTGGAGAACCGGTGGCGCAGGAGTTGCTGCCCCAAGGAGGAACGATGTCTGTCAGGATGAACTCTAACTACTTCGCAACTTACCTTACGAGCTCAACTTGCGATATTAGCTAACAAGAAAGTGGTCGGTTAAGTACGAAGAAGAGCGAGTGGGTTTTCGAACCGAGCCAGAACAGCGAGAACCGCCCATTCGCCGTTTGGCCGCCAGCAAGCAGACCACCGACCCAAGACGAGCTCACAGCCCAAAGCAACTAGGTTGCCACCGAGAGAAACATGCTTTCCGTCGTCTCGCACAGACCCGAGCCCCCCTCCAAGAATCTTCCCAAGCGTGTGTCGCAGGACCCTGCGCTCGGGGGACGGACTGTTCGCCTTGAGGCGCCAGACGAGCTGGCAGGCGACTGGTATGACCCGGTCTATGCGACGCTGTCGAAGGAGACCAAGCTGCTTCAACCGACTGACCGCTGACCGTTTGTTGCTGAGGATGGCGGTCTCCGCCGGCCCGCCTGGCGAGTGACGCTCACATTTTTGAGGCATGGACAGCGCCGTGACGAGCTTCCACGCGCGCTGCAGGAGCACGTGAACGTCCAGTTCTGGATCCCTCGCTGGGGGCTGACACTCCCAAGCCGCGACCTCTCGGGCGAGCTCCTGGAACGACCCCTGCTGTCCCTTTTCGCTTCGTGGGGGTGTCGGAGTTCTTTGTGGCATCCCCCATCTGCGACACCAAGTTTGTGCGTCAAGTCGCCGCAGGCTCCCTGTGTGGGCAGGTGGTGGCGTACTCGCCTGCCTCTTCTCTCGCGCTGGTGGATGACATTGACGTTTTCCGGGAGCCTGGCTCCAGGTTCATCTGCTACGTGGCCATTCGGCACTTCGTGAGTGAAGCCAGGCAGATCGTGGTGGTCCCTTTGGACGACGTGCGCGTCAACCACATCAGCCGCGCTGAATACGTGCTCGGATTCCGTCACCGGCAACCTCAACCTACCTCGCCTGGCGAGTTTACGAACCTGTGGAATAGTATTCCTGCGCTCAGTAATAATGATGCATCGACGGTTATGCATCATATTGCCGCAGCATTTTCCTCTACTGTGTTGGACCTTTGCGCCGGCCGGGTCGCGTTCATTACTCCACGGGGGGAGAAAACTTCGACTACGGTGACAAACTTCGTTCTGGACGCCAAGCGCCTTCCTGAGATGGACGTCGACCAGGAGAGCCTCCCGCCGCCAGTCCTCCCTCTGTTGACTTCGGACGAGACGCGGCTGACCCCGATTGACGAGCTCTCCCTCTTGGCCAGGCCGAGTGAGTCGGTTTCGTCAGGTGCGGGTCCGCGTCCTGATGCTTCGACCGCTGGCCCAGGACCCGGTCCCAATACAAACTCGACGTTTCAGCACCCGGACAATTCGCTTGTTCGTGTCTTACTCGAACAGCAGAGGGCATCTATGGAAGCCACGCAAGCTATGATCCGACAGTTGCCCGATCTCACGTCGGCCGTGCTCCAGCGTCCTGCACAGCCACAGCCTGCGCTCGCTGCTACTGAGGTTACTACGGCTGGCGCTGAGGCACCCACTTCGATGATCCCACGGCACCACGGGGACAGCGTCTCAACCCGTCGTCCCGCGAGGGCCTTTGCGCTCAGCATGCTGGTGACCACCGCCCGCGTGGCTACAATCGTTTACGATCCCGATCCTGTCGGCGGCTGTCTCGCCGTCGAACCTCGAACCTCGCGATCGCACTCACGCTCGCCGTGCCGAGCGCCTAACCGGCGCTTCCGTAGTCGAACTCGATCTCGGGGCCGCCACCGCCGTATGCATCGTCGCTCCCGGTCTCGGTCTCCCAACCGGCGCTCAGAGCAACGCCGATCGGGATCACGCGGTCGCTCTCCGACAGGTTACCGCCCTACTGGGGCCAGTGCTTTTCGGCCAACGGAGTACGAGGCCCGAGTCCATGATGTAGCCCACGTGGGGCCCTCGGGTACGGAATCCTTTGATCGTTTTCATGCTATGACACCCCAGGACAGAGTCTGCTCCATGCTTCAACGAGAGCGTTTTCGAAACCGATACATAGTCACCAAGGTGACCATCAAGATGCTGTACGCGATCAACTTTGAGGGGCGACCCATTGACCACTTTTTATTCTCTGAGGATCCCTTTAACTTTGCCCAGGGCAGATTTGTCATCCATGACGACACCCAATGGAGTGGGCCTGACCCAGCTCCTCTTGCCCAGATTCGCCGAGCGGATCAGCTCCACCACGTGCTATACGTCATCCAGGATGCCGCAGCGGAATGGTATACGACCGATGTGGCTAGGGTGTTCCGAACTGTTCACAGCGACGCTGTCAACAACGTCCCACACCTGGCGCCTCCGCAAGTGATCAACGCCATGTGCAACTTGTACCAGGCAGTATTCGGCGAGCTCTTTGATGATATTCTTCGCCGTGTACCGAGCCGGGATCTGGAGCCCCGTGCGCGACGCGTTCTCAGCCGCGATTTCCAAGCCTATCAGCAGTACGTGACACGGGTGCTCAACGACGCAGTCGTCCATACCGTCCTCAGCGGACCCCAAACTGGATCACGTGATTCCCAGCGTCCGGCGCAGCCTCGTTCCAAGAATCGTCGACAGTCCCAGCCGGCTAACCGGCCTGGCCAGCCTTCGGTCATTCCGACGGCCATTTGTAGCCAAATCCCAGTGATCAACGAGTCCCCGCTCTGTATCCACTACCAGGTAGCCAAGGACTGTTCGTTCCCCAGGTGTTCCCACACCCATTCGCTCCACAGACTCCCGCCAGACGTTTTGCAGTGGGTGGTTCAACGCCATGGTGCGCTCAAGAGTGAGCACCCACAGCATGCGTGAGGATGCGGGGACGGTGGTGTTCGCATAGCAACATTATCCATTGACAATTCGACTTTGCCGCTTACCTTTCCGTCCGTGAACGATGTTGCGTCTGACGTGCCACTAGCGCCAGTACATGGCTCGATGTCTACTCCGGCGATATCAGATATCCGTCCACCAAGTAACCCAGCGATGGCTTCAGAGCACGTCGTCCTTGTCCCTGGGGCGCCATCATCGGCGGCTACAGCATCTGATGCCACGGTGCCAGTCACCCCGCCAGCGACGTCTAATGTGTCCGACACTTTTGCGCCGGACCCCCGCCCATCGACGATAGCGACGTCAGATGTTCTCGTGCCGTGCACAAGTCCAGCGGCGACCACGGCGTCGACCGGTCCGGCACCTGACGCGCCGCCATCCGTGACATCGCCTACAATGGCGCAGGACGCCTGTCCGGGTACTTTTAGTGTGTCTGACTCGCCCACAGCTTTGGTACTTGGGGTTGCCGACCCCGTCAGGCTGGATACCCGATTACCCGTGTCTTTGGTGTCTGACACCTCACCCACCCACGCATCCAACCTCTTCGCGTCGTTCGACGGTGGGTGTCGGCCTACAGAGCGTCGAAGTGCCTACGCCTGGTGCGTTTGGAGTTCCGAGTATCAGCTACTCCGCTAGGAGGCGCGACCATTTGCCATTGCGGAGTCAAACAATTCGATGGAGGCCCAGGGCTTCTTGGCGTGTCTACGTTGGGTTCGGGACAACCTCCCCGGCCGACGTATCCATGTGTTTGGCGACTCAAAGTTGATCATCTAACAAGCCTTGATGCAGGCGGCCTGCAAGGCGGCCGATCTCCGTCCGCTCATAGCCGCAATCAGATCCATGGGGGCGGGCTTGCCCCTCCTTTATTTGCGGCATGTGCGACGCGGGTACAACATTGCGGTGGACGCTTTGTGTAACTGAGTCATGGACACGGCCCCATCGGATGTCAATTGTACGCATTGCGATTCCTGCTGGCCGACGACAGCTCCTTCGAATATGGCTCTGAGCCCGGCTGTGCTTCTTCCATTCCAGGCTTCCCTTGATGAGGGCGTGGACCATGCTGCGGTTAACTGGTCTCTCGTGCTTCGGGAGCTTGCATTGGTGACCCACCTCATCCGTTCTCGCTTCGTGTCGAACCGTGCAGATCGTCTTCACTACCCGGCCACGGTCAATCCTGCCGCCCCTGACCAGGTTGGCACGGTCGCGCGATTATTGGATTCAGAATTCGACACGAACGTCAAACGTTCTTGTATCATCGAGGGTAGACCCAGATGCGTTCCAGCGGCAGCATTTCGAGGCCTCCAGGAGGCGGCGCACCTCGTTGGTACCTCCTTCCCGATGCAAACAGCGTTCCTGGATCCTGGCCCTGGGCCCTTAACCGTTCCATCCGTGGATCTCGGCATCCTGGATGCCCTCATTGCCGACGATCGATTTGGGATTGCAGGCACACTCAAGCTCTTCCGGGGTCAGACCTCATTGGACCCTCGGCCTAACAAGGTTCTACGGCCCTGGCTCTATCGGGACCACCTTTCGACGTACCCTCTGTTACAACTGCTGTGTGCCATCGCTGAGGAAGGTATCGTGTCACCATGGATTAGTACACAACATCGCCGCGGGCTCGGCCGGTCCCGGACAACTACGCGGGTGCCGAAGATGGTGCGCGGATTGTGACGGACAAGCTTCTCGTGGACTACTACAAGGTCATCGCTACTATCGCCACGCTGATTCAGGACCCGGAGTTTCACTCGAGCGCCTTCGCGCTCGTTCCGAAAAAGGATAAACCTCTCCACCTCGACGTACGCATCATTCATAACCTCTCGGCGCCGCCTGGTGTATCTGTCAACGATCAGACCAACTCCTCGGTCTCGCCAGACGCGACTTGGGACCCCTTCGAGGCTATTGCTCTCCGTGTGCGCGACCTGCGTCGTCGGTTCCCGGGCTTTGCCATCTACGCCATGGTCGCTGACATCGCCGACGCCTTTCACCACGTCCCAGTACACGCAGATCACGCGTCGACGTTTGGGGGGAAACTACCACGGTCATCGGATGGCATAGTGCCGTGTTCTGCTGGACATCGTCTCCCGGATTCTTTGCGGTTTTTGGTAACGCTGTCAGACACTACCAACGCACAGGGGCATCACGAATCTTGGGGTTCCTGAAACCATTCTGGGTCTTCCAATGGGTCGACGACATCATCCTCATTGAAGTGAACATCGGTGACCGCCTTCTGAAGGCAGAGAAACGTATCAGAGACGGTATCAAACTTGTGTTCGGCTCCGCCGGCTGGCACGAAGGCAAGTTCACGACCTGGTCGCGACGTTTCCACGCAGTCATCATTGACTGGGATATCCCAGCTGAACGCATCACTGTTCCTCAGAGGAAAATCGGCAAGGTGCACTCAACCCTTGCGGGCGCCCTCCAGAAGAAGCAGTTTTCCCTCAAGCAGTTGGACAGTATCGTGGGGTACTCAGACACGTGATCAGCTTCATTCCCATTACCAAGCCGTTCATTCAACGTTTGGTAGCCGTGCAGACGGATTGTCGCCTACGACACAAGATGGGAGTGCCGATGACAGAATCCTGCGGAAGGATATTGTCTGGTGGAACGGCCTGGTCTTCCAGAACGAGTGTTCCCATGGAACTATTCGAAAGGGAGGTTAAATCCGGTGACATTTGGCTACTGGAGAGCGAACCCAAGGCACTGGTACTCACGAACATGCGTCTCAGGGAAAGGGTCGTGTTCATTCATGCCGACTGTGCAGTTGACGTCTCCAGTGTCGCCCTAGCGATGTCGAGAGCGGTACAAACTTGGGGTCCAAGACTTCAACGACAGGACGCCTGGCGCCACATCACGGTTCACAGCCCCAGTCGGTGGATAACCCGAACCGTGGAGAGAATGAGCTGTGACTCCGAGGCAGGTCAGGATCTGCTGCGCCAGTGCGCCCTCACCGCCTTCACCTTGGAACTCACACGTTCCGGAGAAGCATTGAGCAGACCACAAGGTGTGATGTACACGCCCGAACTAACAGTTATTCTTCCTCACAGAGAGACACAGAAGCATCGAGCAGAAGCCAAAGCAACTCAAGGAAGCGTCCGTATCCGGGGGAACACTCGGGCGATACAGCAAGAAATTCAAACACTGGGAGACGTTCTACAATGGATTCGGCTTCCCAGTGTGGATCGACGACCTGTCCAGGGCTCAGCAAGCCAGGATGGTTGGATTATACGCCGGGCTGTGTGTGTCAGAAGGTCACAACAAGTCCAGGACAGGGAATAAGTACCAAACCTTTGACGGAAAGATGGCAGCGGTGGCATTCGCACACAAGGCAGTTCGGAACGCTAAGCTCGACTACCATGATACGGAATTTGAGCTCGTCGCTCAAGGATACAAGCGAACCAACAGTCATGTGGACCGGAAGCAGCCAGTTACTACACCGATGTTTCTCAAGATGCGGGAGCTCGTAGCTCATGAGGGTCCGCAAGCCAGGCTGTTGTGGAGCTCCGTCGTACTTGGGTTCTTCTTCCTCGACAGAAGCTCAGAGCTATGGGGCCCGGTCAAACCCGACATGTCGACAGGATTTGAAAGAGTCCACTGTGTCAAGGCCCAGAATATGATACTCAGGAACAAGCAAGGTCAACAGGTAGGCTCAGAGTCTACCCAAGTGCACTCCGTCGAAATCATATTCGAATCGCACAAGGGCGATCGAATCGGCCAAGGCAGTACCATACGGCACTATCTATCAAACAACCCGACACTTTGCCCGGTGGAAGCCACGCAAGAATGCATGCGGATACGAGCTCAGTGGATAACGGAGAACAAGATCCTGGGTCCATTTCTTACCTCCGTATCAAGGAAGGCAACGATCAAGAGGTCAAAGGTGGCCAACCTCATCTAGGCGGCGGCAAGAAGCCTGGGGCTATCCCCAAAGGATTATTCGGCCCATTCACTTCGGATCAGAGGGGCCTGTGCTCTACTAGCCGCTGGTAAAAGTGACCTGGTCATTCGGCTAATGGGCAGGTGGTCCGGCTGGTGTTTCACAGTCTACACGCGATTACAACCAGGTATGATTCGCGACGCAGCACGTAGCATGATCAAGGCCTCGACATGGGAGCACCACGAGCCAAGGTACGCAGTACTCGAGGGGGATCCAACGAGCCTAATTCATCGAGCTAATCAAGTCTACTTGCCCCACTCAAGGTGATGGTCGAAGGAGGAAAGTGGTCGGTTAAGTACGAAGAAGAGCGAGTCGCTGAACCGTGGGTTTTCGAACCGAGCCAGAACAGCGAGAACCGCCCATTCGCCGTTTGGCCACCAGCAAGCAGACCACCGACGCCAAGACGAGCTCAGAGCCCAAAGCAACCATGTTGCCACCGAGAGAAACATTTTTTTTCTCTCTCAAGACTTGATTAGCGGCTCAAGTAGCAAGTCCTTCTAGGACGGGTTTTCCCCCTTTCATAAGATTTTGTCCCGTGGTAGGACTTAGAAGTAGGATCCAACGAGCCTAACTCATCGAGCTAATCAAGTCTAATCAAGATGATGGTCGAAGGAGGAAAGACGCAAAAACAAAAAAAGCGTTCTCAGGAATTCGTTGGGTCTATTAATACAGCTACGGTATCTAATCTTGGTTTGCAAGTGGAGATATGAAAATTTCATTGAGACGGTTTCAAACGAAAAGAATGCTTGCGAACCTAAGTACGAATCGCGATTTAACCGCATCAATCGAAATAGGCGTGTCTTGTGCTTCGTTTAAGCTATCGAATGCTGTGAAATGTTAAGAACTCGCGGAGTGACATCGATCTAGAAAAATTATCTCCATTTTCGGACCCCCAAAATTCACGATTTTATTTGGGGCGTGTGGCCTCAATATTTTTTCAATTTTAACGTATTGTATATTATCGGAAATCTCGCGCTAAAAGCAAGCGAATCAGAGTTATTTTACGCTTTTTACGTGTGCTTTTCACTTTCGAAATTTTGATGTCCGATTATTTCCGAAAGGTGATTGGTCAACTTCAAACGCGATTATCTCGATAACTCCAAATGGCGCCTAAGCATCGTCTCAAATATAGATCGGCTGTGGTTTGATTAATACTGCAAGTAAAACCTCATGCACGCAGCAGGTTCTCGTCATTATTATTGCGTGTCTTGATGGAGGTCTTGCCAAGACCGTCTTGTAGCGACTTGTCTCCCTAACGAGTCTAGTTTTTGAGAGCTTTGTAGGGCCTGTAAAACAACAAACAAAGTAGCGCGCTTACACCATGTTCAACACCATTCTCTCTCCTCAACATGACAACAACCCCCTACCTGCACGGCTGTTCCGTCCAACAGCAAGCAACACAGCGCTGACAAAATAGATTTCACACAACATGTGCACTTCGACAGTCCCATATATAGATCCGATACGTATTTACGTGTCGAGATGAGCGAAAAGTTCGAAAGATCGGTTGTCGACCGGTCATGGAAGTTCCGACGTTGCTGCTGCTGATCTCGAGCGCCCTCTGCATCGCAAGCTTCGCAATATCTGCAGACTCTACGCTATCACTGGATGCAATCAGTTGCCTCACTGAGGGCCCGTCATGTGGAGCGCAACACCAACGGCAAGATGTCGATCCATTGACAGGATATCGGATAATGGACCCGAAGGAAGGCGCAGTGGAGACGGCGCCACTGGAGGTCAGACTCTTTGTCGATACAAGCAGCTCCAAGGAGTTCGACGCCTATTATGCGGACGCTCGCATCTGTGTGGAGCTGAATGGACTCTGGAAGAAGTGCAAGTCGACGGGGGGACCTCCAATCATCTTCCGGTTGCTGCCCGAGGGGAACTACACTGCCATTGCCTACATCACGGACAAGACGGAGCAGGCTCGATACCACGAAACTACACCGGTTGGGTTCACTGTGGTGGGGTTAAGTGAGTTTAACCTCCGTAACGCGTTACTGGCGGAGAGGAGTCGGATAGAGCAGCAGTTCCCCGAGGATATCGATCTGCTACGTTGGGCGGAGCTGGAAAATGGAGCGGGTATTGATGGCAAGACTGATGATGGTAATTTAGTCTTACCACGCGCTAGTGTGACGTCGACAAAGAGTCCGATGCTTGTGATTGGGGTGAAGACTGCAGTGGTGACGAGCTTGCCGCGTCGACAAGCGATTCGAGATACGTGGGGGAATCCAGCCACACTTCCCCACGACGTCAAGGTTCTTTTCCTTGGTTGCGAGCCGAATATGACAGTGTTCCGATACGAACATGAACGACGACGAGTATTAAAGGCATTGGCGAAGGAGAGAGCGGTGTATAAGGATCTTCTCACTGAAGAACTGGAGTGCACGGACTCGTACAGGAATTTATCCAAGAAAGTTAAGTCGTTCATGCACTTAGCAGCGGCAGAGTTCCCCGACGCCAAGTTTGTCATGCTTGTGGACGACGATGTTTACGTTAAAGTGGATCAACTTGTCCAACACCTGCGCTTGGCTAACGTTCCGCGACTGTATTTTGGAGAAGTTTGGGCAGACAAGTTTGCGAATAAACAAGAGCCTATCCGCGATCCAGACAGCCCGTATCATTTACCAAAGGACCAGTATCCGATGAGTGGCTTACTGCCTTATGGATCTGGACCGCACTATGCTGTATCAATGGACGGAGTACGGTTCATCGCCAAGAACTGCTGGAAACTGCGCAGCATGAACGGTCTGGAGGACGTGAGCTCAGGATTTTGGCTTCGTCTTATGCAGATTCCAGCACAGCATACAGCAGAATTCTCGAGTATCCGCTCTTCGATGAGCTGTGAAGACGATCTGGTGTCATTTGCTGACCTCTCGCCGCTGGGCATCCGATCAATTCATGCGAACGTTGTCAACAAGAGGCGATTCTGCCACGGCTTCCACTCCGTCACGTGGCATCGACACCTGAATTCCATCCCCAACCTCAAGCAAATTCTTCAGCGGTCAACTCAACACGCTGTACACTCGACACCACTGCAAGTGGAGACATACGTCGACTCTTCTGATCCGCTGCGATTCGTAGTGATCGTCTCCACCCCGTCCAAGGCTGGGATGAAGTTTGGATTCACTCCATCAACAGAATCGACCGACGACTTCATACAAAGAATCTGTCCCCAACTCTCTCACGACTCCGCACCCTGTGAAGCTGTCAGCCTTACTTTCGTCAAACAACTTGAAAAAGCTCTTCAGTAAATGTTATGAGGTCATCTATCGTACATGAGTTCAACACGTCCACTGTCCCGTATCGTGAATCACGATTCGTGATCCAGGTCATCAAAAAGATCGTCAAAGATCTAGATCTCGCTCCGCATGGAAGTCCCAAGGTTGTTGCTGTTGGTGCTGCTGGCCACAAGCACTCTGCGCGTATCGAGCGCATCGTTGACGACAGACTCTCCATTGCCACGACCGTCACTCGAAGCCTCGACAAGCATACGCCACAGCAATGCAGTGGATCGAGACGAAAGCGATCCGTTGATAAGCTTTTGGATCGTGAATCCTGAAAATGACGCCGTGACCGAGCTCCCAATTGAGATTCGATTCGGAATCAAGGCAACTGGGGCCGAGGAGTTTCAAGAGTTTTACAGGGATGTACTTTTATGTGTAGAGCTCAACGGACTGCACAAGAAGTGCAAGAGGCTAGAAGATCCACCGATTGTTTACACATCGCTGCCCGAAGGCAACTACACGGCGACGGCGTACATCACTGACGCAACAGAATGGGCCTATCACCATGAGACCGAAAGCGTTGAGATCACATTATTGAGCTCAGCTGAGTACAAGTTGCACAACGCACGACTTGCTGACAACAGTCGAATGGAGCAACATTTTTCGAAGGACATCGACTCTTGCAGTGGGCAGATCAGGAGAAGCAAGTGGCCGTCAAGGACAACGAAGACGGTGGAGATGTGGTGCTGCAACGTGGTCACGTGTCGTTTGCTACCAGTCCCATGCTTGTCATTGGCGTCTCTCCGCTCGTGATCATTCTGAAAATCTGCAGCATTCGGATCGCAGCCCAGAAACAAAACCTTGACGTCGTGAGGAAGCTTGTCTGGATCCGCCCACGAGTCGCGTATCGCTTGTCGACGATGGAAGTTCCTTACCACTGCCGTCTTCGCGTTCTGGCGGCTGTGGCGAAGGAGAGAACGATATACAGAAATCTTCTCACGGAGGAGTTGGGATGCACGGACGGATACAAAAATCTAACCGACAAGGCGGTGTCCTTCATGGATCTAGCAGTCACCGAATTCCCCAGCGCCAAGTTTGTGATGGTCATTGATGATGACGTGTACGTGAAAGTTGACCAGTTAGCCGAGAATCTACGAGTGGCGAACAGCACGGGGCTATACTTTGGCGAAGTTTGGGCTGTGGTGTTCGGAAACAAGCAGAAGCCCATTCGGGACCAAAGCAGCCAGTACTATCTCCCAGAAGACCAGTATCCCATGCGTGGCTTGCTGCCTTACGTAGCTGGACCCCACAGTGTTATCTCGATGGACGGCGTCCGGTTCATCGCCAAAAACTACTGGCGTCTGCGGAGTTTGAACGGCTTGGACGACGTGAGTGTGGGGCTTCGGCTGTGGAGTATGCAGCTGCGACAACAGCACACGCGGCAGTTCTCCAGTGTTCGCGCCTCCACGAACTGCAGTGACGACCTCGTGTCGTTCGTAGATCTTCCGTCGCTGGGGATCCGCTCCATTCACGCCAACCTGATCAACAACCGGAGCTTTTGTCCTGGCTTCCACTCCGTCACGTGGCACCAGAACCTGAATTCGGCTCCAACCATGGCAGAAATGCTGCGACGCCCAACTCAAGAGGAAACACAGTCAACGCCTCTGCAACTCGAGACGCACCTTGATAGTCCTGAGAAGGTGATAGTCATTGTCTCCAGCACGTCCAACGCGGGACTAAAGATGCAGTTCACTCCATCAGCAGAATTCGTCAACGCCTTCACCCACCGACTCTGCTCCAAGCTTCCCCAGTGTTTCCCCACCTCTCCGCCATGCCAAGCTCTCACTCCAGCTCTTGCCAAAATCTTCGAGGTATAGTTAATGGGTCTAGCGGAGGAAAGTGTATGTATTTATTCCCGTTGATTTTATTGCTCCACCACGAAGTAGGAAGTCGGATGCCTTTGCTCTATGAGAAGGGAGGGAGAGATACACCTTCGCCGCAATATATCTAGCCGAAGTTGACAAACGGCTGGCTCAGTCCTCCTACTTGTGGCTGCTGCTGTTGCAGCGGCGGCGGTCGCTGTTGTTGCTGTTGCTGCTGCTGGAAGCCTCCCTGGTTCATGTGCATGCCCATGGGGTTCATCCCCATCGGCTGTCCCTGGAATCCCATCGGCGCAGCGCCACCTACAGCAAACCAGTAGACCAACAACGTTAGCATTCCTATCACCACCTTAACCTGTCACGTCACGGCACGTACCCATCATCATGCCGTTCTGCTGCGCGCCGAACATTTGGTTCTGCATGGGGTACCCCATCATCATGTTGGGCTGCTGGGCCATCATGTTGGGCTGCTGAGCCATCATGGGGTTCATGAATCCCTGTCCTCCGGCCATGGGCATGCCCATCGGCATCCCCATGCCCATGGGGCGCGGGGCCATCATGCCCATGCCGGGGTTCATCCCGTTCATCTGCATGTTCATCATGGGCGCGGGCGCCATTCCTGTCTGAGGCGGGAACGCGTTCTGCTGCTGCTGAGGCTGCTGGGGCGTCTGCTGCGCGGCAGATCCGAAGCTCGCCATGATGTTGGCCATCTTGTTCATGTGCTGGTCCGCCGGGTTGGGCGGCTGCGGGGCGAACGCGTCCTTAAAGCCGGACTGCGCGTTGGTCGAGCCCCCAAACGACGCCCACTCGTCCTGCTTGGGCGCCGCAGCAGGCGCCGCCGCCGCCGCCACCGGGGCATCCACTAAGCTGGCAGTGACAGGTTTAGCCGCCGGCACGGGCGCGCTAAACACGTCGAAAGACAGGATATCGTTCGTCACCGCGGGCTGCTGCGCCGTGGGCGTGGCCTCCCTCGAGGCCGTGCGAGACCCGTGCCTGGATCCGTGACGCGATCCGGAGCTGCGCTCCTTGTCCTTGCGGCGCTCGCGACGGCGCTCGCGCTCGTCCTGTTCATCATCCTCGTCCTCGTCGCTGCTGTGCTTCTTGCGGCGTGACGCGCGCTCGTCGTTCTCGCCGCGCGGGGCCTCGCCCACGAAGCGCTTGCGCTCGTACTTCTCGCGGATCCACATCTCCTTCTCGCGCACCGACGAGTGCTCGGTCGGGATGCGGTAGTCGCGCGGCACGTTGGCCTCGTAGTAGGCCTTGGCGCGCGCGTTGCCCCAGCGCTGCATCTGCTGCACCTGCTCCGAGGTCCACGAGTCCAGGTTGACGCTGCGCACGAAGGTCAGGTGCACGCCCAGGCTGCGGTGGATGCCCGAGCACGCGATGCAGATGAAGACGCCGAGGTTGATGGAGGCCCAGCGCGGCCCGCGGCAGCCGCAGTCGGCGCAGAACTTGTTCTCCTCGAGCTTCATGAGCTCGTTCAGCTGCTTCTTGAGCTTCGTCTGGTCGTCGGGCGCGCGCGCGCCTCCGGAGCGGCTCATGGCGGCAGTCGCGCGTGTGGAGGGGAGGGGGGAGGCGGAGAGATGGAGACTGCTTGGGGCGAGCTGGCCTGGTGCCACGAAGAGGCAAAATTAGAGCTGAAACTCCCGACAGGTGACTTGAAGGAAGTATGCCGGGGGGATCAAGATATAGAGGTAGATACACTTTGAAAACTGATAATTGTATCCATCTGACGGACGTTGAAGCTGTATGAGTACGCCTCACTCGGGTCTCGAATTGGTGCTAGCGGCGTTGGATGCAGTGTGTCTGAGAGTTCGCCAACGTACAGACCTCTGTGTTGCCCAGCCTGGCTGATGTCTGCAATTATGTGGCCGACTCTTACGTACACGTCGTCGTCCGTGACCATCTCGACTTCCAGCCACTCGAAGAACGCGCTCACTTTCTCCGTCAGTAGCGTGTACTTGTCCTGACACTCAAGCTCAACGTCAGCAAGTCTCCTGCATTCACGATTCGCTGGCGCTCAAGGTCGTCGGAGATACTGTCCACTACAGGAATGCATCCGAGGAAAAACACCTTCGCATTAGAAGGTAAGTCACTCTTCCTCGCCCAGGTTTCGCGTATGGCTTGGCGCTGAGCAAAGTTGGTCAATACGGCGGTCTTGATGCCAATGACCAGCTTTAACTCGTCCGAGTGTGCCTCGTTGGCAAATCGTAGCGAATCTTCGGACGTGTTGTACGGGTAGCTCTTATCGGACTGCTGCTGCTCTGCCCACTGCAAGACGCCCAGGTCCCGTGGAAACTTGTTGTCGGCCCGAATTTGTTCACGTTGTTGTTGAATATGCGCGTCAAAGTTCTCGGCACTCGGCAGCGAGAACGAAATAGGATTCGTCTCGTGGTATCTCGTCACTCCATCGAAAATAAAGGCGTGAGCAACGTGTCTGCCTTCCGGTAGCTCTTGGAATATGATTCTCAGCTGCAGTATCGGTGAGCATTTCGTTTTGACTCCATCCAGCTCCACACAGACAAACATGGCTCCGTATTGAGATTTGAGGGCGTCAAAACTCACAGCGTCGATGCTGAACTTGAATCGGAGAGGCAGCGCCGAGACCCCGCCATCTCGAGGATACTCCACCTTGAATTCCCACACAGGGTCGTCCTCCACGATTGATACACCTCGTGCAAGTGCAAATGCGGCACAACACGCGAGCAATACGAGGAGAAACAGCACAAGCCTTGACATGGCTACACCGTATCTTCGAAAAAGTGGAAACGAATCTGATTCCATACCTGAGAACGGTATCTTTTGGTCAAAGGGGCGATGAACCGATGCCGTCAAGCGTGTCAAGTCCTCATCACTTGCTGGCTGCTATGGAGTTTGCGTGCTGCGGCGGTCTCGCCAAAGTCTCGTGGTATCGGTGATCAGCCCCGTCAAGTTGACTTGGATTCCAATGGAGTTGTCGAAATTCAGGAACCGGAGCCTATAATTGCCAAGTTTCGCGTCATTTATCCGTCGAATGGCGATGTGGAACCGCTTCCGCTCAGTTTTCGCCTTGGCATCGAGGTGACGAGCGCCAGTAAATTTCACGCACAATATGGAGACAAGCTCCTGTGTGTGGAGCTGAACGCCAAGTGGAAAAAGTGCAGTCTATTGGCTGATCCTGTGGCTGTGTTTGATGATCTGCCTGAAGGGAAATACGGAGCTCGAGCTTTCATTACGGATAGAGAAGGCAGCTTTCGGTACCATGAGACGCCAGAGCTGACACTGACGATTGTAAGCGACGAAACATTCGAGGAGTACAGCGTTGCGATGCTGAAACAGACGGATCAAAGTCAAGACCTGCCCCAGTGGAATGATCTCGCGCAATGGGCTCGATGGCAGAAGATTTTTGACTCGGATCTCGATGAGATGCCTTCGAGCTCTCTGCTATCTGCTGAAGGTGGCGACTTTCTTCTTGTTATTGGAGTCAAAACGGCAGTGCTGGAGGGCTTCGACCGTCGCCAAGCTATTCGCGAGACGTGGTCGAGTAAACCTGAACTTCCACGTGATGTAAAAGTGTATTTTGTCGGGTGTGCGTCGAACTTTGATGCCATTTCAAGTGATGAGAAGCGAAATCAGGTCCAGAGTGCGATCAACTATGAAAAGCAAGTGTATCGAGATCTACTTACGGATGAGCTTCTGTGCGAAGACTGGAACGGAAACCAAGTGAACAAAGTGAAGGCCTTTCTGGACTTCGCCGCGCAGACATACCGGCATACACCGTTCGTAGTGATAGCAGATGACACTATTTACCTACGAGCTGACCGACTAGCCAACGACTTGCGAATGGAAAATCGGACGCAGCGACTGTACCTAGGACAAGTGCTGGATAATCGCAGTCAACCTGGCGTGTTTCCGTCGGAACATCGCTACATTCCCTCGAAGCGCTACTCGCTCCACAACTATCCGTCATTCGCGTCCAGCTCACACTACGTACTGTCGATGGGATGCGCGCGCTTTATTGCAAAGAATAGTGCGCGGTTGCAAGGCTTGGATGGACAGGATGGCGTCAGCGTCGCACTTTGGCTTCTCACTATTCAGGTTCACGTGGAGCACACGAAGGCGTTTTCAGACCTCCAAGATGAAGATTGCGACAATGGGTTTCTGTCGCTTGCTGGCTTATCTTCATCGGGCATTCAGAAGATTCACGCGAATGTTGTTGAGCGACGTCCATTCTGCTACGGTCTCAACCGAGATTTATTTCTGAATATTGGCGCCAATGCTGACCGATCGAGTCAACTAGCGGTGAATTTGCTGGAAATTGAGTCATTTGTTCACGACCTCAATGCGTCCGAGTACCTGTTCGTCACAAGCCTCATCTCGACGCGTGATAACGCTGGCGTCAAGGTTTCGTATTACCCCTCGGCGGAGACGTTTGCCTCGTACTCCCGGCGAGCATGTGATGAGACGCGTCGATTCTTACTCGATACAGAAATCAAAGCGTGGATGTGCCCTGCCATCGCCCAGAAACTCCGGGCCCGAGTCCAGCAAGAGTTCGAGATTGCCAAGACCTCACTGACGATCAACCCCGCGTTTCTCGAGTTGTGGCGGCACAATTTGTTCGTTGCAAGTGCGGACAACCCCTTCATTATCGGGTACACGCCAGAATCCTCGTACGCGTCGATTGTTTTCGAGTGCATATTCAAGACCATACTCGAGCATCACGGCCGGCCAATTCTAGTAGTCTCCGAGAAGGCTCTGCACGTGAACTATCAGAACCATCCGGACGTATTTATCTTCTCCATATTCGATGCAGACTGTGACCCAATGTCGAACCCTGGATGCCCAGAAATGATCGCGCACTATATGGATCAGTACTTGCTCCCGGTGGATTCTTCCTCGAAGTTGATGATGATATCTGGTGAAGCCATCGACACCCAAGCTTTGGATGATCGAGTCCCTTTGCTATCCTCAGTCTCCAGTGTTACACGAACGCAGCACGTGTACTTACCCGTGGTTAGTATTTCGTTCGCAGAGAGACTGCAGCATATTCCCCTGGATCTACTGACCCCAGCACCACCCGATCCCATCAGCCGCCGGTTCTGTGCGTACTTGTACGCGCGCTGTGAGAGGCCGCACCGGGAGCGCATGTTTGATCTATTGAACGCTTTGGAACCGGTCGATGCGCTGGGGATATGCGCAGGGTCATCAAGACCGCCGGATAAAGCGTATAAAGCATCTCGCTACTTCAAATGGTTCAACGATGAGGCCATCGCCTCGTACCAGCGCTACAAGTTCGTGGTCGCGTTCGAGAACTCGGCTGAGCCCGGGTACGTGACGGAAAAGCTCGCGAATCCTTTGCTGGCGGGTAGTATCCCCATTTACCTGGGCAACTCGACTACTGCTTCGGAGCTATTTAATCCTGACAGCTACATCGACTGTGGGCGCTTTGGCAAACTGGAAGAATGCGCCGAGTTTGTCGTTCGCGTCCACAACTCCCCAGAGCTGTATGCGAAAATGCGGAATGCACCTCCGATACGAAATATGACGGCGTTCACTGAAGCCTTCTCGTGGCACCCTTCAGTTCCAAGCCGGGGTTTAGCGGATAAAGTGGCTAAAATGCTTTTCCTAAATACTTCTAAGTAGAATTTGTAGGGGCAGGAGGAAATACCATCATGGTTCTATTGGTATTTCTTTGTTTACTGTTGACATAATTAAAGTATCGAGAAACGCGATTCCGCTAGGTAATTGAGAAACGAGGTGTCGTTAGTTAAATCAATAAAAAAGAAGCTGCGAGCCGGGTATTTGACTAGGTTGTTTTTTGGGAATTGGAGTCTCTGTGTAACGCTAACGCCCTAGCACCCTGACAACACTACAGTACTAACTTAGAACTATGTACTCCTCAATGTCGAAGGTACCACTTTGGACTGGTCACAGGAGGTGGACAAGACCAACCAGGTGGTATAAGGCCAAGATCACAACTCAAAGAGCCAACAAAGGGCGACGTATTATCCAGAGAGCAAGAAATAAGTGGATCGATGAACATTGCCGAATGGGCAAGGCGTTGAATGAGTTGAAATGGGAGTCGATACGTCATATTGTGGGGACTACAACACACGACCATCAGCTCCTCCATCGGCTCAAACTGCAGAGATGTAGTGTAGTGTGGAGCCATAAGCACAGCTTCCCACATTTTCTGGGCGTGTCCGGTGGCTCGAACAGCATGGGCTTGTTTTCGAGAAGGCTGGCTGCAGCTAAATGGAGGCCCAGACATTGGGTCGCTATCTGAAATCTTTACTTTGGAGCTTAAACTACCCCCGGAACAACTGCGAGCCCATGTTGAGCGCAATGCTAAGAAGGGAGGTCAGCTGCTGCAAGGTTCACTAGGGCTGGTGGCAGAAATTGCAAATAAATACTGGAGAGCAGGTGTGACGGCTACAATTGGAGCTATCTGGCGTTGTCGGCTGGATGCATTATACCCGAACGGTGAAACAGCAGCCGAGGGCGAGGCGGTAACGAGGGCCAAGCTTCGGCGCACCTACACGCAGGTCGCGTTAGATACGCCCCTCACACAAGAATCCTACGTGGAATGGCTAATCACAAAGTTGATATACGCCAGGCTGCTGAAAGAGGCAATGACGCCTACAATGGGCGGACCAGCAGTATCTTGCCAGGTAGTCGGCATGTTTCATGGTTGCACGGGCGGAATCCCAAGACGAAACGGAGCAGGCGGTGTCTTAATTCGCCAAGGCGGTCAAGATCAACACGGAGAAGTATTCTGGGGCACGAGCATTGCGATCCCATCTCCCAAATGCACGTTGAACACCGCGGCTTTCGGGGCGCTTTTTCATGTTCTCAGCGAGACAAACAGACAGAAGCAGAAACGGATTCACATTGCTGGAGACAATGCCCTGCTGATAAGGGCGCTGGCCGCCAGAACGCCCCCGAAGTCCACGCGGCTACGAATATGGTTTAACAAGTGCCGGCAGCTAGCAGACAAAGTCAGGGTAGCGTCATGGACCCTGCTGCCCAGAACCGCCAACGCAAGCTCCCGCAGCTTAGCACAGTTGGCGACCGAAACAGAACAAACGAGCATCTTACACAGTGAGGCTTTCAGTGCAAACTTCCATCGAATAGCGCAGCTGGTACGACGGGACTACGCGGAGTGGGCTATGGAAGTTTACAGCACCGAAGAGTAAGCTGTCGACTAGAGAGAGGGACAGCCGAAGGTAAAACATCGGCTATAGGGTTGTTAGGATTCAGACTAAGGTCAGTTATCCAATATACCTCATCATCATCATCATTATCAATGTATCATTAGCGAAGTTAATCGTATTTAATACATGTATGATGAATTTCAGCGTCCCCAATAACTGCATGTACTACCGGTAGTTCAATGCGTTCACACTTTATTATTTTGGTAAAAAAAAAAACGTTTAGGTCTTACATCATGCCGCAAACCATTCCTTTACCATGAAGCTTACAACTGGGCATTGTGATAGCTGTTGAATACCTAGCGGCGGATGAAGTTGTTCTCATCGCGAAGCCGCTTATTCTTCACCTTCTTCTTGTACCCGTCGCTTGGCGGGTTAATCTTCTTCTTGAGCGCCTCGGTCAACTTCGTCCACTTCTTGCCGAACGCCGACTTGAGGGTTTTCAATCCAGGAAGATAATACGCTTGTTCTTCGTTGTCGATGCTGCTCAGAACGCGGTTCGAATCAGCAGCTGCGTTCTTAATAATTACGGAGTCTTCGGCAGTCGCAAGGCTGGTGGAGGTTGCCACCAGGGTGACCACTGCCACAAGTAGGAAGGAACTCAGGTGCATGCTTGGTGAGTCTTGGCAGGGGTTCTTGAGTCTAGCCAGCCAAATCTGAAGTGACGGATTTGTAGCAAAGTGCTGGTTGTAGACTGCGACTCGTTGCACCGGATACACTGTAGTTGTCAGGAGTCCTGGGCGAGATGGGATCGCCATTTCTATCTGCGAGTGAACCCATCTTCACATCCCACTTGGTCTACACAAGAGGAACAAGACGGGGACACGGCTCCCCAACAATACGATATTTGCTTGCACTTTGACATAGAATGATGGGGTAGGAGGCTTTAAGGTATTTACGTGTTATTAATACTGTACCTTTCGAAAAGTGCATCGGCATGCCATCATATACAATAGTTCAGCATACCAAACAAGCGTTACATGTACAGGCTCTCCCATTGCGCGTTTGCGTTCGTTGTAACTTACAACTTGTAAGAAAGCAAATCACATTCTCCAGATTTTGCAGGACATCGATCTGGCTCACGAGCATAAGCGCAGGACGGAATGTCCTGTATTTTCCAAATCGAAACATCCCGGCGTCAAATCCTACACAAAATCTAGTACTTAAGTATTATTGGCACAAGCTTGGCAAAGTCAATCTTTAGTGCTTTTGCAGGACAACATGTCCTGCAAGATTTGCTGCATTGCGGATGCCGCACCCGCAATGCAGCAAACTTCCGAGCTAATGCGCCAAGCAGAATATAACACACACGTGGTGTCCGTTAGCGTAGCGTGCCCACCAGGAAGATACAGTATTCATGGCTCGCTCTGTAGACCAAGGAGCATTTTAGTCGTACCAGTTAAAGAAATCTAAGCTCAGCCATGCATTTCATACATTCTCAACACTTTTTTTTTAACTAAGTCAGCAGTAACGCCGAGTCGGACCAGTACGTATATGAACGCTGAAAGATGTACAAGCAATAGCTCTCCATTACCCATTGCTAATCGCAACATTTAATTGCGGGGGCACACGCTGTGTCGACGCTTGCCATGACTGTTGTATGTGTAGTGTCCCTGGATAGCGAAGAGCAATTGCAGCACCTTCCCTTAGGGTCTGACCCGCTGAAGCCGCCCACGTTTGAGCCTCCGCCGAACGCCCATACCAGAGCTGCTGTACCAGCTAGTTGTCGTGATCGTGATCGTCCTCAACGAAGTCGCCTACGACGCTACCGTAGCGAGCCCTCAGTCTTGATGGTTGCTGGTCTGCGCGCGTCATCTCCTGCCCGTCGAGATCCAGGCCGGCATGCCACCCGAGACCGAATCACCTGTACTCAAAGCCCTCGGCCACTTTGTTTCCTGATACGAGTAGGACGGAGTCATCGGCGTGGGTGGTGAGAATAGAATTAGACTTTTGTTGAGCGCCATATCGCTGACGATGTCCTTGTCGAAGAAGAACTGGTCGTATTAGCGTGCTTCAACGCCGACTCGGCAATAAATTACAACCACCTACGCCGGCCCAGTCTCGGCCAGCTTTTCTTGATGATGACGAGGTAAATTTATACTATTGTGCAGGTGGGGCAGCCTATGGCATGTTTGCTGTTGCGGTGAGGCCAAACACAGGCAAAACTGCGATGCTATGTTAATTTAATTCTGATTGGACAAAATACTACAATTTTGTGTGTCCTGGTAATGTCCTGTAAAATCCGTTCAAGAATCATTTTGGCTACGGGGCGTGTGACAAATTGCCAGATGGCACTTGACAGGTTCGCTGTCAAGGGGTTATCAAGATTTGCATTTATACTTGTAATTCCACGTTTTCAGGGGATAAAAGCTCCCATTTTAAGAGCCGCCGCTCATGTATTACATGTACTGCGTTTGTGCTGGTTTATTTCAGTCAGCTCTCTGCCTTGCCAAAATGTTTCATTATCACCAACGCGTAGCTCATTCGAGTTGATTCAACTTATAACTTGTATTTCAACTTTCCGATTAGTTTTTAAACTCATTCCAAAATTAATGAATGAGTAGAATTTGAGAGTGGAAAGTACGGCTGTCGAGATTATTAGCTACAACAAAAATCAAGAAGAAGAAGAACAATTTTTTACATTTTCACTTTACAATTTATATCACTACAATTTTACTTTTCCAGATGGAGCATGTTAGCCACTTTATCCGCTAAACCCCGGCTTGGAACTGAAGGGTGCCACGAGAAGGCTTCAGTGAACGCCGTCATATTTCGTATCGGAGGTGCATTCCGCATTTTCGCATACAGCTCTGGGGAGTTGTGGACGCGAACGACAAACTCGGCGCATTCTTCCAGTTTGCCAAAGCGCCCACAGTCGATGTAGCTGTCAGGATTAAATAGCTCCGAAGCAGTAGTCGAGTTGCCCAGGTAAATGGGGATACTACCCGCCAGCAAAGGATTCGCGAGCTTTTCCGTCACGTACCCGGGCTCAGCCACTACGATGCTGAAACAGACGGATCAAAGTCAAGACCTGCCCCAGTGGAATGATCTCGCGCAATGGGCTCGATGGCAGAAGATTTTTGACTCGGATCTCGATGAGATGCCTTCGAGCTCTCTGCTATCTGCTGAAGGTGGCGGCTTTCTTCTTGTTATTGGAGTCAAAACGGCAGTGCTGGAGGGCTTCGACCGTCGCCAAGCTATTCGCGAGACGTGGTCGAGTAAACCTGAACTTCCACGTGATGTAAAAGTGTATTTTGTCGGGTGTGCGTCGAACTTTGATGCCATTTCAAGTGATGAGAAGCGAAATCAGGTCCAGAGTGCGATCAACTATGAAAAGCAAGTGTATCGAGATCTACTTACGGATGAGCTTCTGTGCGAAGACTGGAACGGAAACCAAGTGAACAAAGTGAAGGCCTTTCTGGACTTCGCCGCGCAGACATACCGGCATACACCGTTCGTAGTGATAGCAGATGACACTATTTACCTACGAGCTGACCGACTAGCCAACGACTTGCGAATGGAAAATCGGACGCAGCGACTGTACCTAGGACAAGTGCTGGATAATCGCAGTCAACCTGGCGTGTTTCCGTCGGAACATCGCTACATTCCCTCGAAGCGCTACTCGCTCCACAACTATCCGTCATTCGCGTCCAGCTCACACTACGTACTGTCGATGGGATGCGCGCGCTTTATTGCAAAGAATAGTGCGCGGTTGCAAGGCTTGGATGGACAGGATGGCGTCAGCGTCGCACTTTGGCTTCTCACTATTCAGGTTCACGTGGAGCACACGAAGGCGTTTTCAGACCTCCAAGATGAAGATTGCGACAATGGGTTTCTGTCGCTTGCTGGCTTATCTTCATCGGGCATTCAGAAGATTCACGCGAATGTTGTTGAGCGACGTCCATTCTGCTACGGTCTCAACCGAGATTTATTTCTGAATATTGGCGCCAATGCTGACCGATCGAGTCAACTAGCGGTGAATTTGCTGGAAATTGAGTCATTTGTTCACGACCTCAATGCGTCCGAGTACCTGTTCGTCACAAGCCTCATCTCGACGCGTGATAACGCTGGCGTCAAGGTTTCGTATTACCCCTCGGCGGAGACGTTTGCCTCGTACTCCCGGCGAGCATGTGATGAGACGCGTCGATTCTTACTCGATACAGAAATCAAAGCGTGGATGTGCCCTGCCATCGCCCAGAAACTCCGGGCCCGAGTCCAGCAAGAGTTCGAGATTGCCAAGACCTCACTGACGATCAACCCCGCGTTTCTCGAGTTGTGGCGGCACAATTTGTTCGTTGCAAGTGCGGACAACCCCTTCATTATCGGGTACACGCCAGAATCCTCGTACGCGTCGATTGTTTTCGAGTGCATATTCAAGACCATACTCGAGCATCACGGCCGGCCAATTCTAGTAGTCTCCGAGAAGGCTCTGCACGTGAACTATAAGAACCATCCGGACGTATTTATCTTCTCCATATTCGATGCAGACTGTGACCCAATGTCGAACCCTGGATGCCCAGAAATGATCGCGCACTATATGGATCAGTACTTGCTCCCGGTGGATTCTTCCTCGAAGTTGATGATGATATCTGGTGAAGCCATCGACACCCAAGCTTTGGATGATCGAGTCCCTTTGCTATCCTCAGTCTCCAGTGTTACACGAACGCAGCACGTGTACTTACCCGTGGTTAGTATTTCGTTCGCAGAGAGACTGCAGCATATTCCCCTGGATCTACTGACCCCAGCACCACCCGATCCCATCAGCCGCCGGTTCTGTGCGTACTTGTACGCGCGCTGTGAGAGGCCGCACCGGGAGCGCATGTTTGATCTATTGAACGCTTTGGAACCGGTCGATGCGCTGGGGATATGCGCAGGGTCGTCAAGACCGCCGGATAAAGCGTATAAAGCATCTCGCTACTTCAAATGGTTCAACGATGAGGCCATCGCCTCGTACCAGCGCTACAAGTTCCTCCTTGAATGTTTGTCGCTTACAATCGTCAGTGTCAGCTCTGGCGTTTCAAGGTACCGAAAAGTGCCTTCTCCATCCGTAATGTAAGCTCGCGCTCGGTATTTCCCTTCCCTGGCAGATCATCAAACACAGCAACAAGGTCAGTCAATGGACTGCACTCCTTCCACTTGGCGTTGAGCTCCAGACACAGGAACTTGTCTCCATACTGCTAGTGAAAGTTACTGACGCTTGTCACGTCGATTTCAACGCGAAAACTGAGCGGAAGCCTTTCCTCCGTTTCCTGAATTTCGACAACTCCATCGGGATTGAGGTCGACTTCCCGTTTCTGATCACCGATAGCACCTAGGTGGTGAGACTGCAGTAGCACGCCAACTCCATTGCAGCCAGCACGCGATGAGGACTCGACACGTTTTATAGCACGCGGCGAGCGGTTCGGGAAGATGCCCAACCCGAGGTTGGAGTCCACCGACGCGTAGGACATTTGGTCCAGCACCATCCCGGCGCTCTGTAAGGTGATGAATTTGTCCGCAAATGACTTTAATGTGGAATCTTCTTCCTTCAATTGTTGCAAAATTCCTTCGGACAAACCCCACGCCGTGATGCGGATCTCAGTGGGGAGACTGAGGTACCGACGAGCAAACTCGAAGCTCAAGACGCCCACAGCTGACGTCCAGGAAGTGGAACGCGGTCTTGGGACTCTTGGCTTCGTTCTGCCGGAGCTTGTGAAGGGTCTCGCCGTGCGCAACCTCCAGCGAGTCCGCGGCCCAACGGGCGGTCAATGACGCGAAGCTGGAGCTTACGACTTGGCGAGCGCAGACCACTTGGCGTTCGTGAGGGTTTTCTCAATGGAGAACGGAAGGGGTCGGTGATGTCGGTGCTAAGCTTGGTTGGGTTTAAGTTGCAAAGCGAGCTGGAGACGAAGATGCGCTGAGAATTTGTGGTGTAAGGTTGATGAGCTTGCTTAAAAGCTTCTAGGGGTGGTAATCGAACTCCCGTCGCGACGAAAGAGCGCTTGGGTGAAATCCTGGCGCTACGGAGCGTAACGGATATCTATTCTGCACCAAGAGGACATAGTGAAGGCGCTGGGCAAAGTCACCATAATTTCGGACGAGTATTTTCAGCTGTGCTTGAATCCTCATGGCCCCAGATAATCGTGAGAACATTGTCAAGTTGCTTTACACCAATAAACCAACAAACTACCTGGTTTCGTGACGTGCCTGTCCAGCTCAATGTTCCAAGAGCCAGCTCCAACATCGAAATTCACAGCCGCCGTATTGGTGCCGGATTATTATCGCAACTGACCGCAAATACATCAACATTTTCCAAACTGACCCTAAAGGCTGGCGACTGCCTCTGGTTTTTGAGCTCGGGAGATCCCCTTCCTCTCTGTCGGTGTAAGTACGAGATTGGCAACACCCATCCATGACACTACATGAATGCACTGCACCAAGCAACACCACAAAATCGGGAGCACAATATTTTTTTTCTATTCCTTCCCACTCGAGGTTTATCCACATAGATTCTACTCGACCTTTGTGCTTTTCGCATGCAGAAAGTGACACCGATTCGCACCACTGCCGCGCGTGCGGCGAGATCATCTGCCGCGGCTGCTCCGTCTACAAGAGCGTGGATTGGCAGTCCGTGGGGCTCACTACGCTGCGCGTGTGCAAGGCCTGCATGGACAGCACGTCGGCCTCTGTGGCGGACAAGGAGAAGGAGGAGGCCAACCTCAAGGCCGCGGCGGCGGTGGCTGCTGCGGCCAACGGAGTCAAACCGGACGGCGTGGCGCTGCCTGAGGGCGTGGACAACAGCGTCCTCAGAGATGCAGTGGAGGAGTACGCGCTGGCGCTGCCCGGCGCCCAAGTGTCGACTGTGCCCGACCTCGTGGGCATCGCCTGGTTGCAGCAGCTCGCAGCGAGAGATCAGGAGAGCAAGGATATGGTCAACGCTCTAATGGAGCGGCTACACATCGACGCCCAGTAGAAGGACACGAGCACGATGGAGGAGCAGGTGGACATCTACGACACACTGTGCGACCTGGCCGCGCAGACGCTGACCTGCAAGTACGCCGTTGTAAGTCTGGTGGACGAGAACCGCCAGTGGTTCAAGAGCGCCGTCAATGTCAAGGAGTCGGAGGTGCCGCGCGACTTCAGCTTCTGCGAGTACCCGGTGCGCGACCAGCGGCCGCTCGTGGTCATGGACACGCTGCGCGATCCGCGCTTCAGGACAAACCCGTTCGTCACCGGCCCGCTCGGTGTGCGCTTCTTGGCCGGCGCGCCGCTCTTCACGGTGGACAACGAGTGCGTCGGAGCCGTGTGCGTGCTGGACACGGCGCCACGCGAGTCGCTGCAGGAGTCGTGGAGGTGCACGTGCCAGTGGCCATATCCCAGAGGTGCCGTCGCAAGGCAACTAGTTAATGCCGTGTTTGAGCTTCAGTGCCTGCAATCTGAGCCAATTATCGTGGTCGCCTGCATCCTTCAGAGCTTTTTCGATTTTTGCGATATGCTTCTTAGCCTTGGCTGGATTGAACTTCGCGAACAACTCCTTCATGGAAAACCCTCTCTCTTCGTCGATGTCGTCTTCGTCCTTCTCGACACGACGAAGCATCCGTCCGCCATTCGCGTCGATTAAGTCGGTGGCAGCAGGCGACTCTTGGTAACAGCGCTGCGATCCATGGGCGAAGAGAGCGAGGCAGCACTGGCATGAAACGTGGCCGCAATGATCAGCGCGTAAATGAGAGTGGGGCGCATTGTAGGTCCTTGGGCACTAGTTTATAGGCGAGTGCGCTTGTAGCTTGTGGGATGCCGAGAAAATGACGGAATGAAGTGCAGAGTGAACTGCGCCTCCACAGAGCGCTCGCTGTTGCAACGATGAGCAGCACTAGAACTACAGACAACGACTTACAAAGCCGGCATGCTTAATGCCGATAAATTCCCTCCCGTCAAATCTGTAAAACTGTCATAAAACACACGGCGTGTTGCATAAAGTACACAAGAAAGCATATAAAGTACACAAAACCGGATGGTATACAAAGATGAAGTCATTTGATTGAATCTGATTGGCTGGTTTGCTTATGTTAAGCTTTGCTTGACTTCGTCTGCCGGCTTTTTGTGTCTGCCGGCTTTGTAAGTCGTTGTCTGTACAACAAGAGAACGAGACGCCTGATGTAAACGGGTATAAGAGGTATTTTTTTTTGAAGATGCAACTGAATGTGTTTGGCATTAATTTTAATAATGTATAGAGCATTGGGTACTAGAGTGATATAATTTACTTTACCACTTTATCCTTTTGCAATCCACAGCGGTTTGATGCCAAAGTTACCACTTCTGTGTCAACGTCACAATAGCCCCTACCCCTTACTAAAGTAAATTTAATGAGAGAGCCGTTACTGAGCTGTTTGCTGCTTGTCATTTTCAAGGGGTAGGCTCAAAACGGAATATTCCAGCGTGGAGCTACTACAACAACTCATGGCTAGTACTAAGTAGTTTTTTTTAATTAGGGCCTAGGTGCAATCCTTGGTAGGGTAGCAATGTGATTTCCACACCATCCACTTCTTGTTAGCCTCTCAAGTTCTATAAAAACATTATAAAAATACCAAGAATGTGATCAAAAATTATGTCGCGATGGAGTATGCGTGTAACTGTAACTTGATACTACTGTACATGTACGTCAATTTAAAAAAAATCACGAAGGAGCCGCGTATTAGTGATCGTCGAGCGTAGATTCTGTTAGTGACGGTGTCACGTTGATTACGCAGTACCGTGGTATCATCGAGATAGGCACCTTTGCTGTCGCACAGGAACCACCGACGTCGACGAGCGCCACTGTACCAACAGTGTCAGATATTTTCGTACGTAGTGGTCGCCGACGCCGGTTTTAGATTCTGTTGGTTACAGTGCCACGTTGATTACGCACAAAGCACATGCAATAACTATTATAGAGGATGCTGTGGTCTGGCGCGATCCAGACCACTCCATCCGTAGTCTTTCGCATCGCATCATTGCATTATTCTTCGATAGTGTAGCGCCTAGGCAATTGTAAATTACAATGCCGCCCGATAAAGCGGCATGACAGCTCTGTGATATACAGACGTTTCATACCGCATGGTACAGATCTCCGCGGTGGAGAAGCTGCTAAGATGCATTAGCGTGTAGCGAGGCATAGCTATATTTATTATGGTTTGAAGAAACCTATAAATCGCTTGCTATTGTTCCAGTTCCGTAGCATCGGGAGCAACTAAGATCGGCATGAAACAGAGAAGAACCACTAGCCAGTAAAGTGGAGATAACATGCAATTGTGAAGAGACTTTGATCCGTTTGTTTCAGCATCGCGGCGTTGTATTCCTCGAATTTTTCGTCGCTTACTTAAGTACAATCGTTTCATGGTACCCTCTCCATCCGTGATAACAGCCCGGGCTCCGTATATACATTTCTCTACAGGCAGATCCTCAAACACAGCAGCAGGACGAGGCAAGGGACTGCAACTCTTCCACTTGGCGTTCAGCTCCACACAAGCTAAACCTGGTTGTTGGGGTAAAGACCGCTGTATTGACCAACTTTGCGCAGCGCCAAGCCATACGCGATACATGGGCTAGCAAGACCGATTTACCTTCTAATGGGAAGGTGTTTTTCCTCGGGTGTACTCCGGTGTATGTCGGCTAATGGCATTCACCGGCACTTGCCAGTCTGCGCGTTCGATCCTGCCAAAACGATTTTCTGTCCTATCATAGGACAGAAAAAAATGCGGCGATAAATCTGCATAGGACTCCTATGCAGATTTATCGCCGCTCGATATTCGCTCCGCCTACGAGAATCTACAGGAGACCATTGATGTAGCCAAGTCTATGAACGTAGCCAACTCTTTGAATGTAGCCAAGTCTACCCCATCTGATTCCATCTGATAAAAGTATCTTTATTATCGAATTGGCGGAGGGTCATGCGTGTCATAGCAAGCTTGCCGTGCTACCTGTGCGCTCTTCATGCTGTCGCTAGGGCCGGTTCCGGTTCGATTGCGAGCCATGCCGCTGCGCCTCTATCGCCAGGCGACAGTACCGAGCTTCGGGACGATCCGATCACCAGTTTTCGACTCATGTATCCAGCGGTTGGAGCAGTGGAGACGAACCCCGTTGAGTTCCGAGCAGAGATCGGCATCAAGTCCATCGAGGAGTACAAAACCCACTATGGAGACCGAGTGATGTGTGTCGAGCTCAGTGGGCAGTCCAAGAGCAAGAAGTGCACTCCGATGTTGAACCCCAGTATCATCTTTGACGGGCTGGACGTTGGGAACTACACGGCGCGAGCATTCATCGCGGAAGACGAGGATGGCGTTCATTGGTACCATCAGACGCCAGAGACAGGATTTTCGGTTGTGAGCAAGGATGAACTAGCAGCACACAAGGCCGCGACGCAGGAAGTACTGGGGAGGGATGCGAAGTTGCCGAGTTTATTGGAGTGGGCGAGACAGCAGCGACAACGTTGGGAGGAACGTGCAGTTGGAGGGAATGGCGAGACTGCAGGGCGTCATATTGTGGATACTTCGGTGAGCAATGGTAGCGATGTTTTCTTGTTGATTGGAGTGAAGACGGCTGTGGTGGAGAACTTTGCGTTCCGACAAGCGATTCGAGAGACTTGGGCGAGTGAAAATGCGCTGCCAGGCGACGCCAAAGTGTTGTTTATCGGGTGCAACCCAAAATTTGACGAAGTTCCAAGTGAAGTTGAGCGAGAAGAGATTAAAACTGCGATAAATCTGGAGAAGCGAACGTACGGCGACCTGCTTACGGAGGAGTTGACCTGCGAAGACTCGTACGACGATCTCGCGGACAAGGTGAAGCAGTTCCTACGCTTCAGTGCTCTAGATTTTCCGCTGACGCCGTTCGTGATGATTGCGGACGATGATATTTACCTCCGAGTGGACCGACTTGCCGGTGATTTACGCAAGGAAGACCACTCTCAGCACCTATACATCGGGCAAGTGTGGGATAAACTTCTCGGCCGCAGTCAAGAGCCTGTGCGCGGTTCAACCGAGCGATATTTCATCCCTGAAGATATCTACCCGTTGCACTCTTATCCTCCATTTGCATTCGGTCCACACTACGTGCTTTCCATGGCCTGCGTGCGCTTTATCGCCAAGAACCACGAGAGATTGCGCGGCTTGGACCCCATTGACGATGTTAGTGTGGCGTTATGGTTGCTCACGCTGCAAGTTCATGCTGAGCACACGCCGGCATTTTCAAGTCTTGGGATCGGAGTGTGTATGGGCGGCCTCATTTCCCTTGCGAACCTGTCACCGTACGGAATCCGATCAATCCACGCGAACATAATTGCAAGGCGTGATCTGTGTGACGGGTTTGATCGCATAACATGGCAGAAAGGTGGAGGGAGCCTTCACGAAACTATGGAGACCTCCACTTGGGACATCCAGATCGAAGTGAACGATCTTTATACGTCCAAGTTTCTTGAAGTCACGAGCACCATCTCATTGCCTGGTAAAACGAGTATCAGCGTCGGTTATTTTCCATCAGCTGAATCTCTCGCCATGTATACACGAAGTGTATGCTCGCGGATCCGCGCACATACACCGGAGACGGACTCGCAACCATTGATATGCCCTTCTCTCGATGACTTACAAGCACAACTTCAGCAAAAGTTCCGACGTCTTGAGGCATCGCGGGCGATTAATCGCGCGTTTATGGAGTTGTGGAGGTACAGTCTCTTCGATTCCGACCCAGAGCTGCCACCATTCATTATCGCCTACTCCGACAATGCTGTGTTCTCATCTATTGTGCTCGAGTGTCTATTCGTCATTATTCACGAGCCCCAGAAGCGCCCCATTTTAGTCATGCCCGAGTCGACTTTGCACGAATATTACGGAGGTACGCCGGACGTCTACGTTTTCTCCATCCTCGATGGCGACTGTGACCCTGTGGCTAGACCAGCGTGCCAGGAGGGGATCGCACAGCATTTTCGTAACTACGGACAAGGACCAAAGCCTGCGACGATTATGATGGTTGCAGGAGAGCCCATCAGCACCCAAGGCCTCGATGAACGCGTGATTTTACTGTCTACAGTATCAGTGGTGGACCATGAGCGCCATGTCTACTTCAGTGTTGCAAGCAACTCGTTTGCCGAGCGTTTGGATCACTCACCCACAGCGTTACTCTCGCCTTCACCAGCCTACATGGAGCAGGAAGCGGTGGATAGTCGACGGTTTTGTGCTTATCTGTACGCGCGCTGCGATCGTCCCCAGCGGGAATACATGTTCGACGTCTTGAACGCGATGGAGCCTGTGGATGCTCTGGGGATCTGCGCTGGGTCTTCGCGATTGCCTGATGCCTCGTACGGTGCGTCTCGCTACTCAGACTGGTACAACGATGACGCTGTCACCACGTTTCAGCGCTACAAATTCGTTATTGCGTTCGAGAATTCGGGCGTTCCTGGATATGTGACGGAGAAACTCGTCAACCCGTTTCTTGCGGGCAGTATCCCGATCTATCTAGGCAACTCGACGACTGTCTCGGAGCTATTTAACCCCAACAGCTTTATCGACTGTGGCCGCTTTGAGAGGCTTCGTGACTGCGCTGATTACGTCGTGAAAGTTCACAGATCGCCGGAGCTGTACGATCAAATGCAACGTGAACCTCCGATTCGAGATGTAGAGGCATTCAATGAGGCGTTTTCGTGGCATCCGTCGGTTCCAAGTCGCGATTTGGCCGACAAAGTAGCGAAGTTGATGCAAATAACGTAATGATGATACGAATTCTCTTCGAAGTAAAAGGTGTTGGAATTATCTTAAACGAGTTTGAACCAGTTTGAAGTTCAAACTTTGAACCCTCCGCAGCCCCTCTGTAGTTACAACTTCGAGCGCATAATGGGGGAGGCAATGCCGCACCTCGGCCACTTGACCTCTTGGCGCTTGCAGCAGCGCTTAAGGGTGATAGGAGAGCAATGAAGGCGACGAGCTGCTTCAGATATCTTGAGATGATAAAATTGCTGCATGTCTTCCGGGCGAAAGTCGTATTTCAAGCCTCCCAAACGGTCCTCCGGGCGAACTTTGAAGTTCTCGGCAACGTTGAGTGTCGTAGCCGCGCATCTTGGTAGAGTGAACGGAGGGCTTGACCTGGATAGGGCGAATCGGAGAATGAAGTCCTTTACTCGCAGCAAACAGATCGATCCTTGTTGTATGTAGTACCTTGAAACTCATAGAAGATGGGGATGTTTAAGCAAATTGATGATACTGTGGACTCACAAATTATCACGCACGACCACTTATCCTACAGTGCAAGAGTCTACAGTATCTATCAGGCAGCCTTGATACCGTCGTTCCCAGTGACGATGGCTTTCAGAGCAGTAGCGAGCTGATCCGATGCGGTGGCCGCGTTGTCGCAGTCTCCAATACGGTGCAGCCCAACAACCACATTGTCTCCACGAGAAATCACGGGCGATCCGGAGCTTCCTTCCTCCGTGTCGGCGGAGTACGCGAGGAGATGCTCATAGGTGACACCTTCCACTGCAACTGAGTAGTCGAGGTTGAGGATGGTCGCGGCTTTCGTATCGGCGTCGTTGTCGGTCTTCGCGATCTTCTTGGCGCCGCCCTTGGGGTGTTGCGGGATGTAAATGTGTTCGTCTTTGGTAGGAGCAGTGCTGCGAACCTGTAGAAACCCGTAAGTACTCACATAGGACGCAGCGTCGCTCGTGATCTGCAACACGGAGTAGTCGAGCGTCTTGTCCGACTTGATGAACTTGATGTTGGCCTTACCAACCAGAGTCTTGCCGACGGGGCAGGTCGCAAAGGTGCCGTCGTCACTACATCCAGCAGTCTGCACGTCGAACTCGAACTTGGCCGCGTCCACCATCTCCTGACTCGAGAAGCAGTGGTTGTTCGAGATGATGTGGCCTTGGTTGCCCCAGAGCCACGCAGTGCACGTGACGATGGCCTTATCTTCCCGAGTGCGCTGAGTCCGCATCACCGCCCTCGATTTGACGACCATGGCCTTGTCCTCGGCACTGCCCGACGAAAAACACACCACGTTCTTCATCGTATCCACCGCCCCGCAGATTTCCCGCTCTTCATTCTCCGCCTGCGTGTCATCGGGGTACGAGTACCCGACTGAGTCCAACTTCATCGTCGAAGTGCTGCTGGTTGGGCATCCTTTTGAGGGAGGTACGTACTGTATCACCACACCCGTGCCGGAAATGGGTGTAGTGGTAACATCCGATGAGAGCGACCTGACCGTAATGGCCTTCGACCCGTTCACTGAAGCGACGACCAGGTGAGCACCGGTAGTCAGATTGACTGAGGAGAAGTGGAGCCACACCGCGCTTGCCGTGTCCTGCGTGATGGTCCACTGCTGGTGCTCGCACGGAGATCTGATTGTGTAGCTCGAGGTGTTGACTTGTTTCCAGGCCCCAGTTGCGAAGCCACCGTCTGATGATGAACTAGCCGCCTCTACACAGTACGTGTATTGTGAAGCAGCGAACGCAGCAGCAGCGAGGAAAGCGACTCGTGTGAGCATTGTGTGCCCGACAAAGTTGGTTTTGCGGCAGCCGATGGAACGTGAAATGAACCAAATTGGAGCCCGACTCGCCTCGCCCATTTGTAAGAGCCACCTGCCCATACAGCCGTCGACGAATTCCACGCTCAGGCGAAGTGTTCGCTGCGCCGACAGCGATAAACTCCTGTTTTGCTGGTCGCCACTTCAAAAACCTCTATAATTGGAAGATTAGTCATGTTGTTCGAATGTATCCCCTTTATTCTCATACTTAGACCATCTTATAAATATATATGTTGTCCTGTTGTGCTGGAATGACTGCTACAAAACAGCCTGACAAGTTGTTTTTCGCGAAAGACCACTTGCAGCTGGTGGGCAGCTCTATGGCTGACAGACTTGGCTTCTACTGCTTCCACTTGGGTGCCTTTGCATGAATCCAGCTGCAGGTTTGCACACCAAAATATAATCGCGAGGGGAAACAAGTTGTGGCTCGAGTTGAACGCGTCGTTGATTTGATTGATGATAGCAGAGCTGCCTTCACGCTCCATGAGCTGGACGTGTCAGTTAATGCGCCGCTGCATGAACTGTAGCTCATTAAGCTCGACCTTGAGCCAAGAGGCCTGTTTTCTCAAAGTCAACCTCGGAACCAGCTCACAGCGTCAGCACCAGCAGCGAATGGCAGAAGAAGAACACGATACAGCAAACACCGAGAAGAATCGCGATCTTGTAATCTGCAGGGCATTTGATCAATACGATGTGTGAGAACAACAGCCTTTTCAGCACCCGCTTCATTGCATTTGTGAACGCACCCAGCAACTCGTCGACGCCGGCGTTGCCAGTCTGCCAGCTAACCTGAAGCTCCGCCGAGATGGCGACCAAAAAGGCGACAATGCCCGACAGAAGGCACAGCAAGCCGTTCCAGAAGAAGCGGTTCGTCACGGAGCTGTGTGCTGCAAATAGCCACGTGACCACAGTGCTCGCCACCAACGCAGCAATTGTCGCCAGACCATCAGACGAGTCGAAGCTGAGAGACGCGAGATCCTGTTAAAAGGCAACAACAGCGTTAAGTGAGCACCCTTGCAGCACCAGTCGCGTACAGATGCGTTCATTGCAGGGAGAAAACTTACGCTGAAGCCTGTCAACGGGCCGTCCAGGAGCATCGCGGTCTTTGCATGAATAAATAGCAAAAGAATAAATAGCAGCGTTGTAGCCATCCAGAGGTTCAGCCCGAGGCCGACCGTAGCGCCGACCACACTCTTCACGCCGCCCACGACAATCTCAAATCCTGACTTGACGATGCCACCTTCCAGAGGGACTTCATGACGTAGCAGGCTCTTGTCGGCGCCACCGCTCACCAGGTGAAAGACGGGGGCCTGCTTATCCGCCGGCGGCGCAAAGCTCATGCCCGTGATAGCAAACGTGTGCTGCTCCGTCGACGTCTTCTTGTACTGCTGCAGCGTGGACGTCAGGAACACCTTGATCTCTCCCGTCACAGCAGCCGTGCAGACGAAGCGGTCGTCCTGGCTCACACAGAGACTCGCCACGGGTTTGTCCCCAGCAATGGTTGTTTCCTCCACCACCCAGTTCCACTGATCCTCGTTCTCCTGTGCGATGGTCTCAGGCTTCCACTTAATCAGAATCGAGTCGCCGCGCGCCGGGGTCAGCACCGTGTACAGTCTCCTGCCACTGTTGGAGAAGCGCACGCAGCGGAACAGGTGCTTCCTGGGGCCCACGACGGGCTTCGTGGGCAGTCGCTGGATGGCGATGTCCAGCGCGTCGTCCTTGGAGAACTTGCAGATAGGCGTCACCTCCGTGAGTCTCCACAGATGACACGACTGGTCTTCGGAGCTGGAGGCCACCAAGTTGCGGTGCGACAGGTCCACGTCAATGTCCCGGATCCTCTTGGTGTGGCCCCTGTACTCCCTCGTGAGCGTGACCATGTTGACCCCATTGATGACGCAGTCCCCGAGCTTGGGCTGCTCCTCCGTCACCACCTTCTGATGCGGGTCCCTCTCGTCGGGCACCTTCAGCGCCTTGGCCGTGCCCGCCTTCTTCTCGGGCTTGGACGGGTCGCGGCTCAGGCGCCAGACGCGCACCACGCCGTCCTCGCCGCCCGTGAGGATCGTCGAGTTGCCCACGAAGCGCGCGCACGTCTGCGAGCTCTCGTCCTCGTGGAAGTCCGTGCGGAACTTGACCAGCAGCGCCATGCTCTTGGCCTTGAGGTCCAGCGCGTAGACCCAGCAGCCGGCGCTCACGGACACGGCGATGAGCTGGCCGTCGTGCGAGAAGGCCACGCCCGAGGCCAGCTCCAGGCCCGTATCGGCCGTGATCTCCTTCCTGAAGCCCGTCGGGTCCGCGTCCGAGAGTTGGTAGATGTCCTGGAGAGGTACATAGGTAGAATAAAACAAATATTATAACTTAGAGAGAGATTATCACTGACTGGAGGATTGAAGGGGGACTGAGACACGTACGACGGTGTTCTTGATGCCGGACTTGAGCGAGCCGCCGCCACCGCAGATCGCGAAGAACCCGCGGGCGTACGAGAGCCCCATGATCGGGTACTTGACCTTCATCTTCGCTGCTAGTGTGACGGGAAGGGTGCTCTGCTTTAAGCTCGGGTGTCCTCGGTGAGCTTTTTTTTTGGCTTCTGCCACGCGGCATCTTTTTTCGTCACTGAAGAGAGGTAAAGTAGTGACAAGGCCTACTGATTTAGAGATAATCGGCTTGTAGATGCTGAGCTTTGACCCCTATTGGGGTAGTCAACGCTGCATACCTTAGTAGAAACACTCTCAGCGTTACAGTACACGTAGCAACAACTCTTCAACACAATCGGATAATGATCTTGTATTCGTTTCGTGCAAGTAAAGTATAGCGCAGTATTTAGTTAACGGTGTGCCTTCCGAAAGAACTTCGTCACAGCCGCCACAGTTGACCAGCGGGACTTGGCCTTCTTGAGCGCCTTCAACCTCACCGCGCGATCCGCCAACCTCTTCGCCTCGTCCTCAGCCTTTCGTTTGGCAATTAAGTGGTATCGATAGGTCATGTATTTCTTGTGTTCGTCGGTCATCGTTAACTTGAGCACAGCCTTCTGTCCTTCGTTGATGGCTTTCTCCATTGGTTCTGTAATCCCCAGACGTTTAGCGTAGTCGACTTCGTTCACTCCTTCCAGCATCAATTTCTGCATTTCGGCTATAGTCAGGGCCGGTTCAAAGGCCCTTTCTTCGGAGACGCCTGCAGTGGCGCGGTGGGATCTCAGAAGCCGCGGGGTTGGACCGTTTGCCACAGCCACTTTCGAGAGCGTTGCTTGGTGGTCCGCTGTGGTCGTGAGCGCCTCACTGGTAAGCAGGCAGGTAGCCACGACCACCACCAAGAGCTGGGAGACGCGCATTGACGTTCGATGGGGCGGTGGGCTTTAGAGGCTGGTGAGTGAAAATCCTGAAGTGCGTCTTACATTCGTTGAGGAGAACCATTCGATGCAGGAAGCTACGAGGGCGTCATCAAGTCGCATCCCATGCATTTCCTTGTGCCATTGTGGAGGTGCGACGCACTCGTACACAAGATACAGTAAGAGAGCGTCACAGGATTGCTGGGTATACATTTCACAATATGAAAACAAACATGCAGCACATTCGGAAAACATGTTGTTTCAAGGAAGCTTGAAAACGGAAAATGTAACTTTTATAGGCTCCTCGAACGCTTTTGAAGTATACATTTCACCTCAAGATTTGTGAAAAACCACATGGTCGAGGTAGATTACGCCATTGTGTATGCCCCAGCAGGATGGCGAACACAGTGGATTTGTCCAGCAAATTGCTGGCAGCAACACCATGTTGACAACAAGGTCTGCACCAGATATTAATTAACGGGGACCAACTTGCTGGTTTATACCAGGAGAAAACCTCATATCTAAAACAACCAACCGCAATTATAAACCAAACACATGAGATTTGAACTGTAGCGATTGGGTTGCAATAGGGTGCCTGCTGTTTGCCCATAGCATACGTAACGCTGCAGCGCCTTACAGTGCGCGCCAAAATGATAGGACCGCCTTGAAAAGTTCTCATAACTCGGTCAATATTGATTATTTTAAGGTGCGGTTTCGAGGCTAGTTATAAAACACGCTGGGAAAGATCAGGTATGCGCTAACACTCGCGTTTTTGCACTCTATGCGATAGCTCACATACAAAAAACTGTTTCTGCCAAGTCGACACAAATTAGGACCACCCCCATCCCAATACAAAAGCCTATATAGAGGAAAAGCCTGTACAAAGCGATATGACTGGGGATTTGTATCGCGACAACTTCCACCGGCCTCTGGAACGCACCCCTTCATGCAAAAGCCAACACCAAGGGGATATCCGATAAGCTGTTTAATAAATACGTCTTAGTTCAAGCGAAAGCGCGGGGCTTAGACGTAGTTTTAAATGGACGAGCCGCTATCTAGAGAGTCACTCACACACCGGTCCTTATATAGCAAATCATAGGGATTCTGCAGACGTACTGCAGAGACTGACATCCATGCTTAGTTCTCGCTCGATATGGCTAAAGCAGCGGAGCCATGGCCACACATTGTAGCTAACACTGCATACTACGTAAGGATAGTCATAGGATTGGCTCGCGCCATCTCTGTGTGAACGCACTGGCCGGTGGAAGTTGTCGCGATACAAATCCCCAGTCATATCGCTTTGTACAGGCTTTTCTTTATATAGGCTTTTGTATTGGGATGGGGGTGGTCCTAATTTGTGTCGACTTGGCAGAAACAGTTTTTTGTATGTGAGCTATCGCATAGAGTGCAAAAACGCGAGTGTTAGCGCATACCTGATCTTTCCCAGCGTGATTTGTAACTAGCCTCGAAACCGCACCTTAAAATAATCAATATTGACCGAGTTATGAGAACTTTTCAAGGCGGTCCTATCATTTTGGCGCGCACTGTAGCCATTCCACACATGCATATGGCAAGCATCGTATGAACATCAGCACATGTTTTGCTCGGTAGCAATGCAATACTGTACAGGCCAATTTACCTCGCGCACTCTGCGGCGCACGTTGGCTCGCTGCTCTCGCTGGACGCGTTCGGCGTCAACGCGTGCTCCGTGTCGCCCGTTGGCTCGAACATTTTGCTGAACGCGTTCGGGGGGGGGGTCTAAGGAGGGCCATTCCCAAGCAAGGCCATTTTCAAAAAAAATGGGCATGTTTTCATGTTGAAGGGGGGGGGGAAGGACACTCGCGCGCTGGCTCTCATCTTCGGACTTCGACACGGGGGGGGCGCCCGTCTCTCGCTTCGCTCGGGGGGCACCGCTACGCGGGAAAACGTCAAAAGGTGTATGAATTTGAAACGTTTTGTCAAAAAGCGATTAACATGTGTCAATAGGTGTATGTTGGGGTTATCAGTATCGACAGTAAGTGTATGAAAGGTAACACGTGTCACAACGTGTATGAAAGCTCACACGCCAAAGTCACAACATGTATGCCAAAGCAAATGAATCGCTAGGACTCCGATGAAAACGGGTTCAGGCTCAAACCCGGCAAAACCCGGAGTTCTGTGGGCTTCTGCATGTCTTACTGAGTCCGATTCACGGCTTTTAAGCCGTCATTAGCGGATATTCCGACTGAGGGACAGCAATGAGTGTCGACGCAGATGACATCAGCGACGACGGCGAATCAAGTGATGTCGAGACTCTAAGCATCGGGATGACATTCGAATCGGGCACAGATGCGCTACATGCCGTTCAAGACTATGCGCTTGCTCACGGGAAGGCGGTCAAGGTCAAGCAACGCAGCGGAATGCATCGGTTGATTGGCTGTACTGCGGAAGGCTGTACGTTTTGGGTTAAAGTCTACCGGAAGCGGCGGGCTGATAAGACGTACGGGCCGTGGTACATATCGTCCATGAACACGAAGCATGTAAACTGTGTGTCCAGCGCCAACCCAACCAGGCGCCAGATTGCCGAGCTCCCAACTTTCGAAAGCGCGGTTAGAGCTGACTACACCATCTCAGCACCAGCGTTGGCAGAGCAGGTTCAGCACAGAGACGGCATTTCTCTTCAGAAAAAACGAAGAACTCTCTACCGAGCCCCCGAAGCTGTTCATGAACTTAAGTCGAAGGATCTTGCTCGATCGTACGAGAAAATACCCAGCTACCTGGGGCAATTTGCTGCACTGAATCCCGGAAGCGTCGCCGTGGCCGAACGAGACCAGCAAGGCCATTTCAAGCGAGCAATCATTGTTGTGAAGGTATTCGCCGACGCTGTTTTCGCACGCCAAACCGTTCTTGGCGTCGACTGTAGCCACTCCAAGTGCCCAGCATACGGCGGTATGCAAATGCACCTGGTTGGACGTGATGGGAACCTTCGGAACTTGACGATTGCGTTTGGACTGGTGGAGGCAGAAGATGTGGAGAACTATACGTGGCTTTTCTCGATGTTGAAGCAGAATGGGTACGACTTCACGGGGGTTCCTATGTTCTGTGATCACAGTAGAGCTCTAATATCTGTTGCTCTCAAGATGGGACTCAATCTCAAGTACTGCACCCTTCACATCATCCGGAATCTACTCGCTCGTTTTCTTAAGTTCACGCACGGGCACAAGAAGCTGATATGAGCCTTGCAAAGCGCGGAGACGGAATACCTCTACTCAAGTCGCCTGGCGTGGATTGGCCTGGAGTTGGGCCCAGACGTCGAAACGTACCTGTCTGATATTCCAACCGTTCGTTGGTGCGTCCACGCAAACGTTGGAGTTGTGTCATTGTACGGATGGCGAACGTCGAACTTCGTGGAGGGTGTGTTTGGCTCTCAATTGGTCAAAGGAATGCGTCGTTTGCACCCTTACGGATTTCTGCAAGCAATGTGTGGTAGCTTCGCCGACGAATGTTTCAACCGCTCCCAAAACGCTGATTCCTGGGGCGAGAAGAAGCTTGTGCTGACCCCTTCCGCCGAGAAGCTGCACTGTAAAGAAAGCTCGAAGATTGGGCAATACGCTGTTCAACAAGCCTCACCTGAAGTGTACTACGTGCACGCTACGGATGCTGCAGTACGTATCCGGCGCCGGGTGAACCTGCAGGATCGAACGTGCACGTGCGCTCGCATGGATCAGATGGGAATGCCTTGTCGACACCTCATCGCTGTGCTTGAAAGTTCTGGTAAGTTGTCGGAAGTTTTTTCTTATTTCCAGCCATGCTACAAGGTTTCAACATACCAGGATACATTTAAGGAGCGCGCGGTCTTTATTCCCATTGAGACGGAAGTTACTTGTGACGCGGGGTGGCTGCCAGCTCGACACATTAAAAAACCAGGTCGCCCTAGAACCAAATGCATCCGGAGCAGTGGCGAAGAAGGCGGCGGAACCTCTCAGCGCTGCTCGCAGTGCCACCAAAGAGGCCATAACAAGCGCTCGTGCACCGAGCAACTCGACGATTAGAAAATTCAAAGTAACGTCCCTCAGTCGCTATTGAACCTTAATGACGTCAGGTTTGCTCCTTACATGATCGCTGCATACATTGCCACATTCCTCCACTCCGCAATTTTGAATGAAGTCCCTCAGTCGCTATTAAACCTTTATGGAACCATTCTTGCTTCCTACACGATCTATATGCAATTTGCTACATTTATAAACTCCGCAAATTTTGAATGGAGTCCCTCAGCCGCTATTAAGCCTTAATCAAGTGAAGCTTGCTTGCTTCATAATCTATAAGCAATTTGCTACAACCTATCACTCCGCAAATTTTAAAAGAAGGCTTTCTCGTTAATTAGATCGGACCTTCATTCATCCAAGAAATTTGAACTTATGCATTCGTTGACTGTGTATCCTGTCCAACTAGTCCGAAGTCATACCGCTAGCAACCGTGCCATTTCCGTCTTCGCTGAGCTCCTCGTCAGACCCACCACGACAATCTTCGGAACCACACAAACATGTAAACCAGAGCTCATCCCCGTAGTCAACAGTAACTTCGGACCCCGCACCAATGTATTCCATCGCCACCACCACGACCGTAACGAAGCGTCGATTCTGGACTTCATAGAATTTGCAGTTTGCTTCGCACGAATGGTTCATGAGCCGTGCGATGTTCCCTTTGTCGCGGGCCTCGATCCACAATTTTTGTCTGCGAGTCGAACGTGTCTCGAGCCCAATTGTATAGTCGCTGATTCGCTTTTTGTCCTTGCTGTAGTCGTGTGTGGTGAGAACGCCTGCATACTCTGCCACTATAGCACCCTCAAAGATTTTCTCGGTCGTAAAAACAGAATATCCAACATCCCCGCTGGCCAATCGCAGCCCGTCCAGAGTCCGCAGACGATTGCCGCAGTATTTGCCGTTCAGACAATTGTTTCGGGCGCAGAAAATGCTAGTTACAGCATTGGGGCATGTGTCGGGCCGACAAATGAACTCGCAACCGCACCAATCCATCGATCCCAAATCTGCAACAGCAATCTTGCATGGATTTTGTGTGTGCGTGATCTCCTCAACTTGCTCTGGCCAGGGAACAGCATCAGCTTCTGTATACAGGCGCGGTGTAACCGTATCAGGACTTGGCTCGGTACTTAGCGGTGATTCTGAATTTTCCTCTGGCTCTGATTCCATATCTCCCTCGTAGGCATCGTTGTCACCAAAATGATCCTGCACCTCGCCATCATCCGTTTTCTTCTTTCCCACCACCGCGCTGAGCGGTCCGTCCAAGGACAACCGTATGTCTGCATCTTCTATTTTGTCCACTAGACTGTCGTCCTCGTTGGGGCTATTGTCGCTGTCATTACTCGATAAATCGATGCAAATAACTTCTGGGCTGATAGGCGAGCGTGGAGCTTCATCCGCGACGACTCTGGTATTTTCGACGAGCGCAGCATTCGATAGATGCCTCTCTTCAGCTCCAAACAATTCACCGCTGCATGTCTCCGAGTCGCTAGAACTCAACAAGCAAATAACCTCTGGTGGTAAAAGTGGTGAACCACTCTGGTCAACATGACCCACACCAACGCTGTTTGTAAGCTCGTTTCGTGTATTCGTACCGATGGTACTAGCACTAAGCTCCATTTCTTGCTTGTCATCATCACTGGTCCCGTCCAAAACGATGACATGCAGAACCGGAGATCTAGCACATGAGGTAGCAGGATCTGGACCATTACACCTATCTGCTCCGCGCGCTTCACTGTCCTCTTCTTCATTGGTCAGGTCGACCAAATCTGCCATGTCGCGAAGTGCCTCATCCTTATGGCGAGACTCCGCCACTGTCTTGCCCACCCGCGATATAAATGGCCCTGAGTAGCATGCACCCTTGGAGAAGGTCTTGTACTTGCTCAAAGGCGCGACTTTTATCACGCCACAACGGTACGCTCGAGCCGAGTCACGCACAGGAGCTCGCTGTCGCATGTGGTGCCTTTTGCGCGACTTCGCCTTGAAGTAGCCTGTCTTAGTAGTGCGCGCGGCGTGCGAACGACGCTCGTGCTGCGCGTACGTCGGTGGGGCTCGCTTCCCAGACACCCGAGTCATTGCCGCTCGTATCTCAGTCGGATGATGTGGGAATGAGATGTGCTGTTAGTCCGAATGGTTCCTAACGGGTCGGGTCTCAGTGGTATTACCCCGGGTTTTGACCCGGTTGCACTGGCTATCAGCTAAGCAAGTGTCAGTACGTGTCTGTCGTTCAAACGTGACCAGGCAAGCGTTGCTGGCACTGTGAGGCACCGCTTCTGACAAACGTTTCCCCAACGCATACACCTTTTGACGTTTTCCCCCGCTACGCGGTGTCTAGAAAAAAATATCGGGTTGCAGCGCTCGCTACGCCCGCGCGCGCAGACCAGCCCCGCCTAGGGCTGTTTCGTGCAGTGCTCGAAAGTGCACGAAAGTACTTTCGTGCAGATTCATCAGACCTTTATTACGGAGATAGCCCATTCAGACATCAATTGCGTTTCTCTACTAAGTACGATTAAAGCTCTTGAAATTACAGGCATAACCCTACCGAAACTGGTGCACGAAACAGCCCTAGCCCCGCCTAACCCTTCTAGCCCCAGACCTTATTCTGTATCTTACAGAATAAGCATTAGACTTGATTAAAGTATACTTCAAAACCTGTCAAAGATTTGCTGTTGGAAGTCCTTTCGCATCTTGCAGGTCAAGCGCTGGGTACATTGTGCACAGAACAGCTACGAAAGTGAACAAAACATGCTCAATGTATCCACCATATGCCGAAATGGCGAGCTTCTATTGGTCGTGGCGAGTGTAGAGCACGCTCAAAACCTGCTACCTGGTAATACCTTGCAAGGCTGCTAAGGCAGCATACTTCGGCTCCAGCCACCCATCTCCGGCACGTCGCGATAAACGCGGAGGAAGAAATCGCCCTGTTCCTAACTGACGTAGTGAGGAGGAACTGGGCGAATTCTTCCTCGTGCTTGACATTAGCGCATCATTAGATTTCTTTAGCCCACCTAACAAGCTTGTTACGTTTGTCTCTCTAACAACACCAGGGAGCTTGCATGCTCAATAGCCCGTAATGACACGCACTACACACGGTTCCTCTTGTTCGAAACAGGACAATATATGATATTCATGCCAACGTCTACTTCTTCCTTTACATGCGCACGCTCTTCAATGTTCGCGCCAGCCGTGGGTCATCTTCGCCATTTTGGCAGCCTCCGCTTTGCTCTGTAGCCTCCGGCACTGCCGCTTCATTCCTGCCGCTTTCATCGGTAGCCTCCCTCGTAGCCTCTGTCCCTTCTTCTGTAATCTCCGGTGTAACCTCATCACGCGGAGACCTTCTTCTGTAGCATCCGTCGTAGCATTTACCGCTTCTTCTGTAGTCTCCGGTGTAGCCACACCATGAGGAGCGCTTCTTCTGTAGCCTCTTGAGTAGCCACTGCATCAGCTACAATATAGCGGTAGACCCGGCTGTAGCCGGCTTCGTAGGAACCGATGAGGTTGTGCGCTGACTCCACAATCGATCTGCCAATCGGGCCACACGCGAGAGCTCATAGCGTCGTCTGGGTCGGATCACCAGGTCTGGTAATCAACATCGCAACGTAGATTTAATATACCACTAGTACAATGTTACAGAGCAAAGTACACGCTCTCGCTTACCTGTAGATCACAATGGCGCTCATCATGATCGTCTTCGGCCATGGTCCTTGGCCACTTGGGCGCGCTCGACGAGCCCCAACAAAGCTTGCATTGCGACGTCTTGAACAGCGCAGTTTCGGAATGAAGGAAAGTACGAGTGGCTGACACGCGGCGGCTTTAGGCTTCCACCCGAACTTTCAAACATGTTGGTGGTTTATACTCGTCCGTCTATTACCGGGGAATAAACCCCGTTTATCTTCCCATCGCTAATCAAACAGGAAGATGTGCACAATACCGGCTATACAAACATCCATATGCGAAGTTCGAAAGAGAGGACAAGTTTGCTGGATATTATGTCCTGTGACAATGCTTATTCTGTAGGATACAGAATACGGGGTTAGAGGGGCTAATCGGCGGGCGTTGGAACGAGTGAATGCACTGAGTGAGGCTTGTGCTTGCATCCGCTCACCCTCGCCCACTCCTCAACAGATCATGATCAAATGCATTGCCTATGAAAATGGCCTTGCTTGGAAATGACCCTCCTTAGACTCTCCCTGCGTTGGGTTTCACGGTGCGCTCTGCGGCGCTCGTTGGCGCGAAAGTATTCCTGAGCGCATTGGGGCGATCTGCGTGGCTAAGATGGCTCGCAGGCTCAATACTATTCGCCCATTGCACCTCGGCGTCGATTTCTCTGTCTACGTTGTAGATCCAATTTACCACACGAATATATGGGTGCCGTTGGATGGTCTCTCGTGGCCCCCGCACGTTCTTCTACAGGGATATCGGAGGGTCCGGTTGTGCTTCGGGTGCAGCTCGCTCACCGCGCGGATGCTCTTGCGCTGGATCGTCTCAATGCATGCTTTACGGAATGCCTTAATAGACAGCATCTTCACACCTGACGGCGCAAAGCTGCACTACTAGAGTGTAAAATGCAAAATCCGTCCCGTAAAAAAAGGCTGTCTGTACTGGAGGTGCTACGTCTGTACACCGACTCGGGTGCTATGTTTGTTCGCCCACATGAGTGCAGCGTTTGCTCACTATGCGAAGTGCGGCGTCTATCCACGCATGCCTTACACAGGCCGCATCAGCCCACGTTTTGGAAGCACTGAAAGAACTGCCGTGAAATATCGGTGAAACCACGTCTACTATATATGTCCAGTGATACTTACGCTACGCGGCGTAAGTGCACCTGAATGCACTGCGGTGAGATATCGGTGGAGCCAAAGCTACAATATATAATAACACCAGTGATACTTACGCTGCCTGCGTAAGTGCACATGCAAATCCTAGGTTATTAGATCCACTCAATGATCACAACGTAAATATGTCGTGCAGAGTAAATACCGAGGAACTTAAACAAACAATGAAGCTATTTTCGCTCATTGGCGTAACTACGCAAATAAATACGTAACTACGCTTCTACAAATAGCACTGAGACTTCGGCATCTGATGGACTTGTATGATAGCGTGCCCACGGCATTCGATAAGACCGCCATTGCTGAGCCAAGGGTTGACTTGTAGAAGCTCGGCATACTATCATGCGTGTCCACCAAGCTGTGTGTTTTTTTGCAGAGAGGTTCGGCAACGATTACGCGCGGGCTTATGCATCGAAACGATAAAAGTGCCAACACGTGCGAGCTTTGAGACACATCAGATAGGGCTAGGAACGTTTCCTCATCCCCTCAGTTCAATGTTAATAACATGGTTTCATTTTTTAGGGCATCGTGTTAGGAGTAAGCACTTTGGATCAAGTTTGCAGCTGGTAGTTTAAAGTTAGTATTCTTGGTTTAGATCTCATGTCCTCTCGTTTACCAGCCTCACAAACTTTTATTCGTCACGCAATGTACTGGTTCGCGGGCGTTAGAAGCCCGCTTGATATCGCAGTTCGGTGTTTTTTGTAGTTGCTGTTGCAGTAAAAAGATATCGCTAAACATGTAAATTCATTGGTTGCCATCAATGCGAAGGCTTTAATAAGAAGGCTTTTGGTCCAATACATTTTTTTATTTTACTAACAAAGGGCATCTCCTGCGGCTGCTTCGCAGCCGCAGTATCCGCCTGGTGTATTGCGTTAACAGTACCGACGTAGAATGCGGAGTTGGCAACAAATTGTAGAAGATGAATCTTGCTTGAGATGTTTTTGCAGCTTGGAACTCACAGTGAAAAAATACCTTTGTAGTTATTGTAGTAAAAAAAACTTCAAACACTCTCTCGCAGCACTAACAAGTATCCTATCCAGGTATACTATACTTATTAAAGTACAAATGTATGGCCTTGCTTGCTTGCCTCGCTTTGCTTTGTTCTGCTCTGCTTTGCTTTGTTTGGCTCCGTTTTACTGCTTAGCTGAATTTACTTCCAGTAACGTTGCACAATGACAAAACCTGGCTGGGTTGTGCAACCTGGTATACACAACTTGCACAACCCAGCTTCCTAGCCTTGCCTTGCCTTGTTTTGCTTTGCTTGCGTGGTGCAAATAAGCTGCAGCTTAATCCCAACGCGCAGATCCATAGGCAGCTCGCCAACTACTGTACCGGCCAGCAAGGAATATACTACGGATTCTATACAAACGTCAATAACAGGTACACGAGTCTACTTTACTTAGGGTTAATTCTTCATTCACCGACGTCGGAGGGTCCGACAAGCCAAAATGAGAGTATGTCAGAGCCGTGAACATGTTTTACTTAGGGTTAATTAAAAGAGTTTAGGACGGCATCGCAGAGGGCTGCATCTGGACATCGTTTTTTTTTCTAAACTACTGTCCGAAAATAAACAATGTACATGTAAAACTTGCACTTCCAGAATAAAAAAATACCAAGTCGAAATCGGTCTCCCAGCCAAAGCGCAGCAACCTTGTGAAGTCCGGTACTGTATTGCAGTTAACTCCATTTATTTATCCAGCACAAGTTTACAGTATTGGTTACGTTTGAAAGCCCCGCGAACTGAGGTTTGCTCCTGTTCCGCAAAAACTTGTTCATCACGAGCAAATATATTCAAGAAATTCATGCAGCAACGGCGATGAACGGGTTCCGACGGACGTAGTAGAGGAGGTATCTGCGCAGCACAACACGAGATAGGTTGTCAGAGCTGTTACATGTAGCAAACTCGGCGAGAGGGAACGTACGCTTGGGAGCGCTCGACTTTCTCGACCGGCACAGTTTTCACGTCGATGTCGTCAAAAAGAATCCACTGCTGCTGCTTGGAGTTGGGATCTCGAGCGTTGGGAACTTCGTCTCGCACATAGGACGTGTAATGACCGCCGTTCACCGACTCCCCGTGGTGATTCACAACGGCGACGAGGTCATAGACGTTTTCGCTTCGGTCACCTTCTGTCTTTCCAGGTACGGCGCCTTTGCTGCCTCCTTTCTTGCGCTCGCTGACTTCGTCGATGCCCACGGACGTAAATGGTCTCATGTTAAGGCCTACCAGGGGAAACTGAACGATCTGCGTGAGCTTCTGCTGACGGTAGAAGTCGAGACGACGAATGTGGAACACCAGCACATTGGGCAGTGTGTGCAAATTCAGGCTCTTGTAGTTGGTCTGGTACTTCGAACACCGCGGGCAGTACACTTGATTCACCCCGCTTAGTTCCTCCTCGGCAGCGAATTGACGCAAAAGTGACTCGAGAGTTATTGCGGACGAACCCGAGACCTCCTTCTTGACACCTCCTTCTTGCTTTCCATCCTTGCCACTCTCGGTCTTCCCGCTGTCTAGCGATAGTGACACGTCCAGGAACGGATCGAACTTGTGTGAAGCTGAGCCACAGCCCCCACACGCCAGTTCAGAGCGTAATGCACCAGAGAAATGCTGGTGCACAGCACAGTCGCACTCACTGTGTCCACGTGGGGTGAATCTTGGTGAGGCACCGCCGTGAACGAACACGCGAGGGTGCGTATGCGAGTGCAGTCCACCCAGCAGCGCAATCAACAGCTCATGTGCATCATGCTGAGCCGTACCGATGAAAGACGGGAACGCACTCCACATCGCCTCCAGTATCCCTTGTGGTGCAATGGGAGACGCGGTCAGCGTGTTACCTGGTAATCGAGTAGACGGAGGTAGAAGCAGAGCCATGAACGCAGCGAGCTCGCATCCAAGACACACCGTGATCGCAGGATCTGGGCCGCGCTTGGTGTCGTTCTGTCTGTCGCCATCTTCGTCACCCTCGTCGTTTTCACCCTGCTCTTTCTGCTTCTCCGCTTTGAGTTGCTCGTGCTTCTTTTGCAACATTCGCTGTCTCTGCTGCTGGCAGATGGTCGTGTCATGACTCCTCGCCACGAAAAAGTAGTGCTGCAGCATGGGGTTGTGCGCCAACGCCTGCAGCACCGAGCTCATGAAGCACGTGTTCCCCATGTTCACCAGTCCTCGTCGCAGCAGCTTGTGAGGAGTAGCAACACCCCGCAGCTGGCGCTTGCGTCGTCGACTGCCGCCTTCTACGGCTGCATCAGGGTAGATAAAGTCCCGACAGCACGCGCAGTAGAGCTGCCGCTTTCGCTCCATCACAGCTGCAGCAACAAGAAGAAGTTTAGTATTACCTCTCAATAGTAATATCAGCACCTCCGACGCACCAATGTTGTGGTTGTGGAGGATGGCATGTGCCATGAAGCTGCCGTCGTCTTCCCCGTCCTCAATCTCCTGCATCTGCTGCACACACACTTCTCTTGATCCCCGGAATTTACATGTCAGACAGCGATACAGCTCCCTCGACAGCTCGGCCTCTGTCTCCTACAAGGAATAATTGGAATTAATAAATAACAATAAATTGTATTTCACCACGGGATCCAGACCTGATCCACCAGGTAATGCTGCAACTGCGCGACGTCCGCGGCGTCCTGCGCCGCTTTCCCCGCCTGCAACTTCTTCCACGTCGACGCGTGCTCCTGTCCGAAGTGCACACACACGGCCCCGCTGCACAGAAGCCGCCCGCGCTTCTCCCCCGGCCTCGAGTCGCCCTGCTTCATCGTCTGCTGTGGGATCGTCATGAGCCCGTGAGCGTGCGCTCGGATTGGCTACAATGACGTAGTATTTTCACCCAATAGATGAGCTTAAGTATGAAAACTTCAACTTGACTGCGTCGCAGTCTGCGACTCGCAAGAGATCGATTCCAGCAAAATCGGCTAGGGGGTCAGGTGGCTATGCGCGATGAAAATTACAATCGAAGTCTTCGCCCGAAGATGAGTTTAGCCGTTTATGCATTACTGTACTGCATCATGCAAGAAGATCACTGATTCATTGCAATGTCGAATTCTGGTTCAGCAAGTGAGATTTCGCAGCTTTATCCACTCGAAGGTCGGTCCATGTGAGGAATACCGGCATCCCTTTGTCATTACATACAAATTTCGACCTTCTCTGCAGCCTGTGACGATGTCACCGAGTACCTTAATGCTTCCTCCTCTTTCCGCCTGGCAGGCGAGGCCGCCCGATTCAGTCCGCAACTGAGCGTAATTGGTAGTAGGCGAGGAGCGCCTGTATGCCATAACAAGTGCTCAGGTGAAAATGCCATTGATTGGCTAATATTAGCCTGTATGTCATAACAAGCAGTATGTGATGACAAAGGGATGTCGGTACATGAACAGCTCGAAAATGAACGAGAGTAACTCTGCAGGCGTACTGTAATAGAGCAACTAAGGAACAGTACCGGCAGACTGTAAATGTACTGTAATGCCGGTTGTCATCGGTGCTCGCGTTATCCGCTGCTGCCGTAATCTAGCAGGTATGGCCCTGCTTTTGTTTTTCACAAATTTTCATGTCTACTTCATCTGCCCTGAGGACTTCAGCGATAAAAAGCTATTCCAGCGGCAATGTCCGCTTTCAGTTTTCCTAGGAGAAGCACGTTTCTCTTGATGATACGATGCGCGAGCATAACAATATTATGTGTGACGACGGCAAACAAAAAAATACTTACGAACCTAAGTACGAATCGCTATTTAGTGGCTGTCTTGCGCACATTTTGAGCCCTTCTTTGCATCGAAATGTTGAAAATTCGAGGAGTTGTCGGCACTTGAAAAAAACTATCCCCGTTTTGAACGATAGTGACTTCAATTCTTTCTCAAAATTTGCTTAGCGTACATTATCAGAAAGCTCTCGTTAAAAGCAATCGCATTAAAGGCTTTTACGCTTTCTACGAGTAATTTTCACTTTCAAATTTTCGATGTCCGGATAGGTACGAATTATGATTGGTCAACTATAAAGTCGATTATCTCGATAACTCTCAATGGCGCGTTAGTAACATTTTGTTCGCCGTAGTCTCAACTGCACAGTATAATATACTGTGCAGTGCAGTACCGGGTACACGCAATGCCTACCGTAGGTTTTCCAATCCAAGATAGAACTCGGGATGCTCTGTTCGTATCTTGAACGAATGCATCGCAGTGCGAATTGCCTCATGGGATGTGCATTCACGGCGGCTTTCTGGCTGTGCTCGATCGAATGGTTCTCGCCCGGCAACGCCAATGGAAGAGCACTTCAGAATTTACTCTCCATGCGTCTATATCAACTCTTGGTTGTGATCGCGGCAACTTGCCTACTTTCCAGTGAGGCGCTCGCAACAACTACGGACTCCGACCAGACTTGAGCTCTCGAAAGAGGGCCCAACTCAGCGATTTCTGAGGTCCCACCGCACCACTGTCGAAGATGAAGATGATTCGGAAGAAAGAGCCCTGAGTTTGGAGGAAATGAAGAGGATGATGAAGGCGGGAATGAACGAAGAAGCATTCGCCGAAGAGCTCGGCGTTAGCGAAAAGATGAAGTTGGTGTCGAGCCAACCTAACACCGGCTTGGCCACGTTCTTGACGTCCCCCGAATACGCGAAGATTGCAGCGTACCAAAACTTTTTGATCGGAGCTCGGAGGGATTATGCGAACGGGGTGGCGGAGTCGTCCAAGAAGGCGAAGTCCAAGAAGTGGTGGAAGTAGGCAGAAAGCTAACAGGTACTAGGTAGCATGCGTGCTACCTTATCTAAGTCCCTTTCAATTGACAACGGAGAACGTACGGAGGTCATTTCTGCTACGGCTTTGTCTCCGTGACTGAAGATAAAACTTCGACAGCAACAAAAGTTGGATTACCGGAGCCTCCATTATAAAACAACAAAAGCAACGATAAAGGTCCCACGTACATGTATTCCCTATTCAATTATTAATAATACTTTACAACTACTACGTAGTACTGACGTTACTTTTACATTTGATAGTATTCGACACACCAGAAGTGAGCTGAAGTTGGTTTGATCTTCGGAGTTTGGATTCTTATTACGGAGCTGAATATGCTGTAAATTGTTGATATCGCTGTTTCAAGGGGCTCAGGCTCTCCACATCTCTGCCCATTGGCGATGAAGGGCTGCGCATCTCACAAGAGCACGATGGTGCCATGTAAAGGTTCAAGTAAGTGGCAGCCAGCCGTATTCAAAAATTTGATGGACCCGATTGGACAAGACGCGGCCACTATAAAAACAAGGTTCTGAAATGAGATTTCATCGAACAAATGACAGTGTACCAACTTCGCAAGCCCGCAACAATATGTCATACCCGGGGTTTCCTCCCTTCAACAGGGAATACACGCAGGTTGGACTAATAGCGTTGATTCAGGCTGACCAAGTCTCCATTCGAACGACAAGATGGCACACCACTATTTTAAACTCTATACAATCAGCTTTTGAATTAATGCGAAGGCAATTATAAGCTGAACTCGTCAAGATTGAAACCAGGGACGCTACGAAGAGCTCGAACGGCATCTCGTGAACTGGGTCGGGAGCTTGGGTCACGATCAAGACACCATTCGGCCAAGTCGACGATTTCATCGGGGCACGTTGATGAAAGTGACGGCATCAAATGGCCGGAAATCACGTGCTGAAGTACCTGCAACGGTGGCATGCGCTCCCCACGGGCTGTCACTGCATCGGCATACGGAGAGCTGTGCGTGTCAAGCTCAGTTATTAGGACGCCAAGGGAGTAGATGTCGGCCTTCTCTGAGTGCGATTCCCCGGCCAAAACTTCTGGAGCCGTCCAAAATGGCGATGTCCCTCCATTTCTCTGGGATGAATTCGCTGTGTCTGCGCTGTACCGATCTGGTGTTGCCAACTTCGCGTCCACTGTAGCCGAAAGCAGTACATTCTTGGCTTTGATATCGCCGTGAATGATACTATGGTGGTGAAGGTAGACCAGACCTCGAGCGACGTCCAATAAAATCTGCATCTTCTCGCGTTTCCACGAAAGAGAGAAGCACATGAAGTCTTCATATGCTTCCGCTTGATCCCTATTCGGATTCGACTGACGCAAATATTCACGCAGGTCGCCCAGCTCCAGATACTCCGTCAAGAGACACAAATTCTGCAGCGAGCTCCAGGCAACGCCCACGAAACTCAGGATACTTGGGTGTTGCAGCGCCGCACTGAGTCGAATTGATCGCACGAATGCCTTGACCTCGTTCCAACTCTTCCGTTGCTCCTTGGACAAGCGCTTAGCTGCAACGCAGCGATCGTGCAATACACACAGCCACACTTCACTGTGTCCACCCCTGGTGATTAAGTGGTGGAATTGCAGACTGTCAAATGGAATTTGTGCGTGCTTCAACTGCGGATCATTGGCCAGAGCTGTGAGCACACTCCTGTCCGTAAGTTTGTCGTTGCTGGGGCTCCCAGACGCGAGGCTTTCAGCAGTCAAGGCTAACGACAACGACAGAGGAGACGATTCCCAGGCCGTTGGAGAGGACGACAACATCTCGAGAAAGTCGTGCATCGATTGAGGGTTCCCAAACACGTCCTCTCGGTCGATTACCGGTTCATTGCGTGGTTTGGCGGAGCTGTTCATAATGTTGTAGCTCCTGGTGCTACTCAAGCTGAGCTGGTGCGCCGCTGAATTCTGCAGATCGATTTTCTTCTGTTCTGAGCGGCGCCGGAGATAAATGACGACAGCAATCGCCGTCACGAGCAGAGCAGCGGCTCCAACAATCAGCACGGGGACGGTTTGATGCCAGTCGCCAGGTGTAGCATCATCGTGCTGCAATCTGGTCACGTTGGTATCATCCGTTGCACTGTTATCACTGTCGTACTGGATGATCGCATTCTTGTCGGAGCTGGAGCCGTCGGATGCAGTCTCTTCAGTTGCGTATTGTTGCCTAGAAAGCCTATCCACATACTCGTCCAACCACTTCGTCATCAACGAAGAGTTCTTCGGTCGACACCACCGATCATCAGACTCACGATACTCGATACACGGAATTATCAGCGACGGCATCGCGGTTTCAGCTGAACACGTACGTGCTGAGTACGCCTCGTCTAGATAGTTGATGCCCGAGTGGATTGCAAATAAAATCGCCGAACGACCTGCCGAGATGTCGCTCCATGTATGACGACGCACCAGTGGCTCGGGTACCTCCACGCTGCTTGCATTAGCCAATTGAAGCCCAGCAGCCCACACAGGAGCCGCATTTGCCTTCGACTTCACCGATGAGCACGCACATTGCACGATATCATCAAGCTGACTTGGCCCACAATCGGCTGAGAAGCTCCAAGCTATCGTTGTACTGTCATTTGTCGAGCAGCTTCCAACGTCGCAGCCTGCTGCTTGGACCTGCTGGGTCTCCAGTGTAAGACCATCCATGGCAGCTCCGAAGCCGCCGGTCTCACAACGCGTGTAAACTTCTGCGAGAGCTCCGCCGTCGCCAAACGCATATCCTGCATCCCATAGCAGTGCACGCTGGAGAAGACCCGGAACAGAACCAAAGCTCAATCCAAAACGCTGAAGATTCGCAATTATCTTGTCTGGTACATCGTGTTCGAGCTGAATCTGTGGTGTGTTTGCGTCATTCTGCGCACTGTTATCGCTGTAAATCTGGTAATACGCACGCACAAAGTCGGTTGAGGTGTTGACCAGCACGATACTCGACGAGTGAGCAAAGCAGAGCGCGAAGAACGTGGCAACGTGTTCAAGGAGCGGTGGTAGTGACCTTGCCATCGCTGATGATACCTGGCTGCCAGGTGTTTGAATAGTGCGCGATTCTTGAGTCAGCGCCGACGAGATACGACGGCATATAGTCGTCAAAGGACGCACCGCGCTCTGCCTTCATCGGGATACAATTAGTTCGTCAAACAATAAGCATGGCTGGGGAGCAGTCAAGACAACTGTCTTGTTCTTTGTCAAGACATTACAAATACTGGCGACTGCCGACCGGATACTCCCGCATCAGTAGCAGCGCTGAACTTGTCTTCGGTGAATCAGCGAAAGACGCGCAGAACTGAACTGCACCGCGTGTCATTATCATTTGTAAGATTCCTTAATCGAAACAACTCACAACCAGCTGCGAAACCAGAAGTATGTCTGGAAGTTGCTACTCACCCGGTCCACACTATTGAGCTGCTTCACTTCCGCGCCAGAAACGTGAATCCTTGGAACGGTATCAGCCGCGGGTGTCCGTCAGCGAACGGGTCGGCGCTCTCACTCGTAGCCTCTCCTCCCTCCTGGTAGAAATTCTCCTGCGCGTCCTTCTCCAGCAGCTTGGTCAGCGTCGTCTGGAACTCCTCCTGCGTCATCCTCTCGAGGAACTTGGCCGCGAACGGGTTGCTCATCATCCCCTGCAGCATCGTCTTGGGGTCCTCAAACACAATCGTGTGCGTGGTGCGATACACCTGGACGTCTTTAAATCCGGCCTCCTGCAGCTCCTTCGACATCCTCACTCGGTCGGTCGCTGCAGTCAGCGTCGGGTATGCCAACGGCCCCCCTTCTCCCTCTCTGCCATTGAAAATGTCCGTCACGGCGTCGAACCATACCATCTGCGAGCTCTTCTCGTCCCACGCCGTGACGACCAGCAGCCCGTCGTCTTTCAGCACGCGGTGGGCGGTGACCCACCCGCGACTGCGGTTCGGGAAGATGCCCAGCCCGAAGTTGGAGCCCAGGATGTCCACTGACGCGTCGGACACTTGGTCCAGCACCATCCCGTCGCTCTGCAAGGTGGTGAACCTGTCCGCGAATGGCTTCAACGCGGAATCTTCTTGCAGTTTCTCCTTCAACTGCTGCAACATTCCCTCGGACAGATCCGACACCGTGATGCGAATTTCCGCGGGGAGAGCGAGGTACCGACGAGCGAACTCGAAGCTGAAGACGCCGGGCCCACAGCCGACGTCCAGGAAGTGGAACGCGGTCTTGGATCCATTGGCTTCGTGCTGCTGGAGCTTGTGGAGGATCTCGCGGTGCGCGACCTGCAGCGAGTCAGCGGCCCAGCGAGCGGTCAATGAGGCGAAGCCGGAGCTGTACGACTTGGCGTGCGCAGACCACTTGGCGTTCGTGAAGGTTCTTTCCATGGAGGCCGGATGGGGTGTCTTTGACAGTGAAGTCAAGTGCCTGAAGAGGCGCAGAGGACTCGTGGCGGTATGGTGTAAAACTGTGGACTATATGGTTTTGTAAAAGACAAGTTGATGTGCTGGATAAATGAAAATGCTCCTGTGCAAGGTATTTGCAATTCGGACTTGCTTGCTGCAACTTCGCCAGCGGCAAGTGAACCCGCAATAATGGTAGCCTAGATACTTGTAGTCCGACCGAGTTGTGATAGCGGCAACATAAGGCTGTGTTCGCTGAGAAAAAATAAAAGTAAGACGTGATAAAATATTTATAGGGCTCGTATTTGTTAGTCCGGCGGCGTTGGTCCGGTCAACGCCTTGCCAGCGCTCCAAAACCCAGCACCTACATCAAATCCACAGCCGAGAGCCTGGAGGAACCGCCATCCTACGAAGGGTATGCGCCGCTATTTCGAGCTCGGGAGACCCTCCCTCCCACCATCTTTGGTGCTCAGGATGAAACTGGAAGCACCCAATCACGGCACTACATGTACATGAATGCACTGTACCAAACAACACTACAATACTCGGGAGTGAAATGAACGTTATTATTCTGTTTCAACTCGATTTTATCATCCGCACCGAACTCGAACTAGGGTGTGTTTGATTCTAGCATTTAGTGGAGACACCGATTCGCGGAAATGCACGTGCCGACATGTGCCGTTGCAAAACAACTACTTAATGCCGTGGTTGATCTTCAGTGCCTGCAATCTGAGCCAATCCTCGTGGTCGCCTGCTTCCTTCAGAGCTTTTTCGATTTTTGCGATACTTAAGTATGTTTCTTAGCCTTGGCTGGATCAGGGCTTCGCATTATGTGGTAATACTCAATACGGTATTAATACAGCACCCCATGCCTACTGTATTGCTACTGGGTGCACCACTATCTGGCTTATGTATTAGCTGCATTACTATAGTTGTAGTTTGTATTATTACGGTCGTAATACAGACGGGGCCATGTCTACCAGTACGTAGAGTGCCCGCAACTGGCATTGAATCCCAACACTTTAGCTTGCAATGGGCTTGAATAGCCTGCTGTCGATCTGGGCTCCCGTGGCATGGATGACCGAGATATCGAACCACCGAAACGCGCTCCATCCTATACTTTCATTCCTTCACGGAAAACCCTCTCTCTTCGCCGATGTCTTCGTACTTCTCGACACGACGAAGCATTCGTCCGCCATCCGCGTCGAATAAATCGGTTGCAGCAGGCGACGCATCGTTCTTGACCCCAGCGTTGAGCTTGTTGGCCGAAGGAAGTGAGGCACCACTGACGTGAAGAGTGGCCGCAATGACCAGCGCGAAGATGAAAGCGAGGCGCATACCGATTATCGGCCCTTGGGTAGCGGGAGCGTGTTGCGCGCTTCAAAGTAAGTTGTGAAGTGAGTTCATTTAGAGTTGGATAAAGCTCCGTAGCGCCACTGGGGCGTGCCGGGTGGCAGTCACTAGTCTACAGCTCCGCAGTACCAATTACTGGACTGTACTGGGTGCTGATTATGTTTTGAGTTGATTGCGATTTACAAAGCCGGCAGCCGACGGGTATACATACATACATACATACATACATACATACATACATACATACATACATACATACATACATACATACATACATACATACATACATACATACATACATACATACATACATACATACATACATACATACATACATACATACATACATACATACATACATACATACATACATACATACATACATACATACATACATACATACATACATACATACATACATACATACATACATACATACATACATACATACATACATACATACATACATACATACATACATACATACATACATACATACATACATACATACATACATACATACATACATACATACATACATACATACATACATACATACATACAGTGACACCTCCCTAAATGAACCCCTCTAACTGACTATGTGTTCCCTATCTGGTTAGGATTCCTCGAGTGCAAACGGGATTATATGGATTTCACTAGGTGTTCTATAACTGATCAAAAACCTCTTTATTCTCTAAATGGTCGCCATTGTTGGCGCCTCAAAAAAATGGACGCCGTAGTAATAGATCCAAACTCATATATTTCTCAATCACTTGCCTGCCTACTCCCACGTATGCCATTGCTACCACTACTCCCGCCACAACAAATCGAGCGAAGAGAGAATTTATATTTGGGATGCTAAGTTGGAACAAAGAGTTTGCGGTAACTGCAAGCTTGTAAATGCTGATAAATAAGCTAGCCACAGTATTTTACAATCAGCGCAGCGTACATATATATTTTACGAAAAACTAAAATATTATGATGTCGAGACAACTAGGGGCTATGCAGTAGATACCAAGCAAAAAATAAAACTGCAGGCATGGTGGCAGGATATCGGGACAACAAATATTCCCATAACCTCACTGTATTGAAACTCGCGTACAACCTGAGGGGATGCGATTCTGCTAATACCAATGAGAAGAAGGAGTAGGAACAGACAATACAGCGCCTACCGTTATTGGTTAAGTTCTGTCTGTGTGAGGACGAAACAAAACAAGAGTACGAAAATGCTGGAAGGGTACCAGGTAAAGAAAGCCCTTGTATTGTGCACCTAATATATGAAAATGTAGCCATTAGAAGTGTAGCCATTTCTTTGTCTGATCAATTCCTTAACTGAAACAGCGTACTTAGTATTAGACCGAGCGAACTGGTGTCATTTATAGAGGTGTGACTGTACTTAAGCCACTTTTTAAGACCATCGGCACCGCCTTCATTATAACCAATAGACCCCAAACACTGGACAAAAATTAGAATCCATATGTTTTTGATGGAAACCTTCGAGTTCTTATCTGCATTTACTGGGGTTGGTATGCCCTCACTTCAACAATGGCGAAGGCCGCAAGAAGCAAGAGCACCAAGAAAGCTTACATGTCCGCGACAATAGCAATGATTATAATTAGCGCCGTTGGCGCGGCTCTTGCTGTCGCCATTATCCGTCGAGCTGCAGAATAGGTGTCGTCCTTTAAGTGTCGATCGTCTGGTCCAATCCTCCACAGTTACATGTATCCATGTACAAGTGGTGGTTTGTAGGATTTCGACGAAACCAGAGCAAGCTCCAACGCAACATCATTCGGCTACAATCCGACGCCGTGATGCGGGTTTGCGCTGGGAGATTGAGGTTTAATATCGACGTGCGAGCTCGAAGCTTAAGACGCCGGGAGGTGGAACGGGACCTTGGGACTCGCTTGATAGAAGAGAGATTCTCTTAGCCACGGTACTTGCCGGAAGCAATTAGCAACTTACATGTTACTACCATGATGTTAGCCAGCGCCAATGCCTCAAGCACAGTGTGAGGCGCTGCGGAGGTGGGTTTATGAACCGACTGGCAGTGAAAAATAAAAGTGAGATGTGCTAGAATATTTATAGGGCTCGTATTGTTAGTCTGGGCCAGCGCCACCTTTGGTCTGGTCAACGCCTTGTCAACGCCCCTACCAGGAAGGACTTCGGTGACGAAAAGCGCTCCTGCTTGCCTCCTCGAGTGGTTGCTGCACTCCACGCTCTGCCAGCTTCTCGGGGCTATCGACTAGCTATGAAAGAGCGCTTGGGTGAAATCCTGGCGCTGCGCAGCGTGACGGATGCACTCCACCAGGAGGACATGGTCAAGGTGCTGGGCGAAGTCACCATCGTCTCGGACGAGTACTTACCCGTGCTCGAATTCCTCATGGCCCCAGATAATCGTAAGCACTTTATAAAGTTGCTCTGGATCTAGTAAACTAACCAAATGGTTCAGTCACGTGTCTGATCAGCTCGATGCTCCAAGAGCCAACACCAACTGCAGCGGCCACAGCTGCAGCAGCTCGAGAGCCTGGAGAACCGCCGTCATACGAAGAATATGCGACGGCCTTCCGAGCTCACTGGGTTTTGTGCGGCTCTGGCTTCTCTCACCAGCTTTTGGCAGCGCTCAGTGCTCTGAAAGGCGAGCCCCGGGTGCTGGTAGCTTGCACCCTGGCCGAGTTCAATTCGCGCGACAATATGACGCTCGAGGCGTTCTCTCGGTTCCTCACGGCGTTCATGGATCAATATTCCCCGCAGATGTTCATGTCGCTCTTCGACACCAGTAGTCGGCAGCAGAAAACGTTTCTCGAGTCGCTGCTCTTGTTGGTATTTTACGAGCCGCTGCGCGATGTCATGGTGCGTTTGTGTAACGAACTACCTGGGGCCGACGCCGAACCAGAGGTAGAGTCGCTTGTGGGCCTTGCATTGTTGCAATTATCGCCGATGAATCCTGTCCAGAGTCTACGGGAGCGCGTGCACGAGAAGTTTCACCAGCGAGTGGCAAGTGACGTCGAGACTGTACGATTCGCACGCATGTTATTTACCTGCGACTTACTTACCGACCTCATCCACGAGAAGCGAGAAGGCAGCTTGGGCTTTGCGATGATGCTGTCGCTCAGCGAGTCGGGGCCTAGTGTGAAGCAACTAATTGAAGCAGCCGTGCGAGACTTGTGTGAGCTGCCAACGTTGTTCGCAAATGAGTCGTACGCGCTGAAAGTTCTCAACTCGTTGCTACAGCAGACGCAGTGTGGCTGCGTCACTAAGGCAGCATTTTGCCGAGCGACTGCATCAATCCAAGACAAAGGTGCTAATGGTCAAGCTGATCAACCAAAAGTAGGAGAAGGTGGAGACCCGATCGCTGCCGCTTGCACCCAGGGGAGTCCGCATGAAGACCTGCCGCTGATCTGGCATGAATTCCTCACGCACCTACCGACGCTACTGGCGTTCTTCTCGTTGACATCCCCCGACGCTGCTTCTCTACGATGGCGCTTCAAATCTACACACGTGCAGCTTGTGTATCTCATGCTGCCGGTCCTCAACGTTTCATGCACCGTGGCGGACACGCTTTTGATCCACAATCGAACGCTGGACGCACTTCTCGAGCTGATCTTGCGGTTCCCAAAGGCGTCGATTTTGCACTGCGCCATCGCACGGTTGTTCATCGTCGCTCTCGAGGACTCGCCATACATGTTTGGCAAGGAGCTGCCAGCCTTCCGCTCCCCTACAGACCCGCTGCGAATTCATTTGCTTCTGGGTGGCGTGCTGGACTATGTGCTGCAAACGTTTGGATGGACAATCGTGCCTGAACAAGACGTCATCGCAGCTCAAAACACGAAGAATACCTTGCCACCTCCTGCATTCCTGGACGTCGCTATTTCCTTAGATCAAGCTCTCACCAGTGCGTTTGCCCATTCTGCACAGCTCTTTATGGGCAATTCGGCTTTTGAACGCTGGAAGGTCTTCCGCCTTGTAGTTCTGCTGCCTATCCAAACGCTATGGGAGGAGCAGTATCAACCCCCACCTGCAGTCGATATGGGCCCTTCACCGATGCTGGCAGCGATGTTATACGGAGAAAACTGCCACAATCAGCCACAAGAAGACACGCCGACGGATACAAAGCACCACAAGGAACGGAAACACTCTACGGACGGAATCACTGCTGCAATGAGTGCTGCAGTTTCTGTACAAAGTACAAGTAAAGAACCAAAGACTGAATCGACTGCAGCTCCAAACGTCGAAGAGAGTGTCAACGCTCGACCGGAAGCACCGACAGTTGCTCTTACTGAAGACGCTGCCAAAGCTCCAGCGCAAGCTCCAGCGCAAGCTCCAGCGCAAGCTGTACCACAAGAAGGACCGTGCGTGGCGGTATTAATTCCGCAACCTACCGTGACTTCGGAAAGTTCAGCACCAGCAGTCCACGATGTACCGACGCCACTGGCAGCGCTGTATAATGAAGATGAGAAACGCCTGATGCTCAAAGTGTCTGGTAGCGACGACAAAGTGTCTTCGTCGCCGCCGATTGCCCTCGTGATGCCCGCCACAGTACCGCAAACCACATGAACTACTGCTTTTACTGAGCTTCTACTACGTTCAATGGCCGAAATAATAAAATGCCAAGGACTGGCTTGAGCACCCCCCAACGCCATTATTTGTTGATGTTGTTGTTGTACATGTATCACCTGGTGCCCCGCAGACGAAGTCTTAGGTCACTGAAAAATGTCAGTAAAATCACTGCTACAAAAACCTGTATGTACAAGCAGCAGTGCTAAGGGCCAATCTGGCCGTGGTCGGTACGTCGTTGAAAGTTTCTGCGAGTTTTAGCTCGGTTCAGCAACTACCCTGTAATTTGTAGAGCAGAAAGCTACAGTAAGGCCTTAAAGGACCGCTTAACATTGTCTTGGTGGTAGCAGCGAAAACGTCTGCTAAAAAGACTGGATGTCGTAGATAGGGTGAACTTAACTGAGCAGTAGCGGGGTTCTCCCGAAAGAAAGTGGCCTAAAGGCCTACTGGGTGGGGTACATGTATACCGTTGCAATTTGTTATTAGGAGGTCACCCGAGGCACGTTACATGACGGGTCTATAAACTGACCGGTAATATTGCACAGCCGTTTTGGTATTTTCAGAGAAAAGAGGGGGGGGGGGGGAACGGGAGGGTCCAACTTGCACTGGAAAATATAAGCAACTATTTTTTACTCTGTAGAGCAGAAGCTACAGTGACACTTTGTGCTGCGTTCGAAACTCCGTTACTTCTTGATGCAAATTCTTCACTGAGAGGAGACATAAATGAATATTTCAAAGTATTATGGCGTGGGCCTGCGCAGCAAGGGTAATTAATAGTAAAGGTAGGAATTGGACCAGCTCATACATACATGGACCAAAAATATGCATTGATTTGTCTTCGGCCGTGATCACCCACCTTGAAAACTACGAATCAAACATCACGCAACATCTATTAATGCATGTAGAATGTTCGGTTTTGCAGCTATATGTATCAAAGCACCATAAAGAATCCTATCTTATTATTGAGGGGCATTTTGGTCAAGCAACAAATCCACACAACGAGCCCTCATGTTATTAAGCCCTACTAGGGTCTGCACAAAGAGTACTCAGCAAAAATCGATCTATTTACCGGAATAACTACACGAGATTGTAGATTACAGACTGACAGTACTAATGATCGTAGTTGATGTACATGTATTTTATTCGTAAGCGCGTGTTACCATTGCTGCCGTGTCTAATTGGATCCTATATCACATATACTCCCGGGATACTATCGATATTATATGACACTTGCTATCTAAAATGGAAAAATATAGAGTTAGCAGTGCTAACTATATACTTCAGTACATGTTTGTAGTAACTTATCACCTACTGAAGACAACCACTAATTGTAGGAACATGATTGTCTTCGTGCCAGCGTCAATAGTCATTTGGCGACAGTCGTGGCACGGCAATATAGTAGACGCAGTTTCGGTTGGACAGGTTGGCCTGGTAAGCGATATCAACTAAATGGCCTCTCCCATAGCGGCCGCCAAGTAAAGCTGAATATAAGGCAAACATAGAAGTGCTACTGCGCTTTCGCCTGGCATTCGTTGCATTCTGTGATGCCTAATAATGGTAGGATTGGCTTCGAGACTTCATGTGGGCGGATTGTGTGTACTGAAGTAATGGCTTTCGCTAGCCTGTCGAGATGTATAGCAACACTGGCCTGCTGTGCAGCTACTGAGGCAGCTCCTCCGTGCCGCATACCGACGGCCCACGATTACTCACGAAAAAAGCCCCAACATTTTCACAACTGACTAAAACTATACAGGCACAATCCACCGACGCTACCAGTTCTACCTGGCGTTCTACGCAAGTAGGCTTAAAAAAGCTTAGTGAAAACTGCAAACCAATTCACAGGGCCTTAGCAAGAGAAATAATGCAAGATAGTAGTAGCATCGTCTGGGTACGTGGACCGGCGGGCCTCATGGACGTATGACTTTTACGTCCTGTGACGCCGACTTTTATGAAGGCCTAAACCTTAGTAAAACATTTGTATCGTTTCAGATTTTGAAGCACTGATAACAGTAGCTTCCGTTTTCCAGAAATTTCCGGCCAAGCGAAGCGAGGCGGGCAGTCTCACGTGCTTGGCTTAGACCTGTTCAAAGAGCCCCGCTTGCGGGGCTCCGCTTGGTTTGTACTGGGATAGGAAGCGACGAACTGATAACCCAGCCCAAACAGGATTAATTCGGGCGCTGTCCCCCCGTTCAATCGACACCGGTGTTGAACCGGTAACATGTCTTAGGTCAATTTACAGTAAGTGATGTCGATTGGCCGAGTGTTCTAGACTTCTCAAGAATGATGGAGGCTGGTCCAGTTCATTTGCGAATTCGTCGAGTTAAGATTCGTTTTATTGATTTTGCTCTAAAATCGATTGTACGTCGAGATCATAGCGGTGATACATTGTCGGGCAGATTCTGCGGCTGCGAAGCAGCCGCAGGAGATGCCCTTGGAGCGTGCGGATCGCGTAAATATACCGGTAAGTGTGAGCGCTTACAAAACAGCATGGTTTGATATTTTGGCGCAGGTCTTACTAACATGACTAACGAGACCGAATCAGGGGTCGACCAGCGATCCCCTACGAGTCTAGCTCCAGCAGGCCAGTCTCGAGTCCGAGGACAAGTGCGCGTTCCTGTGGTTTGTATGTGCTCGCTCGCGTCTGCCCTTGGCCCCTGCGCAGTTCCACCAGAAGTTCAAGATCTAAGCGATGGCGTCGTCAGGGACCAGGGACAGCGGCAGTCCCGCCGGAGGATCGACAACAGGCTGGATGGACTCACAGATGCCGCAATTCAATGTATCATCGGCGTTAGTGGAACGCTACACCTTTGCCCGACCATAGCTGGCCTAATCCGCAAGCAAAGTTGTCATGAATATTGGAAGTACCAGGAAGTAACATTACATTCCTTAACACGGGTCATCTATTGCGATCAGGCGACAAATCGACGATCTTCGGAGGTCAACCGAAATTCGAAGATCAATAAATTTGCTTATACAGACACGAGATTCGAAGAGGGGTTAGAGCACACGAATCTAAGCATAGTGAGGGGTATCCGGGTCCTGGCACCCGCATTGTTGCTCAGTTATGGGTCGCCGAAGTTGGAATTCTTGTTCAGGGGACAGCATAGTAGGTTCTTCTACATATATGAACGTTTTTGAAGTATTGTTTTGGCACAAGCACCTTGAAATTGAGCGGTGAATCAGGCGTATGTTTTCCATCTAGATGACAGTGGTCAAAACGGCACGAATCGATTCCAAGCTAGATGACGATGTTACAGACTTATTCACTCCTACTCAGGGGTAGTAAGCATTCATATGCACCTACCCATAAAACCAAATAGGCTGTGCATCGATACTCGACTCGGGGGCATCCTCCGAAATCTCACCTGATCGCAAGAGATGACCCGTGTTAAAGTATGATTTTCGTTTCATTCAAACTTGTCTAATTCCGGTTTTGCGGTGAAATGTTAGTAAAGGGGATGTTTCATACGAGGTAGGATAAATGGGGTACAGTAATTTGCCTCAATAGCGTCATGGCTACATATATACGTTCTCTAAGATAATTGCATAGGAGAGGCTAGATGAACTTTCCATTGGGTGGATTGTGTCGTAGACGGCTACTCGTTTCAGCAGGTTATTAGCCATGACTACGCTATTGAGGCAAATTATTGTACACTTTCTCGGCCAATCACACACAGACCACGATTTTCTACCCCAGCTGCCCCGAGATTTGAGCTCGGGCCCATTTATCCTATTAATATACATCGGGCAACCGCATCGTCTTGATCCTGCATTTGGACTGCGACGCTCTTGTGCTAGCACGTTGTGGGTACGACGCTTGTCATGGCGGTCACAACCGTACTGGATCAACCGCTTTTGCCTCATGCAATCTTAGCTCGTGCTTTTGTACACCACCGCTTACCCACGACCCCGCGCGAATTGATTCAAAGCGGCCTGGGCTTCCTCTGGAGTGGAGAACACCTGCTCAGGAAGGCAATCCATATACCACGTTGGTGCGCCCGCAGCATACGAATGCTAGATCGACTGAGTGGAGAGTGGTTGATACTCCGCTGGCGGCAATAACGACCCTGGCAAGGCTGGACGAGATGGTGGCGGTTGATGGGAAGCTACCCAGCCGGGGGCTTGCCCGGTGTAATAGAATCCCGCAACCATCGATGGGGAGCGCATCGGCCGAGGCGATATCGATTTTTGATCGCTTTTCACAGTTGGCTGGACCGTGGGCGATAACGACGTCACTGTAGTCGGCCGGTGCGGCAGCGGCGCCATCGCCAACATGACCAGCTCTATTGGGTCAACTGTTGCCGCTGGGTTCGCCATGGTGAACGGTGGAGTCGAATGAGCTGGCAATGTTGGTAGCAGCTCCATAGTAGAGAACAGAGGCGGCTGTCTTGCTTGCACCACAGGCTGCACAACCGATGTTGCCTGGACTAGTGGCGTTCGCACTTGCACAGATTGCGACCCCGAGGCTACTACGAGATTCAGCCTTCCCGAAGTAAGAGATTGGGCTACAGCCCCAGGTGGGTCTATCGGGTTGGCGGTGGAACACGCTGAGCTTGTGTCTTGAGTCAGGAGTTGTCCCGCTTGAAGAGCCACACCGTTGGACGGATTGAGGGCTGCAAGAAGCTCAGTCGGAGGCGCCAAGCTCGGTAGCGCTGTTGCACCGTCACAGGTTCCATTGTCGGGCAAACGAGGCATAGTGTCCATTCTGGCGAAGATCGGTCTCTTTATCCGTTTGTATTACGAGATGTAATGCTTGGCGTTTGTACTTTTGCTGCTGGTTCTGAGACTTGCTGGTCCAATCAGTTAAGCACCAACAAACAGCTCAAATATGTCAACGTTTTGGACAATGTCTTGTGTCTTGTCGTAAAGTCAGTTGGTCAGTACAGCACCCTCTGCGGTTATCGGGACCCGCTCTGTTGATATCAACTCCCGTATTCCCCACTTCAGAACGCCTCGGGCTGGTGTTCTGAAAAACACGTTTTTCAGAACCCGGAATCAGAATAAGGTACACTGTACCGTTTTCAAACAGCCAATCACTCAAGGATTTGGGGGTCCCAGAACATATTCCGGTACCTGGACCAGGGCCTTATGTACTGTTCTTGCTGACCTGGTGGGGGTGCAGGTATCAAATACCTTCAAAACCAATTTTCTCTGATACATATATGTATGTATAGAGGTTTCCGTGTTCAGAGTTTTCTCCGGCGAAGCACGACTTTTGCCAACTGTATTAACAGGTAATACGTCTCTATGATTTACTTCGTGAAAATTCATGTATTATATTTATAATATGTACAAGTTTTGTGCTTTGCAATGATTTTGGCAATAGAAGACGATATTGTACAAGACGAGGTTTGCTGGATTAATAGCGGCTGTACCTGCTACTGTACACAGCAAAACAACTGCAAAACACAATACATGTTGCACCTACAGTAGCGGTAGTCAGAGTTGGATGCAAGAGCGGTTGCAAGAGAAAAAACGTCAGTGATTGCTCAAAATAATCTTAGAACCCAAGAGATCTTACCCTAGCTACATGTACTGAGGCTCATGGAGTCCAAGAGACGGGTGATGGCGCCGATTGGCTAAATTTACCTCTTGGAGATAACTCTTGCATCCAACGCTGACTACCGCTATTAGTACATGTACCAAAGTTTGTACACCGACGCAGAATAGGAAAACTTCCCGTCAATGCTCAGCACGTGTTCATGGATCGCATTTGTTCGTAGTTCGAAGAACTATCGTAGTGGGGTCTACCAAAGGCGGCGCGTTTTGATCGTGCGACCTTCGGGCGACGTTCGGTAGCCATTCAGGCGGCGTTCGGGCGACATCGGACGGGGATGTTGCGGTCGGTGGGTCACTTGCAGAACGACCGCGACCGCAGAGGATCGAGCGCTCGACAGCGCGCGAGCGCGCTCGCACAGCGCACGCGCTCCGCAATCGCCGTCGGGGACGGCGACAGTAGTTTTAGCGCGAGTCTTGAGTGCTGCAGCTAGTCAAGATGCACACGGTGCGCCAATGCATTCATTGAGGGAGTGACGAAACTTCACGAGTAAAGTCCAGAGGTGCGTGTGCAATGTGCATGCACTTGCAAGGTGGTCGCTAACGTGTTGATTATCGATGTTAGTGACTTTCAAAGCATTCTGGTTCATTGTATTTCGCTGGGAGTTGGGTGGCTGCTTGGATTGGGGCCTCGGTCTGCCACGTTGGCGGTCACTGGCAGGTGGAAACCCGCCAACGTGGCATCGATGAGGCCACTTAGCCGCTCTTCTTCCTGTATCGCGTGCGCCGGTAGCCTGGACCACACTGCCAGCTTCGCTGTCATAGGTTGTAGAGCTAGTAGTCCATTGCGTGTTGTAACCCTCGAGACAAGTAGATAAGTCTGTTGCGGCTTGTTAATCACGGCCATCGACGACTTCCAGTCCACGACGACCATCGACCGCAGCGTTTCCCCTTGGACCTTGTACACGGTCGAGCCGACCGCGCACACGAAGGGAAATTGCTGCGGTCGCACGGTAACGGAGCGCGGCTGGCCGTCGGGCGCTGGCGCGAGCCTGATTGTGGTCTTCTTATAGGCCTTCGTGTTGAAGAAGACAGGAAACAACTCCGGGTCGCCGCCCGGCCGCACCGCGACGGCCTGCGGGCCTGGCACGCGGATCACGGCGTACTCAGGTGCACGGCTTGGCAGGCGCACGACCATCGACGTTGCAGCATCACAGGCGAGCCGGAACTCGGTGTCGACCGGGAAGTGGACGTACTCGAGTCGGCCGAGCGTGCCGTTCGCGATGCCCTTCGCCGTCGTGACGTTCTGGGTCACCTGGATCGGCATGCCGTCCACGAGATCAAGGTACGTGGCCATCCGTCCGAAACGATTGTCGGGGAGACTCAGCACGTACCGCAGGTCGCTCTCACTAAGCGCGTTCAGCGCACCTTTGAAGTTTGCGACCACGCGTGTCGGATAGACTCCGCGTGGCAGGACCAACGCGGTCGCCTTCATGAAGGCGTTGTTGATTGCGAGCCGAGTGGCGTTCTCGGGTGTCACGAACGCGGACGACACGCAGGCACTGCCGCGAGGGATCGCCTTCGTGCAGCTCGTGGTTGCACACGCGGGCGTTGATCATTGCCATGAACTCGGGCGTCCGGTGCCCCAGGCGCGCATTTCGACAGTCTTCTCCCCATTCCGGATCGTCGCGAAAGCGGACCGACTCGTCCAGAACGACGATGGTTGTAACCTGGCGCCACAACGCAAAGCCCTGGAGGTCGGCGGTGCTTGGCCGCGGCTTGGAGGTGGGGTCCAAGTAGATTCGATCCGCCCTTACCGGCGGCATCTGCAGGATGTCGCCGACGAGCACGATGTGCACGCCGCCGAACGGCACGCACTCGACGTGCATGTACCGACGCAACAGGTGGTCGAGCTTCAGCCATTCGGTCTTGTTCATCATGGAGATCTCGTCTACGACGAGTAGGTCAAGCGGCGCAAACTGCTTTTCCTTGGTGGTTTGTTCGAGGCGGATGAGGAAGCTCGCGAGCGTTCGCCCGCTGATGAGCGTTGCCGCCTTACCAGTTTGCGCGGTCTTGATCATGGACTTACTGCGGCGCCAGCCGCTGCAGAACGAGTCGACGGCGTCGATGAAGCGGCTTTTTCCCGTGCCACCGGCGCCGCCGAGGAACATGAGCAACTGGTCGTCTCGCAGTTGGTCCGTGTAGGCGGGCGTTCGGTAGTCGGCTGACTCGTCGGTGGCTGCGCGCTCTTGCTGCTCAAACCGACGGAGCAACGCGGTGGTGATCAAGCAAAAGGCGATGTGCTGACGGTAATTCAGCGTGAATGCAGCCGAGACGCTGCTGATTGTCGGATACGCGTCTACCGCTGGTGGTAGACAGCCGTGTCGCTCGCTAGGCTGTCGTCGCGGCCAAGCCTCCGCCGATGACGTCGCGGACCGAGCTCGAGCTAGAATCCATTGAGTGCTCGGTCAGGTTTACAGCGGGGCTGACGTTTCCTTCCTGACAGCGTTCGGTCGCAGACGAGTGTTGCCGCTTTACTCACCAGCGCACGAGGAAGCTCGCGAGCGTACGTTGCCGCTTCACCGGTCGGCGCTGTAACGACAGCGTTGCCGCTTCACCGGTCAGCGCTGCAACGACATCGTTGCCGCTTTATCGGTCAGCGCTGCAACGATAACTTCGATGAGGGCAAGCATACGACGCCCACAATCGGTATTTCACGACGCCCAACGGATTCAATGCGCATCGCCACTCATTTACAACGGCAGCGCCCAACGAAGGCCGCCGCCGACACCGTGCCGTGTAGCAGCGCAGTTGGCCTCCATATCTCAACTATCGTCCACGACCTCGCCTATCGAGCTAGTTGCATTCGATGCCGCCAAAGAAACACGCCAAGGCCCAGCACTGCGATGAGCCTGTCGCGTCGGCCGCTACGCTCACGTCTGCGGCTGTGGTCGCAGCCCCATTGTCCACGCCCACGATGGTGACGCCTTTCGGCAGACGTTCGCCGTCGATCCCGACGCCGGTACCGATGCCGACGTCTACGCCGATGTCCACAACGATGCCAGACCTGTCTTCGCCTGTGGCTCCTCGGGAAAAGCCAAAGCACGAGCGCATATCAAGCAACCAGGAGCAACTTGAGTACGTCTCGCCCGTCAAGAAGTTGAAGAAGTACCTGGAGGCGCACAAACCGCGCGTGATCGACAACACTAGTCTCTAAGAACCGCCAGTCTGGTTCTGACGTTGTTGCGTGTCTATCATTGTTGAGATTTGCGGACGTTTATTGCCAGCAACGACATGAGTGATCCCCAGATCCGCGGATCTGTGCGGATTCAGGCGCGCCTCTTGTGGACCGCCGAGGACGACACCCACAGAGCGCGCTTCCTGCGCGTCTATCTGGGGGACCAGTGAGCGCCTGAGCCACTGGATGACCAGCAAAAGGTACTGCACTACATCGTCGGTCCACTCAAGCATTATGCGGCTCTGGCACATCATTGTCGTACAGGTCTACCAAGATGCGCAGCGCGAGAACACATTTGAAGCAAACAAATACCTCATCACGCTGTCACTATACGACATCAAGAAGGATAATCCGATGCTACCACCACCGGGCTCAATCGTGACGGTCGTGACGACTAAGCCCCGCATTTACAACGATTGCTGCCAGATCGACAGCAAGCTCCACATGATCTCGACGATCGCTCCACCATGAAGCGGTCGTCGCCGCAACACGGTTGTCGATGTCGCCGCCGCTACTGCCGGAGCTACTACGACTAGCTACTGCTGCAGTCAGGCCCGCGGGACGGAGCGCCGCACTCATGGATTGATCATTCACGCACTCTGCATTCGCCTGCGGAGCATTCGAGATTCCCGCCATAACCGATTCAACAAATCAGTAGCTACTACATCCGTCTGCCAGCTCGAATCATTCACTATGGAATTCTGAAACCAACGTCCGCGCGCAGACATTAGCTTGCCCCCCCCCCCCCCCAACTTCGAACTACGCATCCCCAGGCTTCAGCCTGGTCTCCAATATGGTCCTTCGTTTTTGTTTGTGACCAGCACCTATTAATACCCTCGGATGAAACACCCCCTAATCAATCCCATCCCAGCCTTCGCGAAGCCCAAGTTTAATCACGTTGCTAGTTAAGAGTTGCATTAGAATTGTTTGATGAGACCACTTTTTGGTCTCATCAAACAATTCCCCGTGATTAAGCTTTTATGCGCGACTTTTGGTGAGGGTTTTGGAAGGCGCCCAGTAGTGGTTGGTGATGCTTTCGGACTTTGCGCTAACGTTGTATAAAGATTACAAAACAAAACTCACAACTATTAATCCCTGAGATTATCTTCAGCTGATGCTTCGGGATGTCTCCATATATTCGATTTACTGTGCTGTACGCAAGAGATCGGCCCACCATCGAGTTGCCCCGCTAGTATTATTCTTACCCACGCATGCTTGGTTAGCCGTATAATACCAGCCACACCAGCGCGGTCTGTGTGACACGCAATTCACCTATCACTTCATTCTACAATAGCCTACAAACCTCGCTGTGGAGTGTTGAGACGATGGATACCGAGGAGGACGCTGACGACGCAGCTCGCCAGACAGTGACAGCTTAACCGACAGCAGGACCCAATGACCACGTCAACACTACACCTGCATAATCGCCGCCGCGTCAACGGCGCCATGCATAATCCTGGGCTGCTGTCACACATGTACCTGGTACTGCGGAGCTGTAGGGCGGGCACATCCGGTATGCGCCTCACTTTCGTCTTCGCGCTTGTCGTCACCCTCCATGCCAGTGGTGCATCGCTCCCTTCGGCCAAGGATACCAACACTATGGTTCAGAACGATGCGTCTCCTGCTGTCACGGATTTGACCGGCGCGGACGGTGGACGGATGCTTCGTCGTGCCGAGAAGGACGAAGATGATAGCGAAGAAGAGAGAAGGCTTTTCTGGAGTAAACTTAGGGTGAAGCTTAAACTCACCAATATAGCCAAGGAGGCGAAGATGCCCGACAAAATCAAAGAGTTCCTGAAGGAAGCAGCCGACGAAAGGAAGTCTCTTGAACAGGCGGCGTTGATGCTTAAAGAAACCACTTAGTTGTTTTGCAACGACGCATGTTACTACCGCAGGCTAGAATTAGAATGGAACAGAATGCGTGCTATCGGCTTCATACTGGGGGGGGGGCTAGGCACACATCGCCAAACTAAAAGCTCGACTTCGCCAAGTGTACAGGCAAGTAACACTTGACACACCGCTTACGAAGACGAGATATCCGGAATGGCAGGTGGCGCAATGGATGCAAGCGGCGCTGCCGACAACGGCACAACCCGCCACTGGTACCTTGGCACCTACAACTAGGCATCCGGTGGGCCTATTTCATGGCCGATCAACGCACTGCAAGCCAGAGGTCGAAAAAATAGTGCAATACAATAAATAATCAGTGTTTCCAATACTATTTTTTATTATTGGCCTGTGCTGAGATCAATACAATATGAAATTGACCCAATTATTGACAATAAATTTGTTAAAAGTAACTACGTGGTCAGATTAGCCTGAAATAGACCCAACATATGTTCTAAGCTGCAGCTTCTTGGTCAACATAACCCCCACCCTGGAGTTATAATCGATAAGTACGATGCACATACTGATATCAATGACATGCATAAAGTTTGTCTGCAAATAACTCCATTCAGTACCGATTAGATAACACTAAGGATTAGAATATGGAATAGTAGGGGCGGTAGGAAGACCTACTGACAAGGGCTACCAAGAGCGCATCATCTCGTCTAAGACCCCTCTGCGCAATGGCTGCCAGGGATGATGTATATTATTCCATGTATTGTGCTTTGCAGTTATTTAGCCGACGATTTTAGACGCTAAATATGACAAAGCCTGCTCCTAAATATTTGTGAAAGAAGATACACGACCTGCTAAAATTATGCATAAATCCACCTCCTCATATATTTATCGACTTGGGAGGGCCTGTCAGCAGCCATGCATTGGCCCAGTAGACCACCGTCCATGATCCCCAGCTCATCCACCCTCTTATGCATAATTGCCGTGTGTGTAGGTGCTTGTGGATAAAACCCGACAGAATTGCAGCTGCACAGCCACAATTGCACTTTCAAAAGTGCAATTGTGGCACTTTTAGCGTAATTCTAGGCCTCCACCCATTTATGCACCTCGATTTATCGTATATCTAGCAGGTGGTTGCTATAAATACAGCAAATCTCGCCTCATATTGCCAAAATCATTGAATGAATAAATGATGTACGTGTTCGCGTAGCCATATTACACCTGCGCTAGGCTCAACTTAGCTAGTCGGCGGCATAGTGTGGTGTCCGCATACGTCGAGTCACCAGTAGCTGACAGCGAGTCAGCAATTCCAGCCATCAGAATCTTCCATTTCAGTCTGTCACCAGCAAGTGTGCGGAGTCCCTCGAGATCTTGCGCGTTCCGAAGTCGGTAGCCTTGGCCACTGGCTACGAGGTCAGCGTCAAGTACGACAGGAAGGGTTGTGCGGGGGCGACCGCGCCATTGGTCTGCTTCGCTGGGGGCGTAGTAGGCAGCCATTTGTGTGTAGGCACGGATGTCCGGCCGTCGGAGAATGTGTCCAAAGAGTCCCCATCGGGCTGCCACGACTCGGTGGCGACAAAATCATTGCAAAGCACAATATTGTGCCTTTCACTTATTCTGCCGTGATAATTATGGCAAACTCTAATCCCTCATTGACCTTAATTATGCCCCGAGTTAGCTAATTCCCATGTTAATTCCGGGTCGTCTATTCGTGGCCGAATTAGGAGCGGCGATGGCGAGGCCGAGTTAAGGCGGAATAAGCTAATCCAGTCTGCTTTTGGCGGAAACAGAGCAATTGGCGGTTTCCTACCCGCCAATCATGCCACCCTGCTCGTATTGGCTCTCGAATGCTGATCGCGGAGGTTCGGGGAAGCACTGACAATCTTAGGCAGAATTAGCACTAAATAAGCGTTGATCGCCCTTTTATGACTCTAATTCCGCCTGAATTAACAGCTCACCCGCCAAAATACGTGAAAGGCACAATATTGTGCTTTGCAATGGTTTTGGCAATATGAGGCGAGATTTGCTGTATTTATAGCAACCACCTGCTAGATATACGATAAATCGAGGTGCATAAATGGGTGGAGGCCTAGAATTACGCTAAAAGTGCCACAATTGCACTTTTGAAAGTGCAATTGTGGCTGTGCAGCTGCAATTCTGTCGGGTTTTATCCACAAGCACCTACACACACGGCAATTATGCATAAGAGGGTGGATGAGCTGGGGATCATGGACGGTGGTCTACTGGGCCAATGCATGGCTGCTGACAGGCCCTCCCAAGTCGATAAATATATGAGGAGGTGGATTTATGCATAATTTTAGCAGGTCGTGTATCTTCTTTCACAAATATTTAGGAGCAGGCTTTGTCATATTTAGCGTCTAAAATCGTCGGCTAAATAACTGCAAAGCACAATAGTATATATATATATATATATACGATCACATGTAGTACGGAACTCACATGAGTTTTACTACTGTACGCTCCATAGAACCTCCTCAAATATATATGTCACCTGTTCAATCCGATATTTTTTTGCCCTTGTTATATGATAATTCAATATAAATTTCAATATAAATTGCGGCAATTTTTATTAGTGCTTATCGTAAAATTGCAGTTTTTATTTGTGGCCAATGTTGACCCCAATTCAATATCATACTGTATTGGCGGACCTCTGCTGCAAACGGAACGGGGGTATGGTCTTTGAGTGGGTGGGCACGACGGCGCCAGGAAAACCCTGCATAATGGCTGGGGACACAGGAGGATGCTGGCATCGGCTTGCTGTTCAACGAACACGGCGGCGCTAAAGTCGCTTTTCTACTTACTGACCAGAGCATCGAAGCTAAATTTGCGCGGGATTAACGTGGCCGGAGACGCAATGGTGGTGATCCGATACCTTCGCGACAGACGGAGAATTTTAAAACCTGGTACCTTCAGCGCCGACGGCTAGCAGATCGGATTCGGGTAGATGCCTGACATCATATCTACCCGAGCTCTAATACAGGATGTGTGCTACTCGCTTCGGACGGACCGACAGTAGTCGATTGTTTGACCAGCAGCTTACCCTCACTGGAGCAAGCTATACGACAATACATCTCTAATATAGATGTATTATTATTATGCTCTCGCGCGGACAACTGGAAGCGGGTAGCCATTGTGGCAGCCGAAGGCAGAACTAGATAATGCCAAGTTGCTGGTCTTTTGACTGGCTAGGTTGCTAGGATTCTTTTAAGCAATTCCATATACCTCATCCTCATGGAAAGCACTCAGCTGGGCACCAACTGCAAGGATCAGTACCTATATAATCCACAACAGACTGTACCAAGCAACACTACAAAACTCGGGAGCAAAAGCAACGATTTTATTCTTTTCCCACTCGAGTTTATTCCCCACCCAACTCGTGTGTTTGGTCTCGTAGCGTGATTCTAGCATTTAGTGGGGACACCGATTCGCGGTGATGCACGTGTCAGTGGCCATACCCGACATGTGCCGTCGCAAAGCAACTAGAAAATGCCGTGTTTGGCCTTCAGAGCCTGCAATTGGAGCCAAGCGTTGTGGTCGCCTGCTTCCTTCAGAGCATTTTCGATTTTTTCGATATGCTTCTTAGCCTTGGCTGGATTGAACTTCGCGAACAACTGCTTGATGGAAAACCCTCGATGTCTTCGTACTTCTCGACACGACGAAGCATTCGTCCGCCATTCCCGTCGATTAAATCGGTGGCAGCAGGAGACGCATCGTACTTGATCACAGTGTTGGGATCCTTGGCCGAAAAAATTGACGCACCACTGGCGTGGACAGTCACCGCAATGAGCAGCGCGAACATGAAAGCGAGGCGCATACTGACAGTTGGGTCTTGAGAACGCAGCGGAGAAAGTAGGTCGAGGGAGTGTTTGGTTTTTGCTTGTGGGGTTGCAGAGCAAATTGCGGAATGAAGTGTGCGAGAGCTTCTGTTTTGCGGAGCTTGGACGTCAGGCAGGGCGTGTATCGCGTACGCACGTACGCACACAGTGGACTACATGGAACGGTGGGCTACATACGATAGATAAATATTGCGGTCGCTCGCGAAGATGCTTTGTCCATGCCAGTAGTGATATTCAGATCCTAATAACGTTTTGCTTATGCAGGTATTATATATGATTGCGGTATTGTTTCGTGCGAATCGCCATTTGTACGAGGATTAAAATATACACATTTGGAATATACAAAATGTTAACATTATACTGATACCAAGGCCAAACACTAGTTTTGTGCGAGCTTTTTGTCAAGCTGCTGTGTGTAGGACCATAGCTACGCATCATACTAGGTGTGAACTAATTGATGTTATAAGCGTGCAATATGTGAGCAACGACCGGGTAGTCAATGCGGTATTTCGAATGTAAAATAGCAGCGGCCAATGCTACCACAAAATCAAGAAAACGATCGTTGATTGAGATCGATTTGCAGATTGTAGAAAATGCTAATGCTAACCTTTGCGCTAGTGGCATTGTACAGTAGTCAATCGTTCTCTCCATCAATTCGTACGGTACAGGGTTTAGCATATGTCACTGAGTCATACAGGTGCTGTCGGTAGTTCGATCTGACCACGCATATAAACCTGCACCGGGGACATACCGGTTTCCAAGGAGATGGCAGCAGCATACATATCGCTACCGGTAATTACTGTTATCCCAGCATAAGACTATACATCTGATAAAGTTTGCTAGCCCCCCCCCCCCCCCCCCTCCGCCAAAATTTAGGAATTGGTTTAGGATTGAGAAAATGGCGGCGGAAATCGCTCCATTACCGCAAAACCCGGATAAATGCAGCACCATTTTACTATAAGACAATGTATGGTGCTGCATTTTTCCGATAGGTGCAGTAAATTCAAGTAGAACCTGATGTGATCAAAACACGGTACCAAGTTTAGATTACGGATCACTTTACGGTTGAACTTGAGAGCAGGCGAGGCTCGACAGCCGTCCCTGCTGGACGCGTGGGATTTCAGAATCAACCAACTCTCGAAGCCACTTCACCCCACGCGACCTCCACAATGCCCAGGGAACGAATTCCTCTGTCCTACACCAACGCTTTCAAGCTGCAACTCGTGCTCGACTACATCGCCGCCGCCAAGGACGGCATGACCAGAAAAGCGTTTTGCACGCTACGCGATGTCAAACGCTCAACGCTGCAAACATGGCAGCGGAAGCTCAATAAGCTGATCGCTGTGTCGGAGCGCCGAGGAACAGCCCACCCGTCTCGCGCAAACAGGCTGACACTTGGAGGCAGCGGCCGAGTCTCACCGTCCGCGCCTGTCAAAGACGCCGTTGTGACCTTCATCAAGGCCGCGAGGCGGGAGGAACAAGTGGTGACGCGCGACAGGATAATCGCAAAGGCAGCGGAGCTGGCGCCGGCGTTCATGGAGGGCAAAAGCGTCGACGCCCCCGGGAAAAAGGGACTGGGATTTTGCCATCGCTGCCGGATACAGCCGACGGCTGGGAACAAGAGAAAGTAAAAAAAAACAGCTGGAAGCGCTAGCATCACGCATTACAAGAACACGCATGCATAGAACAGTGCGGGTTATTCTGGCGTCAGGTCGACAGCAGAGCGTTGTACGTCATTGCGAAGCACTGTACCGCAAAAACCGGATAGATGCAGCACTCGCAAAAATGCAGCACTCCGTATCGGTTGTATAGAAAACAGTAGCCAATCAGCGTTAACGGAGAGTTACCTGTCCCATCACCTCATCTCGTTTTGAACGAATCGTCAAAAGTGGATAGACTTGAAATTTGTATTCAAAGAGTTACCGTACTAATTTGATTAAGTACGTTTGCACGAGATCTCAACCGTGACGTGGAGGGCCGCACTGGACGAATGGCCCAGCCTTGTGAAACGCGTTGCGCACTGTGTCTTCGGTGATCCTCTCCCAGCCCGATATCGCGCGGCAGTACATGCCGTATCGACGCTCAGCTGATGTTATCTTGCGGGGTCTTCCAGCTGGACGGTTCGAGTAGCACTTGCGAATGTGCTGTTTCAACGGCGCCATGACGCCAACATCCAGCGGCTGGACCACCCCCGTGCAGCCACCGGGCACGAACTGCACGGCCGTCCCAGTGCACGCCAGTGCATCGAGCACTTCCGCCATCTTGTGAACCTTCAAACTATCTAATATCAGTAGCGATGGCTCCGTCACGATAGGCTTCCACGCGTTTTCGATCCAGTCGAGCATGACTCGAAGATCGAACCACGCCTTTGCCTGGACCGAAAACGTGGCGACTTCCTCCTCGCAGTAACTTCTGACCTCCCTCTCGACGTCGCCACCAGGCTGTCCTTGGAACACAAAATGCGGGGGGAACTTGCGCCCATCGGCCGCAACAGTCACGGCCATGGTGCAGCGGTAGCTGTCGCTTCCTTCCGTCAGCGTTGACACGCGCGTAGCCCCAACCACCCCCACCGTAGTTCGCGAGGCCATCGTACTGTAAATGGACGTTTGGTCCATATTGAAAATGGTTCGTTTAGGCGCGAGGCCCAGGCGGGGGTCGAAACAGTGCTCCTGGGCGACTTTCAGCACCTCCGAGACAAACGAGAGCCTTGCTTCTTCTAGATCGCTTCTTGTCTTTCGTCCAGAGTGGATGATGCGGCGAATCGTTAGGCCGTTGTGACGTATGAAGCGCGTGCACCACTAAAACGTCAAAAGGTGTATGAATTTGAAACGTTTTGTCAAAAGCGGTTAACACGTGCCATTAGGTGTATGCTAGGTTGTCGGTATGACAGTATGTGTATGTGGTTTTAAGCGCACTAAGGTGCGTGATAAAGCTGCATCAGCAACGAATGTGGTGACTGGTGTGTGGGCTTATATCCAAATCCATAAAACCCGGGGTTAGGAAGTAGCCCGGTTCGTGGTGTCCATGACTTTGGTAGCGAATTGTACGGCTGAGGGACACCAATGAACGTCGTTATCCATTGTAGCCAGGCCTCAGCGTTGCCATAATTCTACAATACCTACACTCTCCCCCCGGTTGGGGGCTCTCGCTAGAGCTCCTTCACCTCCGAAATTCAGATGCAAAACCTACCTAATATAGCCATGCTATACACGCTTGCGTTGGTAGTTCCTTGTAGCTACAATAGCGAAGTTGTCGAGTACAGTTGCTCTATATGCTATTATTAGTTGACCGTGTTCGCTACAAGCGTGTCGTTAATAAACTACTGTGCTTGAAAGCTCAATCCTGGGTCTGTATGACCCTACCTCGGCCGAACTGGGACGCCACTGGGACTTGGTGGGACTTTTAAACCGGTAGCAGAATTTCTGAACCGGTAACACAAAGAAAGGTCCATTTCGGCTGGATATCTTTCGGATAACTATTCGGTTCTACCAATAAGCACTCGGTTATTTCCGATTCACATCCACGGCCCACGAAGTCCCGGGAATTGGCCGTCAGATGATACTGGTGTCATTTTCCAAAACCCGACGTTGCCAACCCTGGCTTCTATTCGTCAGAGTGTCGTTCATGGCGGTCACGGCGTACCGGTACCCGTACTTTAGCTCACCAGTACTTCTCTCGCCCACTTAAGAGTCGACAATTCAATTTAACCTCCTTTTTTGCGAACTCACCTGATTGGTTAAATATACGGTTTCAGCCATATCATTGGGTACAAAGTTTGATTAGAGTACAAGCTCACGATATTGCTTAGAAAAACCTCAAAATCTAGACGAATACCACACCTTCCGCACGCGTTCTACAACGGCGAACTGGACAATACTGTATTGACAGCTAACTAAGCTTTCCAATGATAGCATTTTGGTATAATATCGCCAAAAAATATAGCCATTTCGCAAAAAAATCTAATCTTACCCAAAATCGGGCTTACGAAATTTGTTCTGTTTCCCATAATCCTGCTTTTTTGAGCAGCCAATAGTATAACGCGAAAACCCCAAATCCCAGCTTTCTTTTGAGCTAATATTTGTCTCCGACAGATTGTTTTTGATTTTTTTAGAGCGGAAAAATAGAAATGTCGATTTTTAGGTGGGCCAGAGAAGTATGTTTTTGGTTTCTGACGGGGTTTGTGTGTTTGGTGTTGTTCAGTTTAGTTTGTCGTCTATCTGCCTTGATTGGCGATCTTTGCTTACATGTTAGCTACCAAGTTCCCGTCCCGAATATCTGGTCCATGCAAAAATGGTTTTTGCACGGACCTAAACATATTTTTTTAAGCACAGTCTCCTTTTTGTTTTTAGCAGTGTTGCAAGTGTTTCACGACTGTGGGCCACAACTATTAGGGCTCCGCGAAGGCTGGGATAGGAGAATTTTGGTATAAACCCCTTCTTTTTATTTTTTATTATATTTTTCTTATTAGCTACGGTCATCTCTGGCGCCTGCTTTGCAGCCGCAGCATCTGCCCGGAAATTTGCCAGCTCAAACTGTCCACCGGCAATGCTTTACTTCGAAACTTGGTTGATATCTGTTTATAGCTTATAGAAATATCCAATTGCTTACCTTTAGTCTTTACTTCATTTCGTTCATACGTATCCAGACATATACCGATTCATACTAGTGTTGTCGGTACTGCAATATTTGGCACCCCTCCCTAAAGCAGTTTTGAAAGGTTCCAAATTTTGCAGTACTGGTCGAAACGTAAGCTGTAAAGATGGCTGTCGAAGTAAACAAGCGTGCTAAGAAGCTGACTGTTGGTGGTAGTGGTCGCATCTCCTCCTCATCATGTGTAGAGGAAAAACTCCGAGGCTGGATCAAAGGCGAGCGGCGCGAAGAGAGGCCTATACTGTCTACGTTCTGGCTGTACCTCAGTGGCCCACCCCTTGACGACGTCAATGGGGTGGGCGTCATGTCGCCGTTTAAAAGGTAGACTCCAAAGCCGCTTTGCAGCGCTCTATTTGCGCCAGCACCACCTCAGCAAGCTTAGCAACACCGGTACGACATTTTTCAGCGCTCGATGCACGCTCTAGGGACTACCACAGCTGTGAATATGCAAGTTCGTTTGCGGAGACCGGTCCGTTCTTTCCTTTTGGGCCTGCGCCAAGCGCTTCCCCGCGAGCTCTTCTCCTGTTCTTGTACGAAACGCCCTCGATGCTAATGAGGTCGTTTTTGCTTGTTGCTCACAGGCCGGTCTCAGCCACAGAAGTAATTATGTAAGCACATAATTAGTGTGATCCACATTGTTACAAAACACGGTTGAAAATACTTGAAATGCACGCTGATTGGTCAGCCCTTAATACAGGCGAGGTCACCCGTGCCAAATCTATCAGACTTTTGCGTTAGTGCACCGGTTCAGCCTGCCCACGCATATAAACCTCGTATCAGAGTCGTACCGGTTAATTTGTATTAGACTTTAGCATTATTCTATCTTGGTAGCTGCGCGCCGAACACCCTCCGCGCTTTAGTAGATAGATTAAATATCGCTGCACAAGCCACTTGCATATTAACTAGAACACCGAGCATTCTGCTATCGGCAAAGACCCTCTCGGAGGAGTCCTCCTTCATCCAAACATTTCAGAGCTGGCACCGCTGTACTTAACATTTACCCTTAATCTCTGGAAACGAATATCCTACTCAACTAGTTTGGCACTCCATCGAAAAAAACCTCTACTTTTCCGTGAAACCACGCGATTTCTGAAATTATTAACTTACTTTACTTGATTTCAGTATACTTTTACTTCATGTGCGCCACATATCAGGTGCATTGAATTAATCCTGGTTGGGCTGTCCATACTTCGTAACCGAAGCACTACCAGGATAATACTTTGGCATATCAGTTGTTTTACCATTTGAGGATCTACGCCAGTATTGGTAATTTCAAAAGCAGACAGCCATCATTTGATGTCATCCCGTTGTCAAGAAAGCCCCGAACTATATGGACTTGCCGCAGTTCGCAGCACAAATGCAAGTATACCGGTAGATGGAATAGAAGCTTGCTTACACGCAATTATGCCAAAAAAAATCTCCCTTGGTGTGCCACCCAGCTGGCTCAAGCGCACTAAACAACAGGGTCTAGTGGCGGTGGAAAAAGCGTCGCATTAGCAGCAAGGAAGGTATGCAACATGCGTTGCGTAATACCGCATCGACTACCCCACACATTGCACGCATATAACGTCAATTAGTTCACACCTAGTATGATGCGTAGCTATGAGATTAATAGGTGTGTAGGACCATTGGCAGGTTGCCTCAGCACCACAGTAAGTTTGATTTTTGCCAAAAGCTCATTCAAAGAAAGCCCTCCTCTCTCATCATCGACGCTGTCTTGGTCCTTCTCGACACGACGAAGCGTCCGTCCGTCCGCCAGCCGCGTCGCTTTATTCGGTGGCAGCAGGAGACGCATCGTTCTTGATCACAGCGTTGGGGCCCTTAGCCGAAGAAAGCAACGCACCACTGGCGTGGACAGTCACCGCAATGACCAGCGCGAACATGAAAGCGAGGCGCATACTGACAGTTGGGTCTTGAGGACGCAGCGGAGAAAGTAGGTCGAGGGAGTGTTTGGTTTTTGCTTGTGGGGTTGCAGAGCAAATTGCGGAATGAAGTGTGCGAGAGCTTCTGTTTTGCGGAGCTTGGACGTCAGGCAGGGCGTGTATCGCGTACGCACGTACGCACACAGTGGACTACATGGAACGGTGGGCTACATACGATAGATAAATATTGCGGTCGCTCGCGAAGATGCTTTGTCCATGCCAGTAGTGATATTCAGATCCTAATAACGTTTTGCTTATGCAGGTATTATATATGGTTGCGGATTAGTTCCGCGTACTAAACGGATTAACCCCACGTAGTTTGCTGAAACGTTAATTCCGCGTATATTATCAGGTGGTATGTCTCAAAAAATCACATCGAGGATTTGTTGGCAGTGCAAGCTTGTTGGCTGGGTTCGTGAAGGACTACTTTGGTACAACATGCACTTTGGACGCTGTTATTAGGCAGGGTGAAGCGAGAGCCGATGTAGCTTAATGTACCATGATGCCTGTCACCAACGGTGCAGCTTCCGTCAGCTTCGGTTTGGTAATGTAAGTTGCTTACTGTTCAATTGTGACTGCTGATGTGGTGACTGGCCACACAACAGGTACGACCTGAGATGCACAGGCATCTACCTCTACTCCCGCATCGGTCGTACGTCTCACCTCTATAATGCCACCGTATGGGTCGCAGACACTCGGCTAGCCAATAGCTAAACACTGGAGGTCGCTATTGGCGAAGGTTTTACATATAAGGTCAGGGAGCCATTGGAGAGGCTCAAAACTGCTCTCACCACTTCATCCGTTTTATTTTTGCTTAGCCGTAGGGGCTAGCGAAGGCATTGTTATAGAAACAGAGAGGGGCACCAACCTCCCAGATGAGCCCTACGCGCAGGTAATCTCTGTATAAAACGCTACGTGCTGGTAACCCGAATGAATGATACACTCGGGAGTAATCCCTTTTCTACGTGGTTTTAATCCTCCCTCATTATATATAATCAGGCCTCCCTAATTGGGGGAAATGCAGGATTTCCCCCAATTAGATTAATAGGGGGACGACTTAAGGATTTAAAATGGGTGTGGTGGGGGACGATAGTGAAAGTAAGATAATATCTTAGGGATTGGCATAGCCGGTGCTAATTTGGATTCAACCTACGATATTCAAAGTGTTACGGTTCATCCGCATCCGAATTAGCTAGAAACGAATGGTCAGCGAAAGAATTATATATCACTAATCGTGATAAAAGTTTTGACTAGCTCTGTAACTTTGCTTGATCGGTAGATATCATGTCGCGAGTGCCCTGGATGGGACGGTCAAGCGTTGTATGGAAGCTAGAACGGTTAGGCAGTGGCACAAATAGCGAGAAACAGAGCTAATATGCAAAAGCAATCAACTTGTTCTCTCCAGTGCAGATTCACGGCTGACCCTACTTCCTTACCGCGCACGGAGCCTGACAGCTCGTGCTTCCTTCTTCTTTCGGCTCTCTGTCGGCTCACGTGCCGACTTCAACACGTCACCGGCTCACCTGGCTCTCGTCCCACCCCTTCGTCCTTGGCTCACCTCACAGCTCACGTCCCGAGCCACGCGGTGCTCGTGACCTCCGTCCTGCCCTTCGCGTCACTGCTCACCTATCGCTCGCGTCCCTGCTTCCATCGCAGCCGAGCGCGCCACCTAACCGACGCGTCGCCAGTCAGCGCCCCTCCGAAATGGATGACTGCCCGCTCACCGCATCGTCTAACAGCTGATCCTCCAGAAGTCGATCGCTGGCCGAACGGTCGTCCGTGTAGTAGGAACTGTGGTGACCGTTCCTACTCGGTACGTCCTCCCCGACTGAAACTCGACGTCCTCGTCGTGCAGCTTCCAGCTTGTCGGCTTGCATCTTGGCACGCAGCTCTCGCTGTTCGGCGCGCAACCCACTGAGCGTCCTCACGGGTTTCTTATCGCCTACGTAGCCGTCCGCACGCCACAACTCTTCGCTCAAGCGCTCAGCTCTTCCAAGTCTTGCTGCAATTGCGGGTAGCGGTCCTCGGCCATCTTCAAGGGCGCACGCCCACCCGAAGTCGCCTCATACCATTTCAGCAAGTGGCTGGCTACACAGGTCGCCACCACATAGCAACTCCACCGCACTACCGTCTCGTCGGGCACGAGTCCGTCACCGATGGCTAGACCTCCATCAGCCAACATATAGTTCAGCGTCAACAGGAGCACTGCGACGCCCACCGTTCCTTGGCACACTCGCTCCACGAAGTCGTACACGAACACTACCGTGTAGAAGAGGGCGTGAGCCAGCAGCGACACGAACGCCCAGAACCCACGACACACACAGCTCGCACGGTCGACCGTCCGTCTGCACTCTGCCTTGGATCCTTTCCAGTACTTGGCCGTCAACTTGCAGCTGAGCTCTAATACGTCAGGCAAGGAGACGCACCACAACGCGTGATACGCTTCCAACCACTTGTGTAGCAGCCTGCCGAGGCCTTCGGTGTACTCTCCACGAGCCTCGAACACGATCATTGTAACAGGGTTACACGCACAAGTGGCTACAGTCACTTGTAACTCTAACAGACATGACGTCTGTTAGAGGTTTGAAAGACTTTCTCGACTTTGGTGTAGACACACCAAAGGCTACATACATTAACGATCACCACGACGGGTGGTCCATAGAGACTTAGGATTCCTATTGGTTGAGAGCAGCATCTTTTAGCCAATGAGTGACATGCATAGCATTGGAATTCTGCCAACCAGCCGTTGGCAGATTCCTATCTTAGAATATTACATTTAGAGGAAGTCAGAAACATAAAACAAAAATAGCAGTTCTCATTTTAACCCAAAAACATTATTTGGTTCGTTTATTTAGATTAATCTATACTCGGAGGCCCGAGTATAAATAACTCTAATTTAAACTAGGCTACGCTTCCTCACATACACGCGCACACGTGTAAGCTAAAGTAGTGGGCCAAAGTAGGCCCATTACACCTGGTAGCACTTTGTAGTCCGTCCAACGACCGACTACCTGAGTTCGTACGTCACCGCACGAACGCGGAGCTGAGAACCTTCCCATGGATACGGAGGTGTCCAGGGAAAGCTCCACTACCCCTGCAACTCAAGTTGCACGCGCTGACTGTCCCCACCTGTCGGACCCAGAGTGGGAAGCTCTCCAACGACTGTCAACAGTCATTGGAGAGGCGGCTGTAGCTACGATGCTGCGTACGCTAACGCCGACAGAGCAACACAGTGTTGCTCTGGGATTCATCCTGAAGGAGCAACGCGATGTTGCTGCTACTACCGCGGTGTCGTCCGGGACGACACCACGCTCAATCGCTGAAGCTCAATGTGAGCAACTATGTCGGAAGAGAGGGTGAACCTCTCCTCCGTTGGGTTGTCGAACTAGACACTGCCATTGCGGCTCGACGTATCATCGACCCGTTGTCGAAGGTTGCGTACGCCATGTCATGCCTTGGCGGACGTGCAAGAAGTTGGGCGTATGGACGCCGACTCTCGGGTCCTACGTGCTTTAGCACGTACGAGGGTTTCAAGGAGGAGCTCAGACAAGCATTTGAGCCCCCGCAAAATGAGTTCCGGTCGAGGGCGGAGTTCCTCGACCTGCAGCAGGGCAAGCATGATGTCCATGCTTACGCTCAGAGAGCACGGTACTTGGTCTCGAACATTGTGACCAATCCGATCGACGAGGCGACCAAGGTCGTCACGTTCATGAAGGGACTGAGAGATGGGCCTGTGAAGATCTATCTCTTTCGTGAGTACCCGAGTACTCTCGAAGCTGCAATTACTCTTGCAATGCAGGAGGAGTTTAGCCTGCGGCAGGCTAAGCAGCATGCACATGTGCCGAGGCCACAGCCACGCCCGGTAGTGAGGACGGGAGGCCCAGAACCCATGGACCTCTCGAGTGCTGCAACTGCTGGATCCCAGCAGTCGCAGGGAAACAATGTGCGATGCTACCGTTGTGGTAGAGTCGGTCTCTTTGCTCGGGAGTGCACGTCCGTGCACCAGCAGGGTGGCTATCGCGGCGGTGCCGGGCACCGTCGCAACCAAACAAAAAACACTGGACGCCAGTAGGCGCGGGGCGCCCTACTGGTATCGCAGTTCCGCGTATCGACCTTTGACACGCGACACTGAGGACTGCAGCCCCCAGTGAGACTCATTATCACTGCAAGAACCAAGATGACAAGCCTGACCTTGTCATCCTGAATGTGGACTCGATGAGAGCAAGTGGCTCTCTCCGTGCTTTGGTAGATTCTGGCGCGTCGAAGAACTTTGTTCGACTGCGAAGTCTATCAAGGCTTGACTTCGAGGATTTAAAGATACCTCGAAGTATGTTGGAAGTACGACTAGCAACGGGTGCCGTCGTGAAGACCGAGAAGCGCATGGTACGCGTGCGCTTCACGTATGAAGATCAAGAGTTTGTCGAGACCTTTATCGTCCTGGGTCTGGACGATGAGTTTGACATTGTATTGGGCATGCCGTGGCTTGCACGGCATGATCCGGTCATCGATTGGGAGAAGCGCACTCTCGTGCGCTTCGGTCGCGACAGCGGAACAGTGAGCGATGGCCCTGTTGCCGCTACGCACGCACCGACAGGTGTGCGCGACTCCCCACTCGAGACAGCGCCTAATGCCACTGTCCCGGAGCGCCCTGGGCGCGCGCGAGCACGCGCGCAAGAGCAGCTAGCGTCGGTGTTGCCGCCAACAGCTAATGAAGGAAATGTGTTGACCTCGGAGGTCGACACCCGCTTTTCAGCGAATCAGGAAAAGTCTCCGGCTTCAAGGGGCACGGATGACGCAGGCGAGTCACACGCCTCAGCCGTGGAGGCTGACGCGAATTTGATTGGATCAGTTTTGGCCAATCATAAGAGCCAAGGTGACGAAACGCCGTCGACTCCGGGAGTCGACGGCTTGCGTGAATTTGATTCGTCGGCTCGGGGAGCCGACGCACCCTCCGTATTGGGGGTCTCCGCCAACGGTTGGCGTCGAGGTATTGAAGTCGCATCGACTCCAGGAGTCGATAGCTTGGACGAATTTGATTCGTCGGCTCGGGGAGCCGATGCACCCTCCGAACTGAGGCAGTTCTTCATGGAGACCACCACTGAGAGCGAGGACACTCTCAGTGCGAAAACGAAGAAGGAGCGCTTTGAAGAGCAGAGCTGGGACTCGTTGAAGACGAGTCCCTACTACGAGATCTTACGGGAGTGTGCGGACGTACTACCGGAAGAGATTACTGCGGAGCTTCCGCAGGACAAGGGCATCCAGCACGAAATTGATCTCGTGCCGGGGACGAAGTACTGTGTCACGCGGCAGTGGCTACTGCCGCGAGAGCAGGTCAAGGCGATCGACGACTTCTTTGAGAGTCATCGCAAAGCTGACAAGTGCGGGAATCGAAATCCCCGCACAGTGCTCCGACGTTCTGTGTCAAGAAGCCACAGGGTGGTTGGCGCATCGTTCATGCGTACAACAAGCTGAACGATGCGACGATACCGGCGCAGACACCGATACCGCGAAAAGATGTCATCATCGATTCGATGGCCAGGAGCACTATCTACAGTGCTCTTGATCTGCGCGAAGGGTTCTATCAGATCCTCATGCGAGAGAGCGATATCCCTCTCACGGCTGTGAGCACGCCCAGCGGCATGCTCTGGGAGTGGCTAGTGATACCGCAGGGTCTGAAGAGCGCCCCTGCGACCTTCAACAGGTGCGTGACGCACTTGTTGCGCTCGGTGCGCGACTTCGCACCGAGCTACTTCGACGATGTGTTCGTCCACAGCCGGGCTGCGGACGGGATGAGCGATGTTGAGATGCACAAGGTGCATCTCCGGAAGCTGCTTGCGCTCACGCCCAAGCACAAGCTCTATGCGAACCTGAAGAAGTACATCTTCGGGGCGAGCGAGACACCCGTGCTCGGGTGTCTCGTCGGGAAGAACGGTGTCCGCCCTGACCCTGAGAAGGTCAGAGTGATCAATGAGTGGCCGACGCCGTCGAACGTCAAGGAACTGCGGCAGTTCCTTGGCTTGGTCACGTACTTGTGCAAGTACGTGAAGGACTACGCGGGCATGATACGCCCGCTGTGACAGCTCCCGAAGAAGGACGCCGAGTGGGTTTGGACTGCTGAGTGTCAGCAGGCCTTCGATGCAGTCAAGCGGGGCTTGACTGAGGCGCCGATCTTGGCGGTGGCCGACCAAGATCGCCCATTCCACGTTGTGTGTGACGCATCCGACTTCGCAATCGGATGTGCGTTGATGCAGCACGATCACGAGGGCCGTGATCGTGTCGTCTACTACCAATCGCGTCAGCTGAAGCCAGCTGAGCGCAACTACCCAGTACATGACAAGGACCTCCTTGCCATGAAGTACGCACTCGCGAAGTTCCGAGTGTATCTACTTGGAAGCAAACCATTCGTGGTCTATACGGACCACGTGTCACTGCGGACGGCTGTGAAGTCGCCGCAAATCTCGCAACGGATGGCGAGATGGCTCTCATTCTTCGCAGAGTATAACTTCCGGGTTGAGTACAAACCCGGAAGACTCAATGTGGTGGCCGACGCGCTCTCGCGTCGACCTGACTACACCACGACTGATGCCGACGTCAATGCCATTGACGCCATGCGATCGAGCACCCCGACGTCGTCACTGTTGGACGACGTGAAGGTCGCGTACGCGCACGACGCGGACGCGAAGCTCTTGCTGGCCTACGGCTCAGCGCCTTATGGCCAAGCTCGTCAGTTTACACTTCTTGGGAGTCAACTTTCGATGTCGACTGCGGACCATCCGCAGACGGACGGGCAGACCGAGCGCGTGAACCGCGTGCTCGTAGACGTGCTTAAGAGCTACACTCACTCGTTCCAACACTGGAGCGAGTGCCTGCCGATGGCGGAGTTCGCCATCAACAACTCGGTGTATGCCTCGACCGGGCATACACCGTTCTACGTGAATGCCATCAGGCACCCACGCCTCCCGAGTCTACTCGGGATGGTGGCTCCTTCCTTAAGTGGGGGAGGATCTACGACTGCAACGCAGCAGCCGCAGAATGCCGCTGACACTTGCACAGTGTCAGCCGCGACTACGCGCAACAAGAAGAAGAAGCACGCGTCTGTGCAGGTCACAGACGTCGACAAGAGCAACAACAAGAAGAAGAACGGGTCTGTGCAGGGCACAGACACCGCGAAGACGAACGCAGAGGCCGGACCTACTGCTAGAAACGAGCTGAACGAGTTCAGCTCGGACTCAATCAACTTCGTGCAGCGCAGACAAGCCATCATTCGGTTTGGCCAAGACGCTATCGCAGCTTCTGTCGGTCGACAGAAGCTGAACGCAGACAATGTTGGTAAGGGCAACACTAATGAATTCAAGAAGGGTACATTGGTTTTGTTAGCAACTCAAAACCTGCCTAAACATTCCGTTTCCGACGTCGGGGCGAGCAAGCTCGCTCCGTGCTTCATCGGGCCGTTCACGGTGTTGGCACGGCATGGCAACACCTACACGCTAGATATTCCATCTAGCATGCGCCTCCATCCGACCTTTTACGTCGGGCGGCTGAAGCCATACCGGCAGCACGAACCACCTAGCTCGTCTGGCCCGAAGCGGAAGCCCCAGCGGGAGTGAACCTCTGCTCCAGCGCGTGAACGCGCTGGGCCAAGCGTGCGACGCGACCTCCCACGTCGACAGAGATGTCCGACGCGGTCTGCGAGGCCTGAGCGACTTGAGCCCTCAGGAACGCCACCTCCTGCTTCAGAGCGGCGAACTCCCGGCTCTGATGCTGTTCCACAGCAGCGACCCGCTCCTCGAGCGTCGGGCCAAGGTCAACCCCAGGTTGACCATACCCGGGGCGTGTTCCCACCACCGCCGCCTCCGATCCGCGACGCCCGCAGCTCAACACGCTGGATTGTTGAGCGTATTGTGAACCATAGTACCCCGAAAACGAACCGTCAGCCGGTTCGTTATCGTATTCGTTGGAGAGGGTTTCCGCCCCACCAAGATACATGGGAGCCACGGGACGTCCTGCTGCAGGACGTTCCGGAAATGGTGAGGGCGTACGAAGCTCACCACGCACTGCCGACGCGAAGGTAGTGCGAGCGCTGTGGTCACCTACAGCGCCCGAGATCCCACGATCGTCGCGTTCCTCGCGTGCCAGGAATTTGGTACGAAGATCCTTGAGACTCTCAGGTACACGAATCGTCGTGTACCCGTTTAGGTCGCGGTCGCTCAAGCGCACCGCACCTGGAAGACACAACGTGCACTGATGGCCTTCGGGCACAGCGCATGGAATACCAGCGTCCACAGAGGATCTGTGGAGCTGCTCCAGCCTCCCGCGCGTCGAGAATGTCTCGAAGCGCTCACGGGCGTACTTAACCCGCTCACGGTAAGCAGCCGGCTTCTTGTTGAAGTTCTCAACAAAAGCATTCCAACTTTGACAAAGTGCCTGCCACTCAGGCACTTTGCTGTGAGAAGAGGTCTTCTTGCTGGAGAAGTATCGGAGTTCGTGAAATAGTCCGATATAGTAATCGCGCCTTTGATTCGTTAACGGATCAAATTGCTGCTCCTCCGCCACAGCATCATCGTGGATCCCGCTGCATACGTACAGCGGAATTTCATTTGGAGGCACGGTGTTGCCCACACGGTCTGCGATCTCTGACGCAAACGGCATCCACGGATCGCGCGCTGCCTGAGCAGCGCGCGGAGAACTTGAAGACGCCACCTCACGCGGGGAGCTTAAAGCCCCAGCAGCGGAGAGCGGAGTTTCGCTCTCGCCGCGCGAACGCTTCGAGCTTGAAGCGTCCGAATCGTCTCCTTCACGAGGGCGTCTCGACCCGGCATGCGGGTCGAGACTATCACTGTCGATAGACTCCTTGCGCTTGTTGGAAGAGGCCTCGCCCTCTTCCATCTCTACGTCGTCACTCCCATAGTCAACGGCGTCGTTGACTACAGAGGAACCTTCGAGGACAATCTCCGACTGAGTTGTCCCCAACGCGGCCTTTGCAGCGAGCGCGTCGCACTTTGCCTGCTGGCGCTCATGGTACTGAGCAACAGAGGTTACCATCTGTTCCGGCGGCGGTCTTCTTCTGCGGCGAGCTCATTGCGGAATGAGCTCGAGTTTTCTTTCTGCCAACGTGAAGAATTGACGAATGGTCAATGTCCTGATTGACGTGCCGTCACTCGGCGCGTCTAACCTTGAGGGGGGTTGGTGTAGCAGGGTTACACGCACAAGTGGCTACAGTCACTTGTAACTCTAGCAGACATGACGTCTGTTAGAAGTTCGAAAGACTTTCTCGACTTTGGTGTAGACACACCAAAGGCTACATACATTTACGATCACCACGACGGGTGGTCCATAGAGACTTAGGATTCCTATTGGTTGAGAGCAGCGTCTTTTAGCCAATGAGTGACATGCATAGCATTGGAATTCTGCCAACCAGCCGTTGGCAGATTCCTATCTTAGAATATTACATTTAGAGGAAGTCAGAAACATAAAACAAAAATAGCAGTTCTCATTTTAACCCAAAAACATTATTTGGTTCGTTTATTTAGATTAATCTATACTCGGAGGCCCGAGTATAAATAACTCTATTTTAAACTAGGCTACGCTTCCTCACATACACGCGCACACGTGTAAGCTAAAGTAGTGGGCCAAAGTAGGCCCATTACAATCATGGGCGTGGCCCAAATTGCTTCGAGTCCTTTCCATCTCCGTTCCGCAGCCGGTCGACTTTGCACGGCCGGACCGTTCACAAAGCGACGGTAGCTCCTCAGACACACCCGCGCCAGCGTAGACCACTTGTAGACGAAGGCGATGACTGCGCCGAGCAGTCGACCCGCGATACTCCACAGCGGCCTCGTCACCACTCCGCCAATCGCGCCAACGACCAACAAAACGGTCACCCACCAATATTTGCACAGCACCGTGAGCGCGACGCGCCACAGCCCTAACGAACTCCAAAAGCACCCCTCGATCACTTCAAGAGTCGTTTCCACCTCGCCACCGTGCGAAAGATAAAATGCAGTCATTAGAGCTGCATGAGTCCACCGTTCCTGCTTACTTGCGAGGGCTGCAGCCGTCGCACTCACCACTTCGGTAGATCCAGCAACCAACCGTTGCATTTCGTCAATTCACCGTGTTTGACACGACCGTGTCACTCGTCAACCGCGTCTCTCCCTTCCCTGAAAGGAAATCACAGACCTTCAACTTCCAACGGTCGAGTCGTTGTCCATCAGTAACGCCCGCTCATTGGCTTCTTGTCCTCATTTCAGCTTTCGCCGAGACAAGAGCAAGCCACCCAAGAACCCCACCACCATGGCCAAGTCTCGCGACGAGAACAAGGCCGCCATCATCCGACGACTGCGCTCGCGCTTGGACCGCAAGACGCGCGGCGCGAACGCCGAGGCCGACGCGCGACTGCGGCGCAAGTCGACTTCTACGCCCAGCTGCGCAGCTCCATCTTCGTCAACGGCGACTCGCTCGGCGTCACGGCCCTGGACGATGTGGCCGTGGCCACGCTGGCCGACGACACGCAGTTGCCCGCAGAGCTCGTGCGCACGGTGGTGCTGTTGCCAGCGGCCACTACGATGGACACGGAGCCCTCGCCTGCGCATGACCTCTTCGCTGCTCATGCTGTCCCTGCGCCCACGACCAAGCGCCCGGCCCCTTCGAGCGCTAACGACCAGAAGGCCCCCGCCGCCAAGAAGCAGCGCAAGAGCTCGCGCACCCCACAGTACATGTTCGACTTGCCGGACACCTGCCCCCGCGAAGTTCAGCGAGACGTGGAGAAGCTGGTCAAGGCCGCCGCCAAGCAGGGCAAGACCCCGCCGCGCGCCGCCTACCCCTGGGCCGGTCAGCGTCCCTGGTACGACCCGGAAGAGTTTCCGGAGCTCTACCTGATGAACTGGCGCTACTACATGCGCCACCGTGACACGTTCTTCGACTGTGCGTTGTACGCACCAACGGACAACTCGGACGCTCGCCGCCGCGACAAGCTCAACGCGAACCAAGGCCGCCTCGTGCTGGTGAGTGCGAACGTCTGTCTCTTCGGCTGGTACGGCTTCCTCGACCGCTTCGAGAACACCGTTCACGACAACCTCATGTGGCTCGGAGGCAAGGCCGCCAAGCGTTCCGTGTCGGCCAAGGGCAAGGCCAGCTCGGCGACGGACCTCGGCACGCTGTGGCGCCACGACCGTTCCCGCTACGACAGCCTGATGGGTCGTATCCTGGATCCGTGCCGCGTCGACGAAGACGGTTACCAGAGCATCCGTGGGCTGCTGGAGCAGACGGAGGCTTTGGACCCGACTCGTCTCCCGCACCTTCGACTCAGTGACGAAGCTCTGGTTTGCATCGCGGTCGATGCGGGCCGCAAACCTCCCAACCCGGCCTGGATCGGCAACAAGAGCAGCGGCATCTGGAAGACGCTGCTGACGAACAGCCAGATCCGCGCGCTCCAGGTCAAGATCGCCAAGCAGCTCAAGGAGGGCACGTACCGGGTCGCCATGGACTTGAAGCCGATCCAGCGCAAGGAGCAGAGTGACAACGACTCGGACTCTTCGAGCTCCAAGTAGTTCTCCGTGAATCAGGGACGCTCCTGGCCGTTCATTCTTTCCGTATTGCTCCATGCGTCCCTCCAATTAATCTCAACAACAATATGCAAACCGTTTTCCACTCGTTCCGTTCTCGATTCTTGTAGTTCGACCGTTCATAACATCACTCCACGACCGTTTCTCTAAAACACAAACGCTCCCACCGTTGACCGCGCTACGCCATTAGCAGGTCATCATCCTCCACTTCTTCGATGGCATCGGCCAGCCGCGAGCTTCGATGCAACTCGGGCAGCCGCAACTTCTTCCGCTGGGCTTGTTCAAAAGCCGTCACTAGGGCCTCATACTCAGGCATCAACTCTGCCCGAGGCACCCAAAACATTTCATAATTCGCAACCAACGCCAGGTACTCCACAGAACGGTCCACCGTTCGTTTCCCACACACTGCTAACAACGGTGAGTCGACACCAGTGAGGACCGTGTCTCCCTTGCCAACGGTCAGCCGTTCCGTGAAACGCGACGCCGGGAGATCGGACTCCTCTAGAGGTCCTGCCTCCGCGTCTCCTTCACCGTTTTCGACTCCGTCTGGTACGTCATCCATGTACGGCCGAGTCCACTTGCCACGAAACTTCTTCAAACGGTTCACGTTGACCGTGACCACCTTGTCAGGATGCGACGAGATGTCAATCCGGTACGCATTATCGCCCACTTTCGCTACAACTCGGTAAGGACCGTGCCATGCGAACGCTAGCTTCTTCGTCTGAGCCTCCCCTCGCTTCTTCCGGAACAGTTGATACACCCACACCGGGTCCCCAGCCTCGTACTCCACGGCTACACGGTCACCTAATCGTTTTTCATGACGATCTTGAGCCTTCACCAGTTGACCCTAAGACGAGAATCCCGCAGCGACCGGTATAACTCCCGTCGATACAGAGCCACTCCGTTGCACCTCCACTTCTTCCCCAGGTTCAGGAACGCGACGTCCAGCGGTGGCGTAGCATCACGTCTGTAGAGAGAAAAGAACGGTGTATCGCCTAACGCCTCATGGTAAGACGTACGGTAGGCAAACAACACTCGAGGCAAATACAGATCCCAGTCCGTTTGCGCTTCACTCACGTGCATCGTGAGCATTCCCATGAGCGTTTCGTTGAACCGTTCCACGAGACCTTAAGTCTGCGGGTGATAGGCAGAACCGAACAGCTTCTTGATACCGAGCGTTTGATAGAACGACTTAGCGATTTCTGACGTGAAATTCCGACCGTTGTCACTCAACAACCGTGAAGGCACACCGTGCCGGGACACAACACCGTTCACCATGACGTCAACGAACGCGACGGAGTCCAATCGGAGAACTGCGAAGGCTTCGGCCCATCTCGTGAAGTATTCCACGAATACAAGAATGTACTTGTTGCCTCGTTCAGTCTCCGGTAACGGTCCGACGGCATCGACCACTAGTAGCGAGAGCGGTCCCGTGAGATCGGCTACGGGCATCCGGTGCATCAGCCCCGCTTGCCACGGTCTCGAGTCCTTCCCACTATCACAACGGTTACACTCCCGGACGTACTCCGTGACATCCGTTCGCCATCCCGGCCAGAACGCATGTCTCCTCACCTTCTCCAGAGTCTTCGTCAATCCCAAGTGAGATGACAGAACGTCAGCGTGACAGTAGTGCAACACGGTCTCCACATACGGTAACGGAACCACCGGAACGGTCAAGGACCGTGCAGGTCCGACCCGAGCTGACGCCGCATCAATAAACCGTTCCGCACTTCATATCGACGTTCCATCTTGACGACAGTCGCTCGCAGGAAGGGGTCGAGAGGCAAGGCACCGTTCAGCAGCAAAGCCACCAGAGCCTTGATCCACGGCACCGCTTGCTGCGCTTCTACGAACTGTTCAGAGTCGAGTCCGAACCGGCCCACAGTGGATATCGGCACATCCGTTACCGGACCGCTGCCAACGTCCTCGTTTGGACGGTCAGGTTCGTCATCATCCACATGTTCATCTGCACGCTCGCCAGCAACATCCTCACAGTTCTTAAGTTCACGGTTTGTACCAGGCTGCTCCCCGACTGAAGCCGGAAGCACGTCATCGACCGTGCTCTCAGGATTCAGGAGGTCGCTCATCGTCAGAGCCGCCACTGTGTCCATCGGCAATCGCGACAGACCGTCAACATGACCCAAAGAAGCACCAGGCTTGTGATGAACTTTGAACTGGAGGCTCGAGAGCTCCATCGCCCCGTGCAAGCTTAGCGTTCGTCGTACGGTTACCGAGGCTGAACACCCACGTCAGCGCCTGGTGGTCCTTGTACAAATCGAACTCACGCTTGTCCAGGTAGCAGCGGTACTTTCTCGTCGCCCAGACAACTCCCCAACATTCAATCTCCGAGATGCCATCTTGGTTGTTGATCCAGTTCTTCTGCGACCCAGCCAACAGCTTACTAGCGTAGGCCACTACACGGTCGCGACCGTTCACTTCTTGCATCAAGCAAGCGCCAACAGCGTACCGTGACGAGTCCACGTACAACTTAAACCGTTTCTTGCCATTAGGATAGACTAGTATCGGCGGCTTCAAGAGTGCACGCTTCAACTGTCTAAACGCAGCTTCACATTCCTCGTTCCACACACGGTGCGGCCTTCACCTTCAGCCGTTCCAGGGGCGCAGAGATAGACGCATACCCCGGGATGTAGCGACGGAAGTAACTCGTCAGACCCAGGAAAGAGTGGATCCCATGCACGTCCACTGGACGCTTCACGTCCATCACGCCCTTCACCTTCTCGGGATTAGGCAGGATCCCAGTAGGAGTCACGATGTGCCCCAGGAACGCTACTTGACTGCGCCCCCAGTGACACTTCTTCATCTTGAGCTTGAATCCAGCCTGCTGGAACCGAGTCAGCACTTGGCGCACACGGACCAGATGGGAAGGGAAGTCCTTGCTAAAAATCACACAGACGTCGAGATAGACCAGGCAGATACGCCATTTTAGATACACTAACACGGTCTCCATGAAACGCTCGAACGCGGGGACAGCGTTACAGAGTCCAAATGGCATCACTAGCCACTCGTACAGACCGTACTTGCATGTGAATGCCGTCTTGGACGCGTTGTCCGGATGCATGGGCACGGTCCAGTAGCCAGAAGCGATATCAATCGTCGAAAACAGTTGAGCGTCGCACAACACGTCCAGAATATCATCAATCAACGGCATGGGGTAACCGTCCTTCACCGTTACCGCGTTCAACTTATGGTAGTTGATGCAGAACCGTATTCCACCTCCGGTTTCCGAATCATCAGGACCGGGCTCGCCCACGGACTGTTCGAGGGTCGAATCAGGTTCAGCTCCAAGTACTGCTGGATCTCCGCTTCCATGACTTCACCTTCAGCTAACAAGACACGGTACGGCTGCTGCTTGATCGGAGCACTGTCAGCGGTGTCGATCTCGAACTGCAACAGATCCGTCCGTCCGGGCTTCTTAGAAGAGTCCACAAACATGCTGTGGAAACCGTTCAGTTCTCCTTGGAACAATTCCTTGCCACACAACGGGGGAACATCCACCGTTCCTCCTTCACCGTTCAGCACTTCTTCACGACCGTTGTTTCGACCTCCGTAGTACACGCTTCCTTCAGCAACCGGAACACAGCTTGACGCGCGATCGCTCTCTTGATCTTCGAATCGACGCGTTGTACTCCACTTAGGACAGGAATCCCTTCCTCCACCGAGACCGTTCCTCCCGGATCATCGGGAGGGCGCAAGACATTCTCGCACACGAAAGATTCGACGACCGTGTTAACCACGCTTGTGACCGTTTCATCATCAGAATCCGACCGTTCGGAGGAGACATCAGAGCTGCGGGTATCGTTGTCGACGCCTGACCGCGCCGAGGTCTTCCCCACCGTTCCACTTGACGCAGCTTGTTCACCATAGACGACATTCGCCACCGGAGTCCGGAAGTCTCGGTTCGCACGCTTGGCTTCCTCCGACTTCTCCAGCATATCACCGTACGAATCTGGCCAGTACTCAGGCGTCCCAAAGGAGTCGGATCCTGGGCTGCACCACGGAGTGCCACAATGCCAGGACACGCACCGATAAGGTGACCTTCTTCCTCGCAACGCGCACTTGGTAACGCCACGACCACCGTTCCGGCCAACCGTTTCAGGGCCGCGTTGGTAGTTGTTGGGTCCCGCTTCACACTCCACAGCGATATGACCGTGAACGCCACAAGTGTGGCACGTCATGGACTGGCGGCGACAGGTCTCTCGTGAGTGACCCACGTAGCCACACCGGCCACACACAGGCGCTCCCTCTTGCGTTCGACTGTCAGCTCCCATACGGATTGCTCGGACCGGTCGACCGTTCCCACGAGGTCCATGACCGTTCACTCCGTCGCCAGGATTCGAAGTCGGTTCTGCATCATCTGCTGCTGCCACTGCTGCTGCTGCGCCATGAACGTCGTCATCTTCTCCGCAACCACGTGTCCCGAGTGGGAACGGTTGTCACCGTCTCGGGTACGGTCGCGGCCGTCCTCCGGCAGCCTGTCAATCAGCGCGTGGACTACTACTCGAGGATCAGCTGTTCGAGGATCAGCTGACTGAGCAGTCATCGGACATTAGCGAGGATTACCTGGCGGCGGGCCATTTCCGTGGACGAAGAGTCGTGATGGAAGCAGTGGCGTGTTCCGCGCGTAGGCGGTGACGTGAGGAGATAGGATGGAGGTCACGAGCGCTGCGTGGCTCGGGGCGTGAGCCTTGATGCGAGCCAAGGGCGAAGGGGTGAAAGGAGGTGACCATGGGGTCGGGGGCGGCGGTGTGTCGACGCTCAAGTTGAAGAGAAGCAAGAGAGAGCGCGGGGCGAAGTGCTCCGTGCCGGGTAGGTTGGTCAGTCGTGAATTTGCCGTGGAAACAACAAGTTGAATCTTTGCATTTGACTCTGTTGTATTTCCTACCGTTCCTTACCTGTCCGTACCGTCCTACTTCATTTTCGCAGCGGCAGCCATCCCTTCCAGGGCGACTCGCGACACGTGGTGGAAAAGCAGGGTACCGGCTTCGCTGTGATGTGGGGGTCGGACAGTCTGGACACGTCGGGCGGCGAGAGTCGTTGGCCTTTGCGAGGTGACAGCAGCGTGTTGGAATCGCGATCGAGAGCTCGTCCCTGGGGTCTTCAAGGAGTCTCGGCATCCGCGTAAGACTTGTGGAACGGTCTTGTCTGGAAGTGAAGTGAAGAACGGCACGCTCGGTGCCTCTGGAATTGGTCTACGGCTCTCTCGGAACCCGTGTAATTAGTCGCTGGCTCGCTCGGAGCCCCTGTAATTGGTCTACGGCTCGCTCGGAGCCCCTGAGGTTTGAAGGTTGGAGTTTACAGTTTGGAGAAGATGTCTGGAGTTGGAGAAGGTGAGGGGTCCGCGGAGCAGCGGACCGTGCAAGAAGAAGTGGCGCGCCTGGAGGCTGAACGGCTTCGCAAGGCGAGGGGGACTGGTGGGACGTCAGCGACGCCGACGTCGCCCGGTGACGGGAGCGGGACGAGCACGACGGCCAAGGTGACGAGTGCGGCCGGTCGTAAATAACTGCGCCAAGAGATGATGGGAGATCTCTGGGCTGATGAAGAAGAAGGTGAGTTTACGGACGCTGATGAGGAGCGTGAAGGAGACGGTGCCCCCGCGGAGCTAGAGCCCGAGGAGAAGGAGGCGGTGCCCGGCCCCGGAGAGCTACGGAACGATGACGCCGAAGAGTCGAGAGGCGCGTTCTCGAGGCCCGTGCACTACTGGTCGAGTGGTTTCGGCTACGACGATCCTGTGCCGATCGAGACGGCGCATTCGCGGCCGTTCTACAGGTCCTACGTGAAGGAAAAAGCTGAGGAAGTGCCCTCTCGTAGCCCGAGCGGGTTCATTCCGGGGTTATCCGGGACGGAGAGACGGTTGCCGAACCCGTCCTCGTACGGTTGGAGTGTTGGGGCGCAGCCTGGCGCCTACGGTGGGTGGAGCACGGTGAGCCGAAAGTCAAACAGCTAGTCAAGGCAGAGCCGAGCAAGACGGTGACTCCTTGCCAAGACTCCGACCCCGGGCGCGGCGCCGGCGGCCAAGAAACAGTCGACCCCAGTGAACCTCGGTGGACCAAACCGCGTATCGACTATGTGGTCCCCGGCTCGCAGCGCGTACGACATGTCATCAATGGTGTCCAACGTGATGAAGGTGTTGCCGGTGTTCTACTCGGACACGGCGACGATGGAGAAGGCTCGTGACTTCTGGGAGCTGTTCGAAGCTCACACGGCCCACCTGCCTGATCAGTCGCGATTGCTGGTGTTTCACCAGAAACTCAAAGGCAGTCCTGCGGAACGGTGGTGGAACAATTTTACCATTAAGACTTTCGCTACGCTAAAAGTACGGTTCCATAACCAATTCCTGAGCAGAACGGCTGATGAGCTGTGGGAACGGCTACAGACTACGAAGCATGAACGCGGTGAGTCCGTGGAGGAGTGGGGCGATCGCGTCTCCGACCTCTGCGACTCGCTGGACTATCCGAACCCGCAGATGAGGTAGGGTAATTCCCAAAATACGGAGTGCTGGGGAAACTTTTGACATTTTCAACCTTTTGCGACCAAACACGGAGTTGTGGGAAAACATATTCCCAAGACCAGCCTGTAGAATCGTAGAGGTAGCCTTCACTGTAGAAAACACCAGAGACTCAAGAGCCCACGTGCTGGTGCACGCCGCTCCGGACGCGCCGCTGGAGAAGACGCTGGCAGTCGCCGCCATCATGGACGGCACACCCTCCGGTGCCTTGCTGTCCACGACCGTGCTGCTGCAGTAGGAGGGCGTGGTGCGCTCGAACCTCGGCCCTGACACTGACACCAGGGACTCGCTGGACTCGCCAACCGTGGCCTCCCTGGGCGAGCTACTGGTCACCAATGGCACGCTGCGCCCGACGACTGTGAGCGAGCTGCTGGCCACCAGCGCCCGACGACCGTGGGCGAGCTGCTGATCTCGCTGGACTCGCCGACCGTGGCCTCCCTGGGCGAGCTGCTGGCCACTAAGACGCAGGTGGCTACAGGAGACAAAGGGCGTGGTGAAGACGACTTCCGTGGCCATTGTAGGCACGCTGGACACCGAAGGCGAGCTGCTGGAGACCAAGGACGTGCTGGACCCGAAGCCCATGGCCCCCGTGGACGACCAACGGCGCGGTCAAGCTGCTGTACATCAAGCGCGTGAAGCGCGGGTCGCCCGTGGCCGCGCTGGGGTACCTCGAGGGCACAACGGTGCGTGTAGGTAAATATAGCAATTCCATTTCTAGAAATGTCCAGTGTTCAAGTCGCTTTGCCATTGTTTTCAAAAGCAAAAATGGTGAAATCATCTGAGGGTAGCTCGGGTTGTTTTCCCGGCGATGGAAGGTTTTGACGGTGTAAACAGTGCAGGTGATACATCTTTCATATCGGTCGGCCAGTGGTTTGGTTCTCAACGTGCTTGTGCCAAGGCAATTAAGTCTTTTGCCTCAAGTACAGGGAAATCTGTGCGTCTGGATCCAACTGCTGCTGGAGGAGCCTAACTTCGCTACCAGTGCAAAGGAGGTGACCTCTGTCGTTTTGAGGTTGCTGCGTGCCGTGCACAGTCCAATTCTCAGCGGGGTTATCGCATTAGCAAATGCAACCTTGAACACAACATGTGCAGCGGCCGGTCTAAAATTGCGGCATCGCAACTGCGATCTATGGAATCGATTCGTACATCGGTGGCATCGGACCCTAATGTGTCGGGGCGCACGATTGTGGATCAGGTGAAGGCCCTATCGGGCGCGGACATACCTTTGAAGGAGGCCTACCGTGGCAAGCAGTTGATTCTTGACGATCTGTTTGGGACTGTGGAGAACGGATTTCACCGCCTACGTTCTCTGCTGTCTACGTGTCCCTCTTAGAAAGCTAACATTTTTTTCAGACAGAGGTACTGGCATTCTTGCAGCGTTCCACACTCTTGGATACAAAAACGTTCGCTTCTGCACCAGACATATTCTACAGAATATAAACAAGATGTTCAAGGGTCAGTGCCCCGTTGATATGGCCAAGGTACTTTACGGACTGCAAGCAGCTTCTAGCCCTGAAGTATACAAGTCACGCCTTGACTGTTTAAGACTGACACAGCCCAACATTGCAGACTACATCGAAGGCATTGACCCCAGCAAGTGGGTTTTGTACCCAGCTCTCAGGTCAAACCGACTGTACGGATGGCGTACAACAAACTTTGTCGAATCGCAGAATGCGGCTTCCCTGGCACCTCGCCTCCTGTTGCCCTTTGGGTTTTTCTCGTTCTTTATGAAGCAAATTATGGATAGCGAGTACAAACACCAACAACTAGCCGCAGAGTGGATAAAAAAGGAGGCGAGCTTGACCCACAGAGCACACACCAAAATTAAGAAGCAACAAGAGCTTTAAGTCTACTACAAAGTCCGACCATCCGATGGTGACGTGGGTTTTGTGGAGAACCTCCGTGGCTATCCTGCGCGAACACGGCGAGTTAATATTACTGCTCGATCTTGCAGTTGCAACGACTACGACCAACAGGGAATTCCTTGTCGCCACTACATAGCGGCTTTGCATCATTTCAACCGCTCTTCCGAAATGTTTGACGTAGTAGATGACTGCTTCAAACTCGATTCCTTCCAGGTGCTACATGGATCTAACGCGCGAAGCCCCATCGAACTTGTGCTGGACGAAGAACTAGCCGTTAACAAGGACGATCTGCCCCCGAAACTGAATCAGAATCCTGGTCGCAACAAGCAGCGACAGTATCCTAGCAGTGGAGATACGACGCAGAGTGTTGGCAGGGCGAAGCGAAAAATGACCTGCACCAAGTGTAACCGGCAAGGACACATGCGGTAAGTAGGCGTAGGCCGTGCGAGGAATACAAACAATTCGAGTTCTCGGATAATATATTGCATATCAATTAGCCGTCATAATGCATCTCGAACTACACCCAACTACTCATGTGCAGTGGCGACTCGGCCGTGCCCTCGATGTACCACAGCTCGGCCACGGGCGTCCCGCGCTTCACACGCTTGATGAACAGCAGGTTGACCGTGCTCTTGGTCTTCGGTAGCTCGTCCACGAGGGCCATGGGCTTCGGGTCCAGCACGTCCTTGGTCTCCAGCAGCTCGCCTTCGGTGTCCAGCGCGCCTACAATGGCCATGGAAGTCGTCTTCACCACGCCCTTTGTCTCCTGTAGCTACAAGCGTCTTGGTGGCCAGCAGCTCGCCCAGGGAGGCCACGGTCGGCGAGTCCAGCGAGATCAGCAGCTCGCCCACGGTCGTCGGGCGCTGGTGGCCAGCAGCTCGCTCACAGTCGTCGGGCGCAGCGAGCCATTGGTGACCAGTAGCTCGCCCAGGGAGGCCACGGTTGGCGAGTCCAGCGAGTCCCTGGTGTCAGTGTCAGGGCCGAGGTTCGAGCGCACCACGCCCTCCTACTGCAGCAGCACGGTCGTGGACAGCAAGGCACCGGAGGGTGTGCCGTCCATGATGGCGGCGACTGCCAGCGTCTTCTCCAGCGGCGCGTCCGGAGCGGCGTGCACCAGCACGTGGGCTCTTGAGTCTCTGGTGTTTTCTACAGTGAAGGCTACCTCTACGATTCTACAGGCTGGTCTTGGGAATATGTTTTCCCACAACTCCGTGTTTGGTCGCAAAAGGTTGAAAATGTCAAAAGTTTCCCCAGCACTCTGTATTTTGGGGATTACCCGATGAGGTACCAGTTGTTCCGATGCGGGCTGCGCAACAAGCGTATGCTCGCCACGCTCGTCTCGGGCCCGGCACGAGACATTCCCGAGGCTTGTGAGTGGCTGCTGGCCAAGGAAATGTCCCGTCCCATAGAAGAAGAAGACGATTTCCTCGAAGACAAGAAGGGGGCGGGCTCGGCCTCGAGCCTGGCGACGGCGGCCGCTTCCGAGACCTCGACGAAGCTGACCAAGCTCGCTGAGACGATGACCTCGTTCATGACCCAGCAGCAGCAGTGGCAGCAGCAGATGATGCGGAATCAGTGGCAGCCGCCGCGCTCGCCAAGGAATCGCATGCCGAATGTGTCGGCCACGACTTCGAGTCCAGGCTCGGGCGGGAACGCTCCACCCGGGAACGGTCGGCCGCGAGGGATTCGTATGGGTGCTGATTCACGGACGCAAGAAGGAGCGCCCGTGTGCGGACGGTGTGGCTACGTGGGCCATTCACGCGAGACTTGTCGACAAGTGATGATACGCAACCAGTGTGGAGAACTTGGACACATCGCCGTGGAATGCGAGGACGGGCCCAGTCGCGGCCGGACCGGTGGTCAGGCTCCCGTGGCTAGGAACAGTGGCCGAGGGCCAGTGAAGTGCGGGTTTTGCAAGGAGGACGGTCACTCGTTCGCGGGATGCCCCGAAGTGGCGGCGCTCCGAGGTCTGGCCGTGAGTCTGCAAGAAGCTGCGCAGACTTCTCCGCCTCAATGATGAGGGCGGAAGGAAGGGGAGGAGAGAGTCACTCCTTCCTCTTGTCTATTGGATGACTCGGAGGGTGAGGATCGTGACCGTGACGAAGTGGAGGAGACGGTCTCGAAGGTGGATGTATGCATGAGTGTATTGGCGGAGCCGGACGGAACGGTATCAGCCCTGGATGAAGTTTCGTATGGAGAAAACAAGGACAAAAACGAGAAAAAAAGCTGAATTTATTGTGGTTAGTACGGGTGATGAGGGGGGGGGGATCTCGCGGTGAAGGTCGGCGACTTGGAATACGATACGGTCAACGAGAACTTAGCCATCTCGGCGGCTGCCGCTGACACGACCGTCGCGGTGGGAGGGTCGATCGCCTTGGCGGCCGACGTGAAGACCGGTGGAGTAGAGGAGGCCGAGCCGACCGAGTTGAAGGCCGAGCCGACCGTGGCGAACGCGCCCGAGTTGCCGAGCGAGAAGAAGGACCCGGAAGAGTTGCCGGAGGTACCGTCGCCGTTCGCGGTCGCGCCGCCGCCGTATGGGTCGGGACTGGAGGAGGAGGAGGATATGGAGGAGGTGCCGACGCCGTTCGCCAACGCGCCGCCGCCGTATGCCCTAGATGACAAAGGGTACGACTTGTCGGACTGCTTGTTCTCGGCCTGGACGAAGGGAGAAGACGTACTTGCAGAGGCTGCTGAGGACGGTGCGGTCCCGCCGGAGGCGACAACCGTATCTGGTAATGACCGTCTGTTCTCGGACGATGAGCTCACGGCGATGGAGAACGGTGAACCGGGCCAGGAGGCTTCCATCCTCGCCGGTACGGACGTCGTCCCCGAGCCCGAAGAGTATGACAAGGAGCTCGAGGACCGACTGTACCCGCTGGACGAGGTGGAGCTCCTGTAGCGTGTCGCTCGAAATGCTGAGGCTTAAGTCGAGCCGTCGTCGGAAGAGTTGGCTCGCATCCTCGGGATCTCGCTGGAGGTGGTGGAACGGACGCACCAGGCGTCCTCTGACTTGCACGGTTCGCCCGAGCACTGGCAAGGCTGGTTCGAGGACATGCTCGACAAGTCCGAGGAGGCCAAGCGTGCGAACCGCGACTTCCGGAGCCCCGTGGTTAGCGTGGTCTACGGCTCTCCGTCGGAGGCTGTCGCCGACCCGAAGGAGGCGCCTCTGGCTGCCTGCGTCGCGAGAGGTTTGGAGATCGTGTCACCAAGTGACGTCGCGAGCGTCTCGGCGGAGATGCAGGTGGCCGCCGAGTCTGTCGTGGCCGAGAACGTCGTGCGTCCGCCGGGTGATCCTAGTGGGACCCTTGCGGTGACCAAAGCGGTGCCTATCTTGAGTGAAGTGCGAGGCGTGGACCCGAAGGTCGCGCGTGCGGTGGCAAGGCAAGCTGTGTTCCGCTTCCTGAAGGAGGCTAGAAACTATGGAGGCCGGGTGCGTGAGGTGCGGAGACCTCCCGACGACGGTGGGAGTCCCTCCGCTGCGGGACAAGGTTCCTGAGTACGATAAAGAGCTGCTCCTGAAGCACGTCGACCGTGTCAAGGAGTTGAGGAGCGTGACGGCTCGATCTGGTGAGCGCTTATGTTCCTGAATCAGGACCTACTACGACAACAACTCTCGAAGGATTTGGTTGGAGCTGTGGACCCGTACGGGGCGGTCTAAGACGCCGAGTGCTAGACGTCGCCGTCGCCGTCGCCCCGACAAGGCGGTCACGTTTGATTTTTCGTCGCTTTACAAGCCGTATGCCGAGTTGATCGACGACTTGGAGCTTTTCCCTGAGCGTGACGAGAACGCTTCACACTACGTCGAGGTGATGAGGTGTGAACGTCCCGCTCGGACGCCACTGCCGAAGACTGGCCTGGTGGACGTTGTCTCGGTGAACCTACCGAATGGTTTCGGAGTCTATGATGATGAGGACGCTGAAGACTGTGTGCACCGTGTCGTGGAAGACGGACGAAGGGTGGTGTGCGCGATTGGCAACTTTGAGGCACTTCCAAGTGGTTATATTGACTGTTTACCGTCTCAAATGTTGGCCGATACCGGCTCTACCTTAAGTCTCGTTGACCGTTGCGTGCTGAAGCGACTGGGGCGGTCCTCTGAGCCTCTGGACCCTTACGAAGGGCTGGTCAGGAGCTCGTCGGGACACAAGCTTCGGATCCGCGGCTGGATCAGCTTGTCGTTCCGGCTTGGGTCGGTGGAGATTTCGCTGAGCGTGTTGGTGGCCGACAAGCTGCATGTCGACGCGATTCTGGGAGTTGACGCTTTAGGCGCGTTCGGCGCCGTGATTGACGTGGCGGAGCGCTCCCTGACACTGAAGAGCTCCGGCGAGGTGCTACCTCCGGGCTTTACGATGGTACAAGAGTCCTACATGGCGGCGATGGCGACGTCGGTGTGGCTCCCTCCCCGAGGACAGGCTCTTGTGAGAGCTCGAGTGGTGGGGGACGTGGCCGATAAGGCCATTGTGCTGGTCAAAGGCTCGTTGGGCCTGCCGCCTACGCTGTGCGTAGCGAGAACGCTGTGTACGGTGGAGGACGGCCGAGTGATCGTCGAGGTGTGCAATGCATCCACGGACGAATACTGGATTCGGAAGGGGACGGTCGTTGCGAGCACGTCCGTGATCCCCGAGTCTGCTTTTGAGCCGGCAACGACGGCGCCGGGTGGAACGGTTCCCGCTGAAAGCGATGATTCGGGCGGGGCGAGTGCGATGTCCGTGCCGGAAAAGCGTGAGGAGGGCGTCGGCGAGAAGGTGAAGGCCTCGAAGCCCGACATTCCGCCCGACAAGTCGGACGGCATAAAGGCCGACTTCTCCGAGTCCAAGTTGTCCTCCGAGCAAAAGGAGCTCTTCCAGACTGAGCTGGACGGCTTCCGCTCGATGTTCGTGGAGTCCTCGAAGAAGCCGGGACGTACGGACCTGCTACAGTTCGAGATTGACGCCGGCAGCAGCGCGCCGATCAAGCATGCACCGTACCATGTCTCGTTGGCTGAAGGAGAGATTATGGAGGCAGAGATCCAACAGTACCTGGAGTTGAATTTGATCCATCCTTCGAACAGTCCGTGGGCGAGCCCTGTCCTGATGATTCGGAAGCCGGACGGTGGGATACGGTTCTGCATCAACTACCATAAGTTGAACGCGGTAACGGTGAAGGACGGTTACCCCATGCCGTTGATTGATGATATTCTGGACGTGTTGTGCGACGCTCAACTGTTTTCGACGATTGATATCGCTTCTGGCTACTGGACCGTGCCCATGCATCCGGACAACGCGTCCAAGACGGCATTCACATGCAAGTACGGTCTGTACGAGTGGCTAGTGATGCCATTTGGACTCTGTAACGCTGTCCCCGCGTTCGAGCGTTTCATGGAGACCGTGTTAGTGTATCTAAAATGGCGTATCTGCCTGGTCTATCTCGACGTCTGTGTGATTTTCAGCAAGGACGTCTCTACGCATCTGGTGCGTGTTCGTCAAGTGCTGACTCGCTTCCAGCAAGCGGGCTTCAAGCTCAAGATGAAAAATTGCCATTGGGGAAGAAGTCAAGTTGCCTTTTTGGGTCATATTGTCACGCCTACGGGTATCCTACCCAATCCCGAGAAGGTAAAAGCGGTCCTGAACGTGAAGAGGCCTGTGGACGTGCACGGCATACTGTCGTTCCTTGGATTGACCAGCTACTTCCGTCGCTACATTTCGGGGTACGCTTCTATTTCAGCGCCCTTGGAACGCTGGAAGGTCAAGGACGCTCCGTTCGAGTGGAGCGAGGACGGTGTAGGTGCTTTTCGTCAACTGAAGAGGGCCCTAATGAAGCCTCCTATCCTAGTATATCCGGACGGTAACAAGCGGTTCAAGTTGTACGTTGACTCGTCACGGTACGCGGTTGGAGCGTGCCTCATGCAGGAAGTGGGCGGTCGTAACCGTGTGGTGGCGTACGCGAGCAAGTTGTTGACCGGGTCTCAGAAGAACTGGATCACGAAGCAGGACGGCATCTCCGAGATCGAGTGTTGGGGGGGGGGGTCGTCTGGGCGACCAGGAAGTTCCGATGTTATCTCGACAAGCGTGAGTTCGACTTATACACGGATCACCGGGCGCTGACGTGGGTGTTTAATCCTGGCAGCCGTACTACGAACGCTAAGCTGGCTCGGTGGGCAATGGAACTCTCTAATTTGCTGTTTAAGGTGCATCACAAGTCTGGTACCTCTATGGGGCGCGTGGACGGTATATCTAGACTACCTATGGACACGGTGGCGGCTCTCTCGATGAGTGACTTGCTGAACCCGGAAGGCACGGTCGAGGACGTGCTTCCGACTTCAGTCGGGGAGCAAGCGGGGGCCGACGACGGTCCTGGTATAGGTGGCGAGCGTGCCGGTGGTCGTGTCGACGACGAGTGTCCTGACCAGCCTAATGAAGCCGTGAGTGACACTCCCGCTGGGAGTGCCCCTCTAACTCCTGTGGACCGGTTCGGTCTCGACTTCGACCAGTATATACAAGCGCAGCAAGAGGTTCCGTGGGTGAAGGCGCTGGTGGCGTTTCTGCTGGACGGAGCCCTACCCTTGGATCCGTTCCTCCGGTCTACGATTGTGAGGATGCGGTCTCGATACGTGGTTCGGAACGGTTTACTGATGAGGAAGGTGCACTTACCGGCTCGGGTCGGGCCTGCCCGGTCCCTGACCGTCCCGGTAGTGCCTGTGCCGTATGTGGAAACCGTTCTACACTACTGTCACGCTGGCGTACTATCCTCGCAGTTGGGTCTGACAAAGACGCTCGAGAAAGTGAGGAAGCACGCTTTCTGGCCTGGCTGGAGGAAGGACGTCACGGAGTATGTCCGCGAGTGTACACGATGTGGCAGTGGGAAGGGGCCGAGACCGTGGCAGGCCGGCCAGATGCAGCGAATGCCGGTGGCGGATCTCTCGGGTCCTTTCTCGATGCTGGTGGTGGACGCCGTGGGACCGTTACCCGTGACGGAGAGAAGGAACAAGTATATCCTTGTATTTGTCGACTACTTTACGAGATGGACCGAGGACTTTGATGTTCTTCGCCTGGATTCGGTGACCTTCGTGGAAGTAATGGTGAATGGAGTGGTGGCGAGGCACGGGGTGCCGTCACGATTGCCGAGTGACAATGGACGAAACTTCACGTCGGAGATTGCGAAGTCCTTCTACCAGACGCTGGGGATTAAAAAGCTGTACGGTTTAGCGTACCATCCGCAGACTCAAGGACTGGTTGAGCGCTTCAATGGGACGCTCATGGACATGCTGATGTGACGAGGCGCGAGTGCCTTTTGTGATCGGTAGAGCAAAAGCAAGTCTTGAGAATGTGACTCGATATGCAGACGACCACGAGCTAGAGAGCTAGGATCGTCCACGCAGTGAGCTGCTTGAGAAATATCAGCACACCGCTGGTCAGGCGTACGCTTGTGTATCCCCTTGTGGTTGGTTCTTTTGATCGGCGATTAGCATCAACCCCGCGACTCACGAATCCACACCAGTCAACGCCAACAAACACTTCAATCCAAATATACAGAGTTAAACACAATATACAATCACACAGATACCTCTTGTCCTCTCTTCTTTCTCTAGGCCCAGGGCTAAGGTCAAATCTCCAAGTCTTCGGGTCCAAACCCAAGACACTTGGACAGTCTTGTGGACGCGCACCACTCCTCTAAGAGGAGAACAGCAATTCAATCAAATATCGACCTATACAGCCTAATACCGATACAACTCACTCTTAGGAGCCTCACTATACGCTTACTCCCGCAATATATAACACACCAAGCCAACACGGCGTATGTGCAGAATATGAAATAGATAAGTTCACGCCCAGGCTTTCGCAATGGATCCCTTACCTAAAGAACTTTGAATTTTTGGTGGAGAACGCTCTCAGGGCTTCGGCTCAACACGACTTCGGCACTTGAGGGAAAAACGAACTCTGTTTTGGTTAAAGGCTACATGCAAAGACGATCTTTCCAGCGACGCCTGGTCTCTGGGTTGACTACTGGATCTTTCTCCAGAGTGTTGGTCCTGATTTTTATCGAAGCTTGAAGGGTCGCCGTCGTGGGTAAACCTCAGATCTTGAGATGATATGAGATCATCGCGAGAGTCTTGGGATTCCCGTGATTCTTGAGTCTAGGTCTGGGAGGAACCTTGGTTGAAGGCCTTCTCGAGTTTTGTGGGAAGCAAGTCCGGGATAGCAGGCTCCATAGAGTGGCAATCTTGAGAATATCTTGGGCAATCCGGAAAGCACCCCGAATACCGGTCGATAACTCGTGCCGAACTCCACCTTATTACAGGATTCAGGGAAGGATCGCACGCATTCCCATGTGCTTCAGGGAACGGGATCAACTTAACCGCAGCAATGCCCTTTTTCAGGGGTGCCGGGTACCCGAAAACATGCTCTTGTTTTGTAGACCAGACCTCGAAACTCCGGGATTCTGCAGACCTTGAGATTGTACCAACATTTTGGCACACCCGTCCGAACCAATCAGCGATCGTAAAAAATACTCTGAGCCGAAGATGAGACATTGAAGTCCGGGAAAGTTTCCACTCGCGGGATTTGGGATAGGCGCCGCGCCACACTGAAAATGCACGTGAGTGAGGCTCAGACGGATTGGGATCTATATTTGCCGAGGGTGTTATTCGCCTACAGGACGTCCTACCATGAAGCGTTGGGCGACTTGCCCTTCTTTTCTCTCTACGGGCACGATCCGGTTTTGCCGCTGGACGTCGCATTCCTGAACCTGGGCAAGAAGTGGAAGAGCAATGAGGTAGCAGCGTACCGTCGCGAGCTCTACCGTACCTTGCGCGACTCGCGTCACCTGGTCGAGAGGCAGCTCCTGAAGGCGCAGGACCGACATGAGCAGCGACTGGGCGATCGCGTGGCTGTGCAGTACGAGATCGGTGATCCTGTTTGGGTCTATCAACTCTTCAGGAACAAGAGGGGCGAGGCGAGGACGAAGAAGTTGGCCTTTGCTTGGCATGGTCCGTACCGTGTCGTTGGTCGAGTGGGCGAAAACGCCTATCGGATCGACATACCGTCGCATCCAGACAAGATCGTCACGGTGAACGTCAACCGGTTGAAGAAGTTCCGTGGCCGGTGGACTCGGCCCTACATGGACGAGGTGCCGGAAGGTATTGTGGAGGGCGGTGATGAAGTTGAAGACGGTCCGCTGGAGGAAGCGGATTTACCGGCATCCCGTTTCGCGGAACGGGTGACCATAGGTCGCGGGGATACGGCCCTCACGGGGGTTACTTCGCCGCTGCTGGAGATTGTTGCAAAACAAGTGGTCGACCGTGCTGTGAAGTACCTGGTGCTTACGGCGAATTTTGAGAGTCACTGGATTCCTCGGGCCGAGTTAATGCCCGAGTACAGCGACTTAGTGACGGCTTTTGAGCAAGCCGAACGGAGGAAGCAGCGCCTGCCTGAGCTACGGAGGAGTTCCCGTTTGGAAGAGGCTAACGCTGAAGTGGAAGACGAAGACCTTTTCATGGCTTAGCAGCGTCGGAAGGGGTGTTGTTCGTGTCCCAAGGGACGGTCGTGTACGGCGAGGGTACGGTCACTTGGAACTCAAGAACAGATAGGTGGAAAAGGAATTACGTGTTTTGAATTTGAATTATTGGAGGGACGCTAGCAGATTTGCAGAAAGAAAAATGAACGACTGGTGTCGCGTCCCTAATGACGGCTGCGGCTTACTTGGACTTGGGAGAAGCCGGAGGAGCAGCACTCTTCTTGGACGAAGTGTCGTCGCCCTCGTCGCCGACGCTACTCTTCTTGTCGTCGTCCGTGGGGTCGTTGGCGCCCGAACTGCGGTCTTCGTCGACCTCGTGGTCGTCTTGCTCTTCGTCGTCATCCTGATCTTGGTCGGCCTCGGTCTCGGGCAGATGTTCGTCCAACTCGTCGGGCTCGCCGTCGTCCTCCTCGTCGAGATCTGGCGTCGGGGGCAGCACCGTGAACATGTCTTCGTCGTCCTCGAAGTCCGAGTAGTTGTCGCGCTACTCCTTGTCCTCGTCGTACGCCTCCTGGGCAGGGAACGGTTGCTTGCCCTTCTTCACGAGCGGCTTGAGCTTCTTGGCGAGGGCTCGGATGCGAGCGTCCCCCAGCAGAACCTTCCGGGTGCCGGCGCTCTTGTTGCCGACCCACGACGGGTTGGGCGGGCTGCCGCCGGTGATGTCGATGACGACGCGGGCGAGGGCTTCGTCGCTGAGGCGAAGGTGCGCTGGCTTGGTCGGGTTCAGCGCGTCCGTCTGCTCGAGGAGATCGGAGATGGACTGGTATCCGTCCTCGTCCACACGGTACGGATCAAGGGCAGGCGATGATGGTGTCGTAGCGGCCACGGTCGTTGCGGAACAGTGTGGCGAGGTCGAAGACGTCCAGAAAGTCGTAGAAGCCGAGCTCGACGATGTTCAGGCTGATGAAGGCGAGCCGTGCCTGGCCGACGTTCGACTTCTTCTTGCGGCGGGCGTTGCACTCGTCAGAAGGCGCGTACAGCGCGCAGGCGAAGAAGACGTCGCGCCAGTGCATCCAGAAGCGCCAGTGCGCCACGTGCAGCGCAGGGTGCTCCTGAGGGTCATGCCAGACACGCTGACCGGTCCACGGGTACGCCATACGCGGAGGAGTCTTGCCCTGGGTGCCCGCCTGCTTGATGATCTTGGAGATGTCGCGACGGATGGTGGCCGGGCACTTGGCGGGCAGCGGAAACTCGTACTCCTCCGCGCCGTCGCCCTCGGGGGCACCCTCCTCGTCGTCTGCGTCGTCTGCGTCGTCTTCGTCTTGGTACTGGGCCCTGGACTTGCGCTGCATCTTGGACGGAGGGGGTTTGGAGGCGCTCCTAGTGGTCGGTCGCTTGCCAGACGAGCGTGTCTGCGGCGCGGGTACGGTGAACAGGTCATGCGGGGGCGCAGCGACGACGTGCAGCGAGTCAGGCAGCGGCGGCAGGGTCTCGGTCTCTAGTAGCTCGACGGGAAAGAGCGTGTCGTCGGCCAAGACGGCGACGGCGACGGCGTCCACGGCGTCCATGTTCGTGGAGCCGCTGTTGGCGAAGAGCGCAGCGCGCAGGCGGACGTAGAAGTCCACTTGGGCACGGAGCGGGGCATCAGCTTCAGCGTCCGCGCCACGGGACCGGCGATCGAGGCGTGCGCGCAGCCGTCGTATGACGGCCTCCTTGTTGACATCTCGCGACTTGGCCATGGCGGAAGGTGGTGGCTGAGGCTTCTTGGGAGTCTTGTTCTCTTCTCGGCGAAAGCTGAAATGAGGGCAAGACTGCGAGTTGCCGCGGCCTCTGCTGATGCGTTCCGACCTGGCAGTTGGGACGTTTGGCTGCGGATTTCCCTTCCTGAAAATGGGAGAGGCACGGTTGGCGTGAGACGGTCGAGTGATTGACTAGTTGATTGACGAGACTGGCGACGGTGGGTTACCCGTTACGGTTGGACACTTACGAGGATGGTTGCGAACGTGGAGTGCTGTGGACGACCGTGAGGAGCAAACTGCGGCGAGGGCATTTCGCTTTTGTCTCCATGACGGACATGAAAACCGTGACGGGCGTTGTCGAGTGGTGCCTGTGGCACTCCCTGTTTGTGTGGAAGATTGTGTGGTGCGTGCTGCGCAACCACTGGCCGGCCGTATTGCTGGTGCTGATTGGTGCGGTGGGCGGCGTGATCACGAGGCCCTTGTGGAGCATTGCGGGGCGATTGATCGGGGCCGTGTTCGGCTTTGTGTTCAAATGGCTGACACTGTTAAGGTATGCGTAAGACGGTACCGTCGCTTCGTGAACGGTCCGTCTGTGCAAGGCAGACCGTCCGCGGAGCATCGATGGAAGGCGTTTGAGGCAATCTGGGCCACGCCCATGGTGGTGCTCGAGGCCCGAGGTGAACATAAGGATGGCTTAGGCCGGCTACTGTACAAGTGGCTGGATGCTTACCACGCTCTGTGGTGTGTGTTCCTGCCCGACGTGCTCGAGCTGGGTGGCGAGTCTACCGTGAAGTACTGGCGCGGATCGAGGGCCGAGTGTCGGCGCTCGGTCGACCGTGCCTGCTGCGTGGGCCGTGGATTTTGGGCGTTCCTAACGCTGGCGACGTATGCCGTGTTCTACACTGTCATCTACGTGTATGACTTGGCCGAGAAAGTGTGGTGGGTGTGGGCGTGCTACTCCTGACCCTGAACTACATGTTGGCGGACGGTGGGCTGACAGCCGACGGTGGGTTGAGCCCTGATGCAGCCGTGATGCAGTGGAGCTGCGTGCTGGCAACGACTGGGGTCGCCAGCCATGCTACGAGGCGGCGTCAGGAGTGCGTTCACCTACGAGACGTCGAGGAATTGCAGCAAGCCGAACGCCTGAGTGAAGCATTCTGGCGTGGGGACGGGTGCGTCGGGAAACCGAAGCCGGTGCGTACCCTGAGCGGGCTGAGGGCGGAGCAGCGTGTCCTGCGCGCGAAGATGAAGGCAGACAAGGAGGAGGAGGACGCTCGACGGGAACGTCGAGTCTCAGTCGGGGAGGATGTGCCGAGTGGGAACTGTGGTCACCGTCTCAGGTACGGTCGCGGCCGTCCTCCGGCAGCCTGTCAATCAGCGCGTGGACTACTACTCGAGGATCAGCTGTTCGAGGATCAGCTGACTGAGCAGTCATCGGACTTTACGAGGATTAGCTGGCGGCGGGCCATTTGCGTGGACGAAGAGTCGTGATGGAAGCAGTGGTGTGTTCCGCGCGTAGGCGGTGACGTGAGGAGACAGGATGGAGGTCACGAGCGCTGCGTGGCTCGGGGCGTGAGCCTTGACGTGAGCCAAGGGCGGAGGGGTGAAAGGAGGTGACCATGGGGTCGGGGGCGGCGGTGTGTCGACGCTCAAGTTGAAGAGAAGCAAGAGAGAGCGCGGGGCGAAGTGCTCCGTGCCGGGTAGGTTGGTCAGTCGTGAATTTGCCGTGGAAACAACAAGTTGAATCTTTGCATTTGACTCTGTTGTATTTCATACCGTTCCTTACCTGTCCGTACCGGCCTACTTCATTTTCGCAGCGGCAGCCGTCCCTTCCAGGGTGACTCGCGACACACGCCCACAGCCGCCATCGGATCGTTCGCGGGCGAGGCAACGCTCCCGCTCGACTTCTTCTTCTCGTCCGAGAACTCGTCGTCTTCTTCAATGGGACGTGACATCTCCTTGGCCAATAGCCATTCCCAGGCCTCCGGAATGTTGTGCGCCGGTCCCGAGTCGAGACATGCCAATATGCGCTTGTTTCGGAGTCCGCGACGGAACAGCTGATATCTCATCTTCCTGTTCGGATAGTCCAACGAGTCACAAAGATCCGTCACACGGTCACCCCACTCCTCAACGGATTCGCCTAGCTCACGGTGAGCGGACTGCAACCGTTCCCAGAGCTGGTCAGCCGTTCGGCTGAGGAACAGGTTGTGGAATCGGACCTTCAGAGTCGCGAACGTCTTGATAGTCGAGTTGTTCCACCACCGTTCAGCTTCAGAGCCTTTGATCCGCTGTCGGAACACTAACAGCCGAGACTGGTCCGGGAGGTGGCTGGTGTGAGCTTCGAACAGCTCCCAGAAGTCACGCGCCTTGTCCATGCTGGCCGTGTCCGAGTAGAAAAGCAGGTAGGACCTTGATCGCATTGGAGACCATAGACGACAAGTCACGGTCGTTCCGAACGGTCGGGTTGTTCATGTGGGCACGGTAGCCACCGTTCCGAGCTTGGGTAGGCATCGGCCGTCCGTTCGTTGAGGCACTCACCGCAGTTCTGACAGGTGCTTTGTTGTGCACGACTGTCTTCACCGGTCCCGTCGGTTGGGTCTTCACCGGTCTCATAGGTTGGGACTTCACTGTAGGATCCACTTTCACCTTCCGTTCCATCTTCACCGTGGGCTTCGGCACCGTTCCCCAGCCACCGTAGCCTCCTTGCTGGGCACCGACGCTCCAGCCAAATACAGGGCCTCCAGGCAGACGCTTCTCCGTTCCCGTGTACATCGGGATGAAGCCACTCGGGGTCCTCTGCTGCTGCACTTCTTCAGGTTCTTCCTTCACGTAGTCCGTGTAGTAGGACGGTTCGTACTCAGCGAATTCACTGTAGCCGTAGTCTTCCGCCGACCAGTACTGTTCCGTTTCATCAAATTCGGCATCCTCACCGTCTTCCTCGACCGTTTGCACGGCCTCAGGGCCCGGCGATGGAGCCATCTTCATCTCGAGCTCTTGTTCTGCTTGAACCCCGACCGCATCACCGTGTTCATCTGCGGTCTTGTGTTCATCATCGTCTTCATCGGCCCAAAGAGCCTCCCTCGTTTCCTGGCGAAGCGAGTCACGACCGGCAGCAGTAGCTACCTGCGCCGTCGCGTCCACTCCGCTCGCATCTCCGGACGATCGCGGGCGTCGCTGCCCCAGTAGAGCCGACGTGGTCCCACCGCGACCGTTCAGCTTCCAACCGTGCCACTTTATCTTGCACGGACCGCTGATCCCCATTCTCTCCTTGCTCTCCAACAACCGTCATCTTCTTCAGAAAGTCTTCTTCACTCGACCTTCAGCACGCGATCTTCTTCACTTGAACGCGCGAAACAAACTCCAATCTCCAAACTTCAAACTTCCATACTTCAAACTACTTCAGGCTCCGAGCGAGTCGACCAGAATTACCGGCGGAATCGAGCGTCCCGTTCACCGTTGACGTGACCTTGACCTTGGCCGTTAAGGACTCCGACCGTTCTCTTCTTGACCTTCTTGACCTTGACCAGTGGGGGTACTTCGCGTACCGCATTTCGCATGTAGAGCGCTACAGCGGTTTAAGAGATACACCTTTATTTAGACCAATCAGAGATGCGAGAGAAAAGTCCGTGGGATCGCATGTAGAGAGATACACCCCTAATTTTGCGCATTTTTGCATTCACATTGAGCCACCAGTTCCAAGCGCGCGAAGGCAGAGGGGAAGAGCTGCGCACCGCTCGCCAACGTCGCGCTGCCCCCTCCCCGCGCGCTTGGAGGCATACGCCTCGTCGGAGTGATAGTTAGTAGCCGCGCCTGGTGTGGGCCCAGTTGAGGCGCGCCTGAGTGCGGGATATGGGGAGCACGAGGTTAAACCACAACGCGCAAGCTCGAAAGAGCGCACAACACGGCTGCTGCAGCGATGGTAGTAGAAGAAGCAACGCTGTAGATAATTTGTTAAGTGGTGTGGTTCCTGTGCAACATAGCTGTAGATGGCGCCTAGACTTGTTGCTAGCTTAAGCGCCATCCTAGAGGAGATCGCTCCGCGCCATCTGCATGACTAGGCCAACCATCTTGCCAATTTTGTGTACAAAATGATCGCGTGACCCAGTTTTTGGGTTTTACATTGTTTTTAGGCTCGAGTGCAGTAATTAACCTAAACCTATGACATGGATGTGTTTCTCTACATGCGAAATGCGGTACCGTTCTCCAATCCCACAGCGGCGCCGAGCGCACCGTTCACACGACACAATTCCAGATCCAGACCGTTCACACGTCCGAGGCGAAGACTGGGACTCCAGGCAGACTCCCGAAGACCAGACGAAGCTCCACCGACGCGAGGACTTGACCCGTACTGCCGTCGTTCAGACTTCACAACGAAGATCGAAGACCGTACCCTGCTTCTCCACCACGTGTCGCGAGTGCCCTGGATGGGACGGTCAAGCGTTGTATGGAAGCTAGAACGGTTAGGCAGTGGCACAAATAGCGAGAAACAGAGCTAATATGCAAAAGCAATCAACTTGTTCTCTCCAGTGCAGATTCACGGCTGACCCTACTTCCTTACCGCGCACGGAGCCTGACAGCTCGTGCTTCCTTCTTCTTTCGGCTCTCTGTCGGCTCACGTGCCGACTTCAACACGTCACCGGCTCACCTGGCTCTCGTCCCACCCCTTCGTCCTTGGCTCACCTCACAGCTCACGTCCCGAGCCACGCGGTGCTCGTGACCTCCGTCCTGCCCTTCGCGTCACTGCTCACCTATCACTCGCGTCCCTGCTTCCATCGCAGCCGAGCGCGCCACCTAACCGACGCGTCGCCAGTCAGCGCCCCTCCGAAATGGATGACTGCCCGCTCACCGCATCGTCCAACAGCTAATCCTCCAGAAGTCGATCGCTGGCCGAACGGTCGTCCGTGTAGTAGGAACGGTGGTGACCGTTCCTACTCGGGACACTCACGTATTTATATTGGCGCCGCTTTACTTAAATTAAGTATGTAATTTATTAACATAGCCTATGATAAAACTGTTCCTAAACTTGCATTCTTCTGTAGCATCACCTACAGACCAACGGCCTCTTCCAGTTCGCGGTCAGCTCGCCGTCCGTTTGAGCTTAAATGCTACTTGCCAATACCACCAATTACGGAAATTTGACCTTTCGAAACGCATCGCGTCCGTTCGCTGTCTCTTTCCGCAGGTCTATATCCCCCGTCAAACTCGATCTTCTAGAAGTTAGGGCTGAAGAATCGCTGCATGCAGATGCGGTACGCTGTACCTCTCTCTCTCCTCCAATCGGACGCGTCCTTCAACAGCGAAACGCGGCGGCCGACCAGAGGGACAGCTTTGTCCACACACGACCGCCACTAGCTGCATCTCGTCCCCCTTCCAGCTCCGTCCCAAGCCCCTTCCTGCCCTCAACGTCCATGCGTTTGCCCACCGGGCCGCAGCTGAGTCGCTGGCGGTGGCTGCTGCAGCTCCAGGCGCCGGGCATTCTGGTTCTACACCCGTGGGGGCTGCTCGCCGCTCTACTTCGTTCTCCCAGTCGCCTGCTGGACGGTGTCACGGCCTCGCACCACCGCTACTTGGACCGCGCGGCCGCCGCAGTCACGCAGAATCCGGTGCTGTTCCCGAACGGCTTCTTCTCCGACGGGTGGGGGGACCTCAACACTTCGAAAAGGATTCGCGAGCTGCTGCAGAGCCGACGCATGAGCGACGTCGTGTCGCTGAAGGAGGGGGAACCTAGTTGGGGCTGCGTCAGGGAGCTGTCGGTGGCGAAGGTCGCGCTGAGAGAAGGCAGGTTCCAGAGCACGTTGGGTAACGCACAGCAGCTGCTACCAGAGCAGAGCCTGGATGCGTTCTGTGAGCTCGTGACGCCGTTGGACTGGGAACGGGAGGACGGCGGAGTGCCCCACGGGGGGACGGATAGACCTCTTGTGGGTAAGTGGAGTGGACTCAGGTGAAGAGTTAAGTTTGAAAGAGTAACCAACCAACCGTGCGGGTGTGACGCAGTGCTGCTGCCGGGAACAGGAGAGCACGGGTTCTTGCACCGCAGGACGTCCATTGCGATTCCACTCGCCAAAAAGGGCGTTGCTACTCTGGTAAGTGGGGGCTGAAGGCATTGAGGTGTGCTATCGGAGTGCCTTTGAGTCCTTGACGATCGTTTATTGTGATTTTGCTGTCGTTGTAGATTCTGGAAGGACCTTTTTACGGGAAGCGCAAACCGCCTCAGCAGAAGGGCTCCAAGCTACGAAGGTAGAATGCCGCCCATTAAGGCCTGATGTTGTTGGCTAGCCACTGAGTTTCTCATTTCTGTTTGTAGAGTGAGCGATCTGCCGATTTTGGGGCAAGCCACGATCGAGGAGGCCAAGTCATTGTTGGAGCATTTCCGTGACTATCACGGCTACTCCCAACTGGTGATTGCAGGCAGCAGCATGGGCGGACTGCATGCCGCTATGGTCGCTTCAGTTTTCCCTGGAGACGTCGGCGCCACAGCTTGGCTAGCGCCACCTTCGGCTGTACCAGTATTCGCTGATGGATTGCTGTCAGGATCTTGCAACTGGCGCTCACTTTACAAACGCCATGAGCTGCAGATGCTGGACAAAATGCTGGCTGGTCAGGCTGTGGCTGAGTCATACGAAAAGCTGGCCACCGCTGGTGCTGATACCGGAGCTGAGGAATTGGATACCTCTGATGCGGAGCTGGATCCAGTCCAGGAAGCGAAGAAGCGCATGAGGCTATTCCTCTCGATCACGGACATCGACAACTTCCTGCCACCTCGACGTTCGGACGCTGTCGTGTTCGTATACGGCACGGAAGACGAGTACATTGGCTTCACGGAGCCTCAGTGGGAGGTGAGTTTTGCTCAACCATTAGATTCTGCTGTCCATAAATCTAACTTGCCCCCTCCTGTTGTTGTGCATCAGCGAATGCGCGAGCAGTGGAAGCCTGCGCACTTCCGGACGATCAAAACGGGCCACGTCAGTGGAATTTTGCTGGAGCAGGAAGCCTATCGCAAGACGATTTTAGAGGTTGTGGACCTGCTAAAGGAGCGAGACGCAGCAGCCGAGTCCTCTTCCAAGTCTGCTGCCGTCGCAATGTAAAATGCTCTTCAAAGGCGCCAAGTACAACCAAATCAACAGTTTAATATTTGCTCACGCGCAAGGGTGAGTTAGCTGCGACTGAACGCTAGGTCTGCAGCTAGCAAGCGACTCGAGCTAGTGTGAACCTTGCAACACAGCTATCGAGGGAGGTCTTTGAGCCTCTTTCATCTTCTTTCACTTGACGTGCGCGGGCTTTTTTACATCATCAAATCATTCGTGGAGACAGCAAACAATGATATCCTGGTACGTGCTCATGACAGTGCGCAGCTCTCCGCGCGAAAGGTTCTCTCTCCACATGATCTCTTCAATGTGGTTTTCTCCATGGAAGTAGACGCAGAGCCGCTTGAACAGAGTGAACACCGGGTTGGGCTTGGCAATCTTGGCCAGGTATGCGCGCTCTTGATCTGTAAACAACAACTGACTCGCCACACTCATAACTTGGGCCATCGGCACATTGTTTCCTCCACGTCCATCTGCAGCAGGATTATCGTCGCCCAATGGAGCAGTCGGAGGTGACGGTAGTGCCATAGCGGCGGGATTCATCGGTGGAGTCTGTGCTCTAGGCACGCTGCCAGGTGCGCTAGTGTTGGTCGCACTACTGTTGACTCGCTGTCGACGAAAACTTGATGCCATTAGGGCGGGTGACGAACTTCCCAGGGAGTTTCCGGCTCCATTACCGAGCTCAGCCGCGTAGTCTCCATCGGACGGAATCATGAAATAAATGTAGCGATGGAGCTGTACAATGAAGCGTTGCTGCAGTAACCAGATCAGCATGTGGATGTACTCGGTCTTTTTGGCCGTCGACAACGTCTTCATGTACTCGCCAATTCGCCTCGATCCAGAGAACGTAGACAGCACCTCGCCCAGTTCATAGGGCGCGAACTTACGCCGGAATTCCTGTGCCAGCGGTGACGTAATGTGCAGATCTGCCTTGGAGTTGACCTGGTAAATGTTGTACAGCGTGATTGCGTCCACGATACGTCCAAACCCCCAATATACAAGGTGCGCAGCTAGACGGAAGACCTGGTGAATAGGTATTCCAGTATCCAGTGCCAGGTCCTGGAAGCTCTTGAGCGGGTTCACCGCCTCCACCAGATCTCGAAGTTGTCGCGCATGATCAGCCGGCAGCTTGCTCAGAATATCCTCCTTGTCCGTAAGCAACAACAATGTGTGGTACGGCCTTAAACTCGCCATCCTCACCGTGACCGCATCCGTCAGCGTCAACGACAGCTTGACCCAGCCATTCAGCACCACGTGAGCAGCCCCCGACTCCTCCAGTCCATGAAACACGCGCTTCAAGTCATTGGCGAGCACGCTCTTGCCCAGCGACACGTCGATCAAAGTCTGCGGGTCCACCTCCACCGTCGACGACCCGTTCTCCCCGTCCTTCCGATGGTGATGATGATGCATCAAGCTCGATCCACTGGTAGCTGCCCCTCCTCCTCCAGCATTGCTCGTGATACTGCTCCCACTCGTCGCCCCCGCCGCCACCGCAGCACTGATACTGTTGCCACTGGTCACCCCTGGAATCCCAGTACTGCTCCCCCCAGCATTACGTTGCTCACTCTGCGCCAACTCGTCCCTCAGTTGCAGCAGCTCCCTCACCTCCTTGGACACGAAGCCGACTCGAAGTTCCTCGTGCAAAAGGCCATTGGCCAGCTGCGCCGCGACAGTGTGGAAGGCCTGGGCGCTGCTGCGTCTCCTGGCCAATAGTTCCTCCTCATCGGCCTGTTGCAATGGCAGTAATTGGGGATCAATTGTGCCGTCCATGGCTTCAGCGGGTCTCGACACTTGGGGAGGACGGTCTTCTAGAGCAAAGATGATGTTGAACATGGTGGTCTCGTTGCCGGTTGATGCCGTCGTGCCGTTCGAAGCAGATTGCTCTATAACTGTAGGTGGAGTCGAGGACGACCCGTCGGCGGGTGCAGCGGCCGGCAGCCGACGAGAGACCAGCACCGGGTGGCTCACGAAGCGCAGGTCGTCCACCACGAGCTCGAAGCTGGCGTTGCAAAGCGCGTTCTTGGGCCGGAAGAGCTTGGCCAGCAGCGGCGCTGGCAGCGTGTGGAAGCTGGACGCGCTCTCGCCGGGGGGCGCCGGGTACCGGAAGGCTAGGTTGCAGCCCTTGCTGATGTCGTCCACGACCAGCGCAACGCCCATCAGGCGGCAGCCGCCGGCCATCACGCGCACGCCCGAAGCCGCGTTCATTCCAGGCTGGAGGAGGTTTGCGAAGTGAGACTGGGATGGATGTGTGCTATTAGTTGTAAGGGGTACTACGGTTGGGGAGCATGTTTGTTTTGTGCTCTTGTATTGTAAAGACAAGATAAAAAGTAACTTCAAGGTGGAGATGGCTACATTTTCTGGTGGCGGGGCAGCAGACGGAGTGTTAAGCGCGTTGTAGACTGCGGCTGGAGGAGAGAGTCGGGCACGATGTTCTGGTCGCGGACGCAGTACGCGAGGCTCTGCGTACAGAGAGTTTGAAGCATGAGGCGAGTGCTGCCCACGGTCTCCTTGGAGCTAGCGCAGTCGCTTTGGAGCAGGACTTCGCCGCCGTTGGCTAGATGGTGGCGGATTTGACGCAGAGTATCGTCCCGATATGCTGCGTTGACTACGACTTCGTCCACGGGCAGGTTCACCAGTTGGAGCTCTCCTCCAGACTCGTCTTGAGAAGAAGCGCTCACCTCCTCGGCGTCTTCATTCTCTTCATCTTTTATGTTTCCTTGTTGATATTCGCTGAGCTCTGGCTGTTGAGGTTGTTTGTTTAGTTTTGAGAGCTGTTCTCGCCACTTTGGTCCTCTTCTCACCTCCAGAAACTTTTCTCGTTGGCGGATCGCCTTCGATGCGTCACGCGCTTCTTGCTTCCGAGCGCGCGTACGATACGCGTGCTTCACCTGACCGACCGTCTTGGGCAGCTTCTCTTCGGTTTGTTGACTGCAGTTGTCGCTGAACAAGTCCGGAATGCTCCTGCACGTAGCTGTCCGCTGACTTTCGTACTCCAACGCGCCCGGGGGAGTAGCGAACAGCGATCGCAGGCTGCCTGCACGTGTGATCCCGTTTGATCCGTCGTTCGGTTCACAAGGGGCTGGATCGAACGGAGGCTGCGTGGCATGCCAGCCCTTGACCAAGCGCTTCTTCTCATACCGAGGGAGGTGATGCAATCGAGCCTCTTCCTCCATGCTGTTGGTTAGCTAACGAAAGTGCTGGTCGGTTATTTATACGAGGCCGGCGCGATCTAAAACCCAAGCTCGATGAAGCGACGTACTGCTCCCAAAGCGTTCAATGACGATACCAAGGCGAGGTCCAAGGCGCCTACGAATGCGAAAAAGTTGACGAAGAAGAAGAATGCGAAGAGCGCGACGTCATGTATCTTGGGCTTGAAGAAGAGTCAAGTCGATGCGTGCTCGGAAGGCAGTACGAGGTGGAGCAGTGACGAGGGGAACGCCGTTGACCACGTGGCTGAATGTCAACGTCTTCGGCAACAACTTGAAAGAGTTCTGATCGATCACCAGAGGCAGGAAGAGGAGATCGTTGCGCTGCGTGCACTGGCAAAGTCTTTGAAGGAGGAGGTGAAAACGATCCAGAAGCGGCAGCAACTGCAGAGCTCTGCATGTTGCGATGACAAGGCATCCGTTGGAGGGCGCCAACGAATAGGGTCGCATGAGTACTTCAAGCTGGATGTCCAAATCGAGAAGCTTGAGGAGGAAAACGCTGAGCTCCACCGTCAGCTCCAGGATTCCCAGGACGAGCTCCAGCGGGCTCGTGCTTACATCGCAGACAAGTTGCCAGTATACAAACTCGCTGCGGTGAAGGCTAACGCGGAGCTGCGTTGTGTGAAGAGTCAACTGCAACAGGAGCGGAAGCAGTCCGATCGACTTCAAAGGCAACTCGTGAAGTGCAAGGCGAGGCAAGACGACGTACTGGCTCGAGTGGGGCCTGAACGTGGAAATCATCAGGAGGAACATGAGGATGATGGCGAACTTCAAGAGAGTGAGGCTGTCCGACGCGAGCGAGAGGCATTCTTCCGACAATGCATGCGTCAACAACCTGGTTGTTTTTCGCCTGGGAATAAATCCGGGATTCAGAGCGACGTTGGTGATATTATCGAGGCGAGAAACACTCAACTAGCGGGTTCCAAGACGGTGGTAAAGACTGACAAGCTGATCCACGAAGACCTGATGGACCTAGATTTCGATCTTGACGAGATGAATTTATCGCCGACGAAGAGCTCTAAGTCCATTTAGTGATAAAGAAACAGTGTTTTTTTAGGCTCGGGCAATCTCAACAAGTACAATACAGCGGTGCTCATCACATCGAGCAACTCAAACAGCTTCGTTGATTCCCGCTTGCGAGCTCTCCTGGTCATCATCCAACAGTGATTGCGTACCAGCTTCGGCCGAGGCAAAACCGTAGGCTCCACCTCCGGCGGCTCCCGTCTCGTAGATCTTCTTCTTGCGGGAGATCAGCACGCGGAATCGCTCCAGTCCTTGCTGCACAAGTCGCTCTCCTTCAGCAATCGACGCAGCGTGCGAAGGATCACCAGGAATCACTTGCTCGTACTGTTCAATACCCATCCGGCGCATGACTCGAGCGTATCCGTTAGTCAGCGTGAACACAGCCAGCGCGATCATCGCGAGAGGGGCGTAGACAGCGAATCCCCTCCCAAACAGGTGAACTACCCGCGTGTTCGCCAACAGCGCACTGAAAGCTGTGCCCTCAGCGAGACCTCCACCACGAAGTAAGAGCAGAGCATTCTGCCCCAATGCGAACTGCAGTCGGCACTGGTGGATTGACGTCTTGAGTAGACACAGCTCCGTCGAGTTGCCGTGAGCTCGAAGTGCGTATTTCCCAGGCAATCGCAGAGTGAAGAGACTTGTGTAGCAGCACAACGCGAGATACACGAGCAACAAGGCTGATACGAGCTCCGTTGCGCTGCGTAGACTGCTGCTCGTCTCCTCTGCCTCTGCTGCGATCAAGAAGCGAAACAGCGAGAGCGACGACCCGTGCCAGCCCATAGTAAGTTCACCCCACGCCACACACAGCGAGAGGAATCCAGTAATGACAGCGCAGGCGATAGCTACTGGCGATGTGACCCAGCGACGAATTTGGTGGCGAGTATCTAGGAACAAATTGTGCAGGCGGTTGAGCGCTGAGGTCTCTGGATACAAACTTCCGGCCGAAAGCGCTCGCTGCGCATTGCGATCTTCCAGCACATCCACGTTGATACAGAGCTCCAGGAAGGCTTGATCACACCGACGCAGTTCCAGTTGTGCAATGCGCACCCGACGGTGCAGCTGTACAACTTCCGGCAGTGTCGGAGCTTTACGAGCGGAGACTCGACCGATACCGCTAAATGCTCGCTTCATTTTACTGGAAACGTCAGTGAACGAGGCCGATTTGCTGGCTCGCTTCGCCTCGTTAGCAGGGTCCAGACTGCTAAACGCAGGCTTGCTCTTCTCCACCAGCGCCAAAACCTTCAGCAGGCACGTCTTGACGTACTGCATCTCGCCTGTGAGAATAATCGCGTCGCTTTCTGCCTGCATCATGCGCTGATAGGCCTCTCGGACGTCGGCAACCACCTCGTCATACTCGAAGCGAGCCTCCATCCTCTCGTCCTGCAGCTGCACCGCCTGGAAGTGCAGTTTCTGAAGCTGTGCACCGTCCAGACGTCGCATCCAGCAGCTCCTCGGGATCTCCACGAGTCCGTAGCCCAGCAGCGCGATGACCCACAGCAGTCCGTACGTGTTGCTAGCCGCCATCGCCAGCCCCAGTACTCCGTAGAGCGACAAGTGGTCCACCAGAATCAAGTACAGCGCCACGATGAACAGCCCGCCAGCCAGCACCGACCAATGGAAGACCAAGTGCCTCAGTGAGCTGATGACGCGCTTCTCGAGCTCGAACTCGCCGTTCTGGCTGAACTCCACCAGGAACGGCAGCCCCACCCAGCTCATGCTGAACGTGAGCCAGTACAGCAGTCTCCAGCCCGTCAGATACTCGTTAAAGTTGGCTTTGTCCTCTGCAGTGCCGCCAATCGATTGGGAGCTTGCAGTGAGTCCATTGGTGGCCAAGTCCATCGGCAGCAGCAGCAGCCCCAGGAAGCCCAGCGCCCAGCTCGTGAACACGGCGGCGTGCACCACCGTCGGCACTTTGGCGTCTTTGTAGTGGGCCAGCAGCCACCACGTGAAGCCCAGCAGCCCGCTCACCGCTAGAAGCGTCGCCAGCAGCGCCATGCTACACTGAGACTTTCGTGAAGGAATGGTCTGCGTCTCTTCCCGCTCGGAAGTATCTTTTCGCAAGTCGAATCTGTGTACACCACACTAGATTCAATGTTGACCAATCAATGCTGACTACTGTACCTGATGAGGTACAGTAGCCAGCACAGCAACAACATTGCACGCCGATGCCGGAGGCCGAGCCGCTTGACGAGACCCTGGCGTTCCTGGACGAAGCCCTGCGTGGAGTCGACGTTAACCTGGATGACGCCGACATAAGCTCGCTAAGATCTCCACTGTATGAGCCTCTGTGGGGCGACATTGACCAAGAACTCAACCTGCTCAGCTTTTCCAAGCAACAGTCGAAGTCAAGGAAGCGGAAGAAGAATTATAACCAGAACAAGGCTCGAGAGGAGCGTCATGCTGAAATATTACAGCTCAGAAGCGAGGTGGAGGATCTCGAGTTCACGCTGAAGCGGCTCCAGACTATCATCGGCTGCATGAGAGGTTCCAGTCGCACACAGGAGAAGACGGACAAGAAATTGGTGTGGAAGGACGCATGCATCCGCCAGCTGGAGCGGCGGCTGAGAGCTGAACGAGAAAATAGGCACTTGATGAAGGGAGTTGAGAAGGACAAACAGTTCGTCAAGAGCATGCAGAAGCTGCTCGACACTCGGCCGGCGCTATGGAACATGGTGTATCCGGGAATATGTCAACGCACAAGGCGCATCGAGATTCCTGCAGGATACATGAAGGAGATGGCGGATTTGATTTTCGTGGAGTTAGCTGCGGGTGTCGAGGCGTTTTATCGAGAGGTCGAAGGTTTGGAAAGAGCTGTCAGCTCTTTACTAACACGCTTACCAGCGGGCGAGCCACTGTTACGTGACGCTATCATTGGTAGGCGCCTCGAGGCATTCTGCTACAATGATGTTCCGTTTGGGGTGGCGGAAACTGGAGATGCGTGGTGGCGATACTGGAACAGCTACAGGGGCGAAGTCGACAGCGTTGACGATGTCGTCACAGAGAGTTTTGGCTGGGAAATCGGCGACGCGGCTAACACGTCAGTGCGTTTCTACGTCCAACAGATTCTTCGGCGGCACGTCGAAGACGATCGCATTGTGTTTGTTTGGAACGGATACTTCGAGCCATTCATGTTTAAGGGTAAGCGGATTCGAGGCGTCTACTACCGCGAGCAAAGCTACGTGCTCATCAAGCCTCAAGTTTACGACGGCGGCGTCTGCTCACGGATTTCATCTTGCGAGATGATCACACCCTACTTCTTGGAGCCAAGCATGATTAACGATCCCACAGTAGCTGCAGTAACCAAGTTTGTGGTGAGCTCTATGTCGTCCGACATCATATCGTGGAATGAAATGGTCGAGGGCTTACTATTGGACCAGGCACGACAAAATCGACATTACGGAATCGACGGCCAGCAAGGATGATGTGTCGTATTGAGTTGGAATGATTCACGTGATCTGGTCTTATAAGAAACAACGTATTTTCACCTCCTGGACCACTCCTTACATTTTTGTCGATGCTCACGAACAAACGACACACAGTATCTTAGCTGACGCTACACTATTGCCAGCGCTATTATAGAATAGAGCTAATCGTCGTACGTGCAGTGATCTACTCCATGTGCACGCAGAATCGCATCTTGGACAAAGTCTTCAATTCCGTTTGAATGGTGTGGTGGACACGATCATCATCAATGGCTTCCGACGGCGAGTCCCTGGAGGAGACCTTGGCCTTCCTAGACGAAGCCCTGCGAGAATCGGACGCTATCCTGAGTGACGACGATCAAAACCCATTAGATACCCACCTCTTCGCGACCTTGGGAGGCGATATTGACCAAGATCTGGGCCTTTTCACTGCGAACGAGACAGCAGGCCCGCAACAAGCGTCCAAGCCACAGCCGACACCAAGGAAGAGGAAGAAGAACTACAACCAGAACAGGGCTCGTAAAGAGCGCCATGCTGAGTTGGTGAAACTGAGGGAAGAGGTACAAGACCTTGAGTTTACGCTGAAGAGACTGCAGACGATTCGAGGAGGACGCAGCTCGTGGGGTACAGCTTCCTCGGAGAAGGAGATGGAGGCGGGTACAGGAACGGTGTGGAAGGACGCGTGTGCTCGGCAGCTGGATCGGCGGCTGAGAGCTGAGCGAGAAAACATGCACTTGATGAAGAGCGTTGAGAAGGACAAACAGTTCGTCAAGAGTATGCAGAACTTGCTTGGTGTGCGGCCGGCGCTGTGGAATATGGCGTATCCTGGAACGCGTAAATGCACCAAGCGCATTGAGATTCCCCCAGACTACATCAAGCATGTGGCTGATCTCATCTTTGCCGAGCTATCCGCGGGAGTTGAGGCGACGTATCGTGAGGTGGAGTGCATGAACAGAGCTATCGAGCCTTTGCTGATGCAGTCAATGACACGTGAACCAATTCTTCGTGACACTAGGAAAGGCAAGCGGGTCGAAGCTTTTGACCGGACTCTCTTGCATTTGACGTGCGCCAAACCGGAGACGCGTGGTGGGAATACTGGCACAACTACAGGGGCCAGCGCAGCAGATATCGCCCAGAACATCGTCACAGAGAGTTTCGGGATCGAAATCGCCGACGTGGAGGCGAACACGTCTACGACGTTCTACGTGCAGCAGGTTCTGCGGCATCACATTGAAGATGGCCGTGTCGTCTTTGTCTGGAATACGTACATCGAGCCATTGGCGTTCACGGCGTCTATTACAGAAAGCTACGTGCTGATCAAGCCTGACACGGAGAGTGACAACTGCACCTGCATGTCCTCCCACGAAGTCATCACGCCGCACTTTTGGATCCACGGCTGACCAAGGATGCTACAACTGCGGCGGTAACCAAGTTTTTGATCAGCTTCATGCCCTCGGACATCACGACGCGAAACGAAATGGTCGAGAGTTTGCTACTCGACCGGTCGCTGGAACAGCGTCGTCACGCTGGTAAATCGTGAAAAAGAGCTCGCGTTTTCACATCATGCGGTGTGTATTCCACTGTAAGTACTCGATCGGTCATTGTACTAGAGTCGTCACGCTGATGCACGATAAGCCACTGCATGTAGCTTGATCTTCCGCATCACTTGAAGTTAGCATGAATTTAATGTTCCCAACACCAAATTACACTCATTACAGAATTCTGCCCGAATAAGGAACGGGTGTACAACTAATAGCCTCACATATTTAATATTATTTTCCAGTCGATGTGGCGATAGGGGGATGTGCAAGGTACTGAGGTACTAAGGTGAAAAATCCAGTGCCAATCATCAGCTCTCCACCCTCGTTTGAAAAATGGCACGCATTTAGCGATCTTACTAGACTTCAAACTACATGTACCGTAGTGGTAGACTCGCACTTTTGCTTTTGCACCTCGCCCCACAAGCCCACCTCCTCCCCCCACTCCCCCCATGCAGTCCACACCGTCCAAGCGTCTCCGTCTCACTTGGTCTGAGAAAGTGGGCATCCTCGACAAGGTGAAGGGCTAGATAATCCCTACGAGGTCGACCAGTTGACAGCGCTATTGTGGTGCGAGGATGCCTGGTCAAAGGTTAGTGCTTCGACCATACGCCACTGTTGGAATCATTCCGGACTCGTAGGTAAAGCTGCTCTTCAGTTCATTTTGAAATAACTAAATCAGTACATTGGAAAAGTATACTCAACTTAACATCAATTTATATATTCTGCGTCTTTATATATATCAGGCGTTCCTTACTCGGGCAGATTACTGTAATCAATTTCCCGTTTCCCACAAGAGTATCTCCTTACCGCATGATGACTTACGCTAACCCCTTCGACGCGCCCGCGGCAACAGTCCGACCCCTCTCCTAGTGACGACGCCGGCTACCTCTCGTCGTTGGGAGGCGATGAATGGGACCCCGAAGTGCTGCTCGAGGCGATGGCCGACGACATCGGCGAGTTTGGACTGGCGCAAAGCACCGAAGAGCCAGATCGGATGAAGAAGACGACGAAGAAGAGGCTCAACTACGACCCGAACAAGGCGCGAAACGAGCGTCGGACCACGTTGATCCAACTCCGCAACGAGGCGGAGACGCTGGAGACGAAGCTCAAGCAGCTGCAGATCGTTCGAGGCCACCACAAGAAACCTAGCGGCCAAGCCAAGGGCAGTCAACCAAAGACTGCTGCTGGGATGCCACACGTCTGGAAAGAGTGTGTGTTCGCCAACTTGACCGGAGACTGCGAGCCGAGCGGGAAAATGCCCAGCTGAAGGAGAGTTGCGAGAGGGAGATGCAGGTAGTCAAGAGTCTCAAGCGACTGCTCTACCGACAGACCCCGCCGTCAGATTTGATATACCTGGAAGGAACTACTCATACACGACGCATCGAGATTCCTACTGGGCGTATGAAGCACATGGCGGCGCTGATTTTCGAGCAGCTCTCTTCCGGTGTTGAGCATTCTTACAACGAGGCGGAGATTGTGGTGGAGATGAATAGTCCTGTCTCCATGGACGCCATGACTCCAAAGCCGCTGCTGCGTGATATTATGGACGGCACGCGCTTGGAGGTGTTCGACCACCATATTCTGCCCTTCGACATGCGCACCGCTGGTGACGCCTGGTGGAAGCATTGGCACAACTACAGAGGGCGACGCGTTGATGAGGGTTTCGTCACGGAGAGCTTTGGGTTGGAGTTCAATGACACCAACGCCGACACCACCGCTACCTTTTACGTCCAGCAAATTTTACGGCGACACATTGAGGACGATCGCACAGTGATCGTCTGGAACGCGTACGTCGAGCCGTTCATGTTCGAAAACGAGCGCGTCTCGGACGAAAACAGCTATATGGCGCACAGATACACCCGGCCAACCTCAAGACGCCTGTGAGGCTCGAACCAGGGGACACGCATGACCGGCATCTACTTTCTCGAGCGAAGCCACGTGATTATCAAGCCTGGACTTGTTGACTGCTATGGTGGTGAAGCTGCGTCGACGCGGATGTCAACTTGTGAGATCGTCACGCCCCACTTTCTAGACCCAAGTCTGAAAGATGACCCCAGGATGGCTGCGTTGAGGAATTTTGTGGCGAGCTCGCTGTCCTCCAACATCATGAGGCGCAATGAGAAGGTCGAGGATCTGCTACTTGATCAATCATTACAGCGACACACTTAGAAGACAAAACATTGGAGAGTCTTTGCGCTTGGTAAGCTACGACATTCACCTGTAGTTACCGCTGACTGACTGACTGACTGACTGACTGACTGACTGACTGACTGACTGACTGACTGACTGACTAACTGACTGACTGAATGGAGTTCTATTACGATTTATGGTTGGACTTCGTTATCTGCTAAACCTTAGGTGTAGCATGATTTTAGCTAATTCAACGTGTCCGGCTCCAAAACGTTGTTCGCGCGCCGATGTCCACATCGGCTAATAGACCTTTTGAATGCGTCACCATGCAATTTGTCACTGCGAGCAGATCTGCCTTCCTGAGCAAAAGAGATCGATGCCGACGATGGAGAGAGCGAAGATGCGCAGCAAATTGATGAAGAATGCCTACGGTGAGTGCACTTGCCGGCAATATTGAAGTTGCGTCTTGAAACGCGGCGCGATTGCGATTTATCCATATTTCTCGAAGAAAGAGGCCCCGCAAACAGAACCAAACGCTGAGCACGCTCTTGTTATCTTTCCAATACGGGAGAAGAATGTCTGTCGCTCCGTAGATGAAGTTAGACCATCGAATTGAACGCGTCACCAGGCAAGACCAAACCGGTTGTAGGGCCAAACGCTGTGTGGTAGTTCGCAACTCCAAAAACAGTGGCTCAGCACTTCGACTCTAAAACAGCCTGGGATCGGGCACCTTGTTGGGTCACGCTGGCGCAGCTCGAGAAAGTAGAATTTAGCGTTCACAGGGAGTACATCGTGTAACACCCGAAGCTGCATGTCGTAGACAGTAGGTAGACAGTAGGTAGCATGTGCCGTCGAAGGATGGAGAGCTCTTTGGATGCTTGTTGTAGACAACTCGGCTGAGTATTGAGCGACGCAGCTCGCGTAGCCGAAATGTCGGTCGTAGAATATAGGTAACGTGTCCACGCATGCTTTGGCAACATTGGGAAGTACCAAAAACGTCGAGCACTTTTGATTCCCACGAGTTGCGCAGTAGTGTGCGAAGTTCCGGCCACGCTGGATGTTCTGATCTGGATACTACCCAGTATTGCTTGAGCACGAAAGTATAAACGAAATGTCAAGTAGGGTAGCAGATGCGACTCGCGTCACGCGAGCGCTTGATGTCATGCATGTTTGCATTGACAGCCACAAAACCTTGCTCACTAACAAGAGTTCCATGCGAAAACAACAAATCCTGTAGAAAGCGATATCCATGTTGTTAAAGCTTGGCACAGAGAGAAGTAGACGCGGCCGCCTCTTTTCCTGAACCAGCATTCAATTGTTCTCGCTCACAGGTGCCGTCGTTTTTCAGTTGAAAGGTTGGCAACACAGAAAGAGACGAAGTTGTTGCCGCTTCAAGAAGAGATCAATGTTTGGCAAGCCAAGGCCTCAGGATTGGCTCCTCTCACCGCGTGCCAATGTACTCTATCGGGCAGTCATTGATCAGGGATTGCCACCGATGTATTGTTTTATGTTAGACAAGACAACGTGTAGGGCCTTATACCACAATAGCGATATCACCATTGTCGTTACAATCAACTTTCGACCCTCAACAGTGCGGCCACGAAAACACCAACGGGACAATGCTCCACTTTGTGCTCACGGTCATTCACCAGTTTTGAGTCAGTGTCTTCACGTCCAAATGTCAGTCCAAGGTAACGAACAGTTTCACCAGGTTTGACCTCAGGCAATGGAGATGACGATTCTTCTATCGGAGGTCCAGCGAGTTGCCAAAGTTTACACTTAAGCACATTCAGTTTAGCACCGGAGCCTGCACAGTATTCCCTAACGACGCTCAGTTGCTCGTGCAGTCCCGACACCGATCAGGAAAATAGTAAGGAGTCATCCGCAAAGAAAACACTTGCAGTCGGGGGTCTAATGGGCATCGATATTCCCGTCATCCTTCGTTGTCGTAAGAGATTTCCCAGTGGTTCCATAGGGAGAAGAAATAGATATGGTGGCAAGGAATCACCTTGTTTGACACCACGTGTGGGAAAAAGTTTTGTTTGTGGCCATCCGTCTATAACCAGCGAGCACGCAGGTTTAGAATACAAAATCTTTATCCATCGCCGTGGGCCAAATCCTTGGCGTTACAGCACCTTCAATAGATAGTCCCAGTTGACGCGGTCTTAGGCTTTTTCGAAGTCTAAGAATGATGCCAACCCGAAGAGTCCATTTGTTCGGCAGTACTTTTGAATGGAGTGAACCACTTGTACTTGACTGAGCAAAAGACAGAATGCCATTGAATTGAGGTTAGCGAGTAGCAACAAGTACCGGTAGCTAGCTCTGAGGGGCGTCTCCAGGGGGAGACGCTGCTAATGCAACACGAAAGCCAGGTTGAAGCCTGGTACAAGCAGAGATGCGCCGAGCACGAAGTAGTGACTTGGAGCGGAGTTGAACGGAGACTGGTCCACGTCTCTGGAGCAGAGTGACACATCTGGAGGCGAGCTTCGATTGGTACTGCGTCGACACGGGAACCGCTGACGAGATCGATGTCGAGACGGGCGCTTGTCCACGTAGACTTAGACCATTACATTGAAGGTCTTTCAACAGCGGTTTTAGACGGTGAACAATGACTTTTGACATAACTTTCACCTCTACTGGCATCAGAGAGATAGGACGGTAGTTACCCACTTGTGCACGTGATCCCTTCTAGAACAGTAGGAACACCTCCGTGTGGTTTTGGTGGGCGAGGAGCGTGCCGCGGCGAAACTGGTCGCGAAATACAATGGCCAGGATTTTTCCAAAGACGGTTGGTGCTAGCTGGAAGAAGCGGGCTGTCAGACCGTCTGGTCCAGGCGCTCCATCACTACGCATACTCATTATGGCATCAGCCAGCTCATCGGCGCTGTAGTCTTCATCCAGATTCTGAGCTTGGTCTGCCTCCAGGCGACTAGAAATCGACCTTAGTAGTTGTTCTTGAGCCGTCGCATCTATCTCTCCATCACCACTCTGTTGAAACCGACTGTCTCCAAAGATCTGCCCCCAACGCGTCCCGTCCCTAACGACGACTGGGTCCGTTGAGATACTGCCGTCCTCCAGTTCAACACTATCCATGGGAACCCGTCGGTGCTTGTCCGGCGGACGAAAGAAAAATGAAGAGCAAGTTTCCGTGGAGCTTGCTAAGAAGTCAAACTTGGTTTCCCGTCCGTGCCAATTCCAATCTTGGGAGAATTCATCTTAATGAAGTTTAGCGTCATAGAGAGCGACCGTATTCCTTGGCGATGGATCCAGTGCTCGAATAGTCGCGCGTTCTTCTTGGAGAAGAATAAGTCAATCCTTCTCTTTATGGAAGCGTTGTCTCAGGTATCTGTTGCGCACTTGGAGGTGATGCCGAATCCTGTACTTCCAGGCTGTCCAAAGAACCCTAGGTTTATCAGACGCCCGAAGGCTCGGTAGCAGGTCCTGAGCCGCTTCAATTATGTCACGCTTACCCCACCCCGGTACGAGGCCAGGATTCCTATGCACGGACTATTTTTTCACACGCTTGATATCAAGCATGTTAAAGAAAGTATATACTTGGAATTTGTATTGAATACATAGTTGGTGTGCTGGTGTTTGCGGTGCATGATCTTACTCCACGCGCGAGACGACGAGAAAGAAGAAAACAAACCCGAACAAGGCGCGGGATGAGCGTCGGTTCCAGTTAATTGAGTTGCAGGAGGAAGTGGCAGAGCTGGAGTTCACTATACAAAAACTGCAGTATTTCAAGAGCAAGAGACCCGAAACGGATAATACTACCGCAGAAGAAGACAATGAAGTGCCGCGCGTGTGGCAGGAGATCTGCGCTCGGCAGATTGCCAGGAGGTTGGAGGCGGAGCGGGAGAACATGCGACTCAAGCAGCAGTTCGAACGAGAAAAGCAGCTAGCCACGAGCTTCAAGAAGCTGCTGTACAATCGCCGGGTGCGTCGAGATGCAGAGCCGGAGGGGACACAATCCACGAAACGTACCGATATCCCCGAAGGATACGTCAAGAAGATGGCAGCGATGCTGTTTGACGAGCTTGCGGTTGGCGTGAAGCTGTGCTACGGCAAGGTGGGGAATATTTTCAATCCACAACGATCCGTCCCGCTGGATCCAATGCCTCGTGGGCTGCTGTTGGATCGTGGACTAGAAACGAGATGGGAAGAGCACAAGTTTTACAGCAGGAAAACTATGCCCTTCGGCATGCGAGCGACTGGAGATGCGTGGTGGGAGAACTGGCACAACTACAGAGGTAACAGGTTTCAAGGCCTCGCGGCGGACGAATTCGTGGAGCGTTTTGGACTGGAGATGAGCGACTTCAAGACCAACAGTTCGTCCTACGCCTACGCGCAGCAGATTACGCAGCGACACATTGAAGACGACCGCATTATGGTGGTTTGGGACGCGTACGTGGAGCCGTTTGGCTTTATTAACGAGCGTGTGGGCGGCGTCTACCTTTTAGAGCAGAACTATGTGCTGATACAGCCCGAGTACTGGAGTAGTGAGCGACATGGGGAGAAGAATGGAGGGTGTTCCACACGCGTGTCAACCTGCTACGCCATCACACCTAACTTTCTGGATTCGAAGCTGGAAGAAGACCCCAAGACCGTCGCGATGATCGACGTTTTGGTAAGCGCGATGACTACCACCGCCATGGCGCTGACTGAAATGGTAGAGAATTTCCTGCTGGACCAGGCGCTACAGCAATTCTAAGACTGGGATAGGCTGCGCTGACGAGTTGTTGCCGTCCTCCGACATACAGCAACGCAGGTAAATCTGGGAATTCTTTGCACGTTACACAGTAAATCACGGAATGTTCACTTTTAACATTTAAAAATGTTTACTCCACTCAGTTTGTCTTCTCGTCGTTGCATTGTTGCAGCGCTCGGTCCAGCAGTAGCGTCTCCGTCATATCCCGAAGACTTATGATGTTAGATATCACGGCGCTGCTCAGAAAATTGACCACAGCATCCGTCTTGGCGTCGTCCTTGAGTTTGGGGTCCAGAAAGTGAGGCTTGGTCACAAAACAAAGCGATACGCTCGTCGAAAACTTGTCCTGGGCCTCATTGTCGGGCTCAATCAGCATGTACATTTGCTCGAGAAAGTAGACGCCACTTACTCGTTCGTTCTTGAACCCGTACGGCTCAACGTACGCATCCCAAACAAACACAATACGGATCTTCCACGTGACGTCGTGAGACCTGCTGGCAATAGGCAGTGGCGGACGTATTGGTCTTGAAGTCGTTCATCTCGAGGCCAAAGCGCTCGATAAGCTCGTTCAGTGAGACATCTTGAGTGCGTTGGCCTCTGTAGTTGTGCCAATTTTCCCACCAAGCCACACCTGTTGCGTGCATATCAAACGGCACGACTCTCCTGTCGAAGAATTTCCTCTCTCGACCTTCCGCACTCATATCCCCATCAAGCAGAGCACAGTGAACCACTGCAGTCGTAGCGTCGGAGTTCTTAAAAACCCTGTCCACATTCCGGTAACACGCCTGAACTCCAGCTGCCAGCTCCTTGAACACCATTGCAGACATCCGCTCAATGTGCCCTGCCGGAATATCCGTGCGTCGCGTTTGTCTCTCTGCTTCTGACTTGGAATTATCCGGTCTCCACCGTTTGAAGAGCAGCTTGGCGACGCTCGTGGCAAGTTGCTTCTCCGTCTCGTACCGCCGCTTGAGTTGCACGTTCTCCCACTCAGCTTCCACGCTTCTTTTAACTTGACGGGAGCAAATATCTTGCCATACTTTAGGCATCCCAGGAGAGGCCTCAGACCAATGGCGAGACGCACTAAGCCGATTGGGTCTTGAGCTCTTGATACGCTGAAGTTGCTGGAACGTGAACTCCAACTTGGCAGCTTCTGCCTGCAACTCAAGCAACTGGAAGCGGCGCTCATCCCGTACTCTATTGGGGTTCACTTTCGTCCTCTTCTTCGCGTTATGTTGCCTGGCACCTCGAGATGCCCCAGCGTCTTGTGTTGTCGGAAGGCTGACGTTGTCAATATTGTCATCATCCGGTATCCCCCAGTGCACAAGCGGCTCCCAAGTATCACCCGGGGGTATCGATTGGCGCTGCTGCACATCGAGAGGGGCCTCTGGGCTCTCGTCCAGCAAGGCAAGCACTTCGTCCAGCTCCGACGTCATGAAAATTGTTTGTGTACCGTACATAAAGTGCCCGACTCTACGAACGAGTATTCGTCATAGTGACATTACCGTCATGTCAAGAACTCCGGGATACCGGCCGGATGATGGTCTCGAGGAAACATGAGCCCTCTCTTCGTTGCACTGCTTCAGTGCCCGGTCCAGTAATAGAGTCTCCGTCATGTCTCGAAGATTTATAATGTTTGATATCGCAGCGGCTAAATTTACCACGGCATCGGCCATGGCATCATCCTTGAGCTTGGGATCCAGAAACAGTGGCTTAATCACTAGCAAATCGACACGCTTGTCGACAAACCATCGTTGTCTTGAGAGTCTTCACCAAATGTCTGCTTATCTGGCTCAACCAGAACATACAGCTGCTCCAGAAAGTAGATGCCGCCGACTCTCTCGTTCTTATAACTATACGGCTCCATGTATGCATCCCAGACAAACACAATGCGGCCATCTTCCACATAGCGCTGCGAGACTTGCTGACAATAGGCGGTAGCAGAAGTATTCATCTTGAAGTCGTTCATCTTGAGTCCAAAGCGCTCAATAAACTCATCAAGTAAAATATCTTGAGACTGTTGGCCTCTGTAGTTGTGCCACCAAGCCGCGCCTGTTGCGTGCATGTCAAACGGCACGACACTCTTGTCGAAGAACTTCCTCTACCTGCCTTTCGGGTTTAAACCGCCATCAAGCAGCACAGAGTGAATCACTGCACTCGTAGCTGCTGAGCCTCTAGTCTGAAAACCCCTATCCACGTTCCAATAGCACGCCTGGACTCCAGCCACCAGCTCAGTATCATTGCAGCCATCCGCTCGATGAGTCCCGCAGGGATATCCGTGCGTCGTGTCTGCTTCTCCGCTTCCGTCCGAGCCATCCTGCCTTCACCGTTTGAAGAGCAGCTTGGCGACGCTCGTGGCAAGTTGCTTCTCTCTCTCGCACTGCTGCTTGAGTTGCACATTCTCCCACTCCGCTGCCACTCTTTTGTCAACCTGATGAGAGCAAATATCTTGTCACACTTTAGGTCCCCCGGGGGCGTCTTCACACCCGTGACTCGACGATGGTCTTGAACTCTTGATACTGTGCAGCCGCTTGAACATAAACTTCAACTTGGCAACTTGCGCCTCCAACTCAATTAATTGCACCCGACGCTCGTCCCGAGCTTTGTTCGGGTTCACCTGCTTCCTCTTCTTCGGTGCACGTATCACCCTCTGATTCTGGTCCTGGGAGGTTCCAAACTCTTGTGCCGTCGGAACGCTGACATCTCCAATGCCATCATCGGTAGACTGCATGAAAGGTTCCCCGCCCTCCCCCCGGGGCGGCTGCGTGTCGGCTACAGCTCTGGAGACTCGTCCAGCCACGCGAGCACTTCCTCCAACTCAAGCTTCGACGTCATTATTCCCTCCCGAATCTGGTTCAGCACGAAGATAACTCTACGAACGAACGTCGAAGGAGTTCTTGAGATGATAGAAGTACGGTTCGCTGCTTCCTTTTTCCAGCTTTCATAATCGAATGCCACCGTTCCACGAAGTAAAACAAGCGCATTATTATTGCCGGTCAGTGCCGCGACCACGTAGCGCGCCGCCCACACGAGCAGAGTGACGACTCGACTGAGCAGAAATGGAGCCACGCGAAATTGACAGTGTTGGCCGAGAACAATAAAATCCAAGAAGACTCGGTCCTGCAAGTTCAAATTTCCCAGTACCAGCACATCCAGAAGTAGTCCAGCATGAATAAGCCAGAAGAGAACTATGCCTCCAATTACCAGCCAGTACTTGAACCGAAGCCGGTGTTTCATAATCGGCGTGAGCGCATCCGCCGTTAGCACGGTATGCGCCAGCACCCAACTGGAAAGCACCCCACAGGCAGAAACCCAGTGCCAAGTGAGCATGTCGACGACGCACACACCGGTTGCAACAACCTGGAACATCAAGAAGAGGTAGTTGAATGACGTTACGATGCTCTTAAGGAGGTGGCGTTGGGAGCAGCACAAGTGAGCTCCACTGAATAGAGAACTCATCACGAGTCCGGATACAGCAAGTGCTGCAGTTCCACTCGAATTACTCGGCAAAAAGAGCGAGAGAGCAGCGAATCCAGCACCGATAACCCCGCACGAGTATAGCACTATACTTTTCCATGTTGACACGTGTGTGATCGCTCCAAAACGTGGCCAGATTGTCTTGAGTGGGTCAATGTCTGCGTATCCCGAGATGAGATACATTTGCAATAACGGGCGCAAGACCTTGGTCTTGCTTCTTACAGAGATGAACATGAGTCGGCGGTGGCGTTGACTGCTCCTCAGTTCTTGGACGGAGTTGCGGTCTCGATAGGGCGTTATAGTCTCAAGTCGTGGGCCAATTGCACGCAATGCAATCTTGCATCGATACCCTTGCGCTCGCATGGAGGCCCCTGGGTTATTCTTCTGGTGTACAGAATGGATATACCTTCGATACGTATGTCGCAGCGACAACATTGCCATTGTGTCAAGTGCATTGACGAGCACATCCTTCGTCGAAAGTGTACGACCACTCGCAACGAGCAAAACGTGATGATGAACGTCGTCAATAAGTCCCAGAGATAGCCATACCATTAACAACAAGCAAAATGCTAATTCACCCAGCGCCACTAACGTCATGAAAGTTGAGTGCCGAAGATTCGCTTCTTGGAACAGCGAGTTGGTGAAATATAACGAGTAAACAAGCACCATCGTCACTCGAAGATCCATGAGAACAACACTGAGGGTGATGGCCCAGAGCATGTTGGCAAGTTGAGTGAAACAAAAGTCGAATCTGCGGGCCAGGACCTTCATATACTCGACGCGCATCCCACCGACAAACACCACCATACAAGGGAGTAGTGATCGGAGCCAAAATACGCCCAACCGAGACTGAAGAAGCAAAAACCACGAGCCGTAAGGCGAATGCGACGACGACGGATAGCTGGATAGGATAGCCGTATTTGATAACGATCCGGTTGTACCTTTTCACAGCAATCGGACTCAGTAATGCTGTCTTAACCATGCGTAGCGGGTCAAATGCTGGTAGTTTTGGGTCCAGCGCAACGATCCGATAGTTCCCATCGCACTTCAAAGAATCTGGGACTTGGTCGGAACGCACAATCGGATGGATCATGCAAGTGAAAAAGTCGATGCTTGTCTAAGTGGTGCAGTCGTACAGTGCATACACAGAGCTTACAACCCTCGAATGACACCACGATGCCGCCCGATTGCCAACCTCGCTGCCTTGACTGAAACGTTTTCTTTACTTCGTAGTTATCGAGCTTATACTTACTTATGTAGTCTAACTAATAACTACTTCAGTATTATCTATAAATACCCAAGCTAAACTATGTAGAGTTTCTAATAACAAGACTCTGTATGCAATTACTTTAAAGTACATGTTCCCTGGACTACCTTGCTTGGCATTGCTGCAGCGCCTGGTCCAGTAGGATATTCTCAACCATTGCACTCAACGCCATGATATTGGTAGACAGGGCGCTGTTATCACTGCGACGGTCTTGGGGTCTTCTTTCAGCTTCGGATCCAGGAAGTGAGGTGTGATCGCATAACAAGTTGACACACGCGTCGAGCATCCTCCGCTCCTCCCACCATTCTTCTCGCTACTCCAGTGCTCGGGTTGTATCAGCACATAGTTCTGCTCCAAGAAGTAGACGCCGCCCAAGCGTTCATTGTCAAACCCAAACGGCTCCACATACGCGTCCCAAACCACCACGATACGATCATCTTCAATGTGTCGTTGCGATATCTACTGTGCGTAGGCTGTGGCGGACGTGTTTGTCTTGAAGTCGCTCATCTCAAGCCCAAAGCGCTCCACAATCTCGTCCGCCGCGATGTCTTGGAACCGTTGACCTCTGTAGTTGTGCCAGTTCTCCCACCACGAATCTCCAGTCGCTCACATATCAACGGGCATCGTTCTTCTGTCGTAAAACTTCCTCTCAACGCCCCTCGTCATCACCCTGCGATCCAGCAGCGTTCCGTGAGGCACCAAATTCATGGGTACTAGTCGTTGCGCATCGAAAATCCTCTCCACTTTACCGTAACACACTTTCACGCCTGCCTCTAGCTGTTTGAACACCATCGCAGCCATCCTCTCAATGTACCCTTCAGGAATATCCGTACGTCTCGTGTGTTTCGTCGCTTCGGGCTCTGCGTCTCGTGGCACGCGACGGTTGTACAGCAACTTCTTGAAGCTCTTGACTAGTTGTTTCTCTGTTTCGTACTGCTTCTTGAGCCGTATGTTCTCCCGGTTCGCCTCCAACCTCCTCGTAAGCTGCCGAGAGCAGATGTCCTGCCACACACGCGGCATTCCACTGTCTTCCTCTTGAGCAGTTGTACCCAAAGGCGCCCCGCATTTCAAAATTTTCAAATTTCAGAACTTTTCATCCCAGTTTGTATTGATTTAACTAGACCTCGTAGTACTTCCTAATACCAGTAAGTAGCCCTTGGAAAATGTGACTCTTTGCAGGTTTCTCCGCGAAGTACCACGTGCGCCACATACACTCGTCTAGGTAGCCAGTTACCACTGTTTTCCGCATACCACGAGCAGCTTTGATGCGCTGCTTGATCTTCACCTCCCAGACGCCCTCGATGCGGTTCGTATGGGCGCCAGTCGTGGGGTCCTCGAAGTGTTTCGTGTGGTTTACCCACAGGTGTTGGTACCGCATCCCACGCAGGTGCCTGTTGTTGGTAAGGGTGTATAACTTTCCTTTGTTGCGCCCACTCATGACTTGGGTCACGTACGCCTTAAACCTATCGGAGACAATCAAAGTACTGATAAACATGCATAAAGAGTTAGATATCTTGTCAAATCATACGCAGTTGTACAGTCATTACCCAGGTTTGATGTGAGATTTTATCAAAGCAGACAGAGTCGGCTTCTCCCGGTCGTTATAAACGATACGAGCGAACCACTTTTTAGTGGTTCGGTCGACTCCGCCGAAGACCCAGAAGTCTGGGTGGCGGGTACCACGTCGGTACTTTTGCTTCTTCTTCAGGGACGTTCCGTCGATCTCGACCACGTGCCCAACTTCTCCGATCTAGCAGTTTAACATCATTGTTCAGCCCGTTAAAAATACAACCCAACACTGCTAACTAAATAATATTTAGCAACAGAATAATGTACGATTTTACCTTCAGCAACGTCCGCTTCATCTCGGCGGTGCAGATGTCCTGGGCATAGACATACCACTAGCCCTGCTGTTGTCGGCGACACCTCCGCCTGCTGTGCTGCCGTTGTGACTGGGTGCTGGAACGACCAGAACAACAGCAGCTTGATCAGCTTCGAGAGGGGAGCTGATGACCGGGCAAAGAAGGAGGAGGCCCGCACGCTTCTCTCCAGACGGCACCCCGTGCGGGAGCAGTGCCAGCGCGTCCGCTTCACAGCGACGTACAACGTCATGCCATTGGTGCAGGTAGGACACAGAGGCGCGCTTGCCAGAAGCCCCACTCGCTGCGCCCACTCCAGCGCGCCCTTCTCCGTCGCGCACGCGCTCATCACAGACTTGAAGGTGAAGAGCGCGTTGGAGGAAACATCATACTCGTGGGGGCTGGGGGTGGCGAGGGGGCTGCGACCCGGGCGGGCGGTGTACGTGGTGCGGGAAGTGCGGGTGCCATGGTGCCGTGCTGGATGCGGGGTGATTCTTGTGTGGCACTGACTCTTGGTTGCCAGAAGTTCGAAAGTATAATTTTGTTCTAATCTTTCTGAATATTAAAATTTTGAAATGCGGGGCGCCTTTGGGTCAGTGCCTAGAATTATCCGTTTTGGATCTCTTGTTCTTGAAATGCTGCAGTCTTTGCATAGTGAACTCCAGTTGTGCCACTTCTTCCTGCAGCTCAATTAACTGGAAGCGACGCTCGTCCCGCGCCTTGTTCGGGTTGATCTTCTTCTTCCTCTTCTTGTGCGTGGTCGGCTGACTCAGTCGGAATTGCAGAGGCCACAGACATCTCGAACGCGCTAAACTCGGCGATTTGGTCGTCCAGCAGCCCCCACGGGAAGCCAGGCTCTAGCTCTGTCAGTTCAGACGACGTTGGGGCGTCTTGGTCGCCACGTCCAGCAGCGCCAGCGCCTCCTCCACCTCCATAATAACTGTGCTCGTTCTCAGCCCCAGGTTCTGTTTCTTAACGTTCGCTGATTGGCTGGAATGCGCAATAACCTTGGCGTAGAGACTGACGCAAGCATGAGCTCCGACTCACTGGAGGAGGCCTTGCTGGAGCACGAGATGGGGCAGAACGGCCATGATAGTGGCCGTAATAACGAGTCTATTCCGTCGTTGGGAGGTGCAGATTGGGACCCCGAAGCGCTGCTGAGCTCCATGGACGAAGAGATCGGAGACCTTGACGTTGGCATTAACCTGGGTCCGGAGGAACCTGCGACGGAGACGCCGAAGCCAGTGAAGCCCAAGAGGAAGCGGAAGAAGCAGCTCAACTCTAACAGAGCGCGGGACGAGCGCAGGTTTGAGGTGGTTCGGCTGCGACGGGAGGTGGAAGACCTGCAGCTGACGCTGAAGCAGCTGCAGTACATCCGCGACCAGCAGAGACAACACTCGGGTCAGCACACTACAGCCGTCCAGGAGCAGGAGACGGTTGAGGACGACACAGAGGTGCCGGCTGTCTGGCAGGAGATCTGCGCTCGGCAGCTTAATCGACGGGTCAAGGCTGAGCGGGAGAATGCCCTGCTCAAGCAGCAGTGGGAGGAGGAGAAGCGCCTCGTCAAGAGCATCGAGAAGATGCTCTTCAAACGCATGGCTCTACGCGATATGGCAGGCCCTGAGGCGAGCAAACACACACGGCGGACCTCCCTCCCGGCGGAATACATCAAGCGCGTCGCTGCCTTCATCTTCGACGAGCTTTCGGCCAGTGTCGAGGTCTCGTACCGCGAGGTGGAAGCCGTGTTCGCAGCCAACGGCCCAGTGCCGAAGAACGTGGTGACGCACCAGCCTCTGCTGCGTGGTGGCATGAAGGGCATGTACAGGAGGCTCTTCGACAAAAGAGTCGTGCCCTTCAACATGCAGGAGACGGGGGACGCATGGTGGGAACACTGGCACAACTACCGAGGCCAGAGCGTGCACAACGCCACATCGAACATCGTCACGGAGAGCTTCGGGCTGGAGATGAACGATCTCAAGAGCAACGTGTCCGCCACATCCTACGGCCAGCAGATTCTGCGTCGATATGTTGAAGAAGACCGCATCGTTCTCGTCTGGAACGCGTATATCGAGCCGTTCGTGTTCGAGAACGAACCGGTCAGCGGTGTTTATATACTCGAGCAGAGTCACGTGCTCATCAAGCCTGAAGACCCGGAGGACGGCGAGTGCTCCACGAGCATGTCGACGTGCTACGTCATCACGCCGCACTACCTCAATCCCACGCTCAAAGACGACGCCAAGACGAGCACGTTGATCGACTTCTTGGTCAGTGCCTTGTCCTCCAACATCAGAGCTCGTAACGAAACAGTCGAGAACCTGCTACTCGACCGAGCACTGCAGAAGCACCACAACAGTCCGTAGGCTTTAGTATATTATACACAAATACACTGGAGAGTGAGCACAGTTAGTTGAACTTCTCGAGAGCTTGATCGAAGAGCATGTCTTCCACCATCTCGCACCTCCCCTTGATGGTTGAGAAGAGCGAGCCCACGAAGAAATCGATCAACGCGCCAGTCTTGGGGTCGTCTCGCAACTTTGGGTCCAAAACGTAAGGCGTGATGACGTAGCACGTCGACATGCACGAGGAGCTTTCCCCACCGTCTCTGTCGGGCTCGATCAGCACGAGGCATTGCTCGAGAAAGTAGAGGCCGCTGATACGTTCGTTCTCGAAGACGAAAGGCTCCATGTAGGCGTTCCACACGAACACAATGCGGCGGTCTTCAACGCCTCGCTTCAAGATCTGCTGGCCGTAGGAGGCGACGGAAGAGTTGGCGTTGAAGTCGCTCATGTCCAATCCGAACCGCTCGACGACCATATCCCCCGCGGTCTGTTCGATGTTTCTTCCTCGGTGGAGATGCCAGTTGTGCCACCACGCGTCACCAGTCGCCTGCATACTGAACGGCAGCACACGCGTGTCCAGGAGCTTCTCCTCTCGTCCCTTGACGCCGTCTCGCAGCAAAGGCCTCTGTACAGCCGGGAACGAGCTGCTGATCTCTACCACACCGTCCACTTGATGGCAGAGTTCCTCCACTTGATGATTCAGCTCCTCCACGCCAGCCAAGAGCTCCTCGAAGATGAACGCAGCCATGCGCTCGATGTAACCTGAAGGGATGTCGGTGCGTCGCGTGTGTTTCTGCACCTCGGGGCCTTGCGACTTGGGCGTCTTCCGCCTGTACAGCAGCTTGGCGAGGCTGTTGGCCAGCTCCTTCTCCTTCTCGAGCTGCAATTTCAGCTGGATGTTCTCCCGCTCAGCGTTCATCCGGCGCTGCAGTTGACGAGCACAAATTTCCTGCCACACAGCAGGCACGCCCACGTCCTGTGCTGTGGTTTTGTGGTTGGAGTGGTCTTTCCCCTTGGGCAGCTTGCTCCGAATACTCTGTAGCTGGTCGAGCGTGAACTGCAGTCTCTCCGCCTCCTCTCGGAGCTGCACCAGCACGAAGCGGCGCTCGTCGCGAGCCTTGTTCTTGTTCTTCTTAGCCTTGGTCTTCTTCTTGTTCTTCTGCTCCTGCTGCTGCTTGGGCTGGGGGTGTTGAGTTGAGGCTGGCTGGTCGACAGTCGCAGTCCCTGTTCTACCTGTTCTGCCGTCTACGACGTCGTCCTCCAGCGCTTCCAAGAGCACGTTGGGGTCCCATTCCCCACCGTCTAGCGACAGGGAGCCCGCAGCATCAGCAGGAAGCTCGCCCAACAACAGAGACAACGTCTCCTCGACCGACTCGTGCATTGGACCGAAGTAAAGTTTCGATTACATTTCACAACGCTGTGTACTTTACAGGAAAGTTACTTGCTCACTTCAAATCCATGCGGAGCTGCAGTTCTGAGCAGGGGGGAGGCCTCGATGAAGCCGACTGCGGCGTGGGGGCCATTTCCGCCTTGGGCGGCGACGAGTGGGACCCGTACTTACTCCTGGCGGCGATGGATAGAGAAGATACTGGAGACACGCAACAAGAAGAGACCAACCCGACGTCAGGCGAAGCAAAGAAGAAGAAGACGACGACGACGAAGAGGAGGAGGAAGCAGCAGCTCAACCCGAACAAGGCTCGAGACGAGCGCCGCTCCCAGTTGGTTCAGCTGCGGAAGGAGGCGGAGGAGCTGGAGTGGACGCTGAAGAAGTGGCAGGACCTCCGAGCTGCCCATCGCCTCATGAAGAGAAGAAGACCAATGATAGCGATATTCCTGCTGTGTGGGAGGAGATATGTGCGCGTCAACTGCAGCGTCGGCTGAAGGCTGAGCACGAGAACTTCCGTCTCAAGGAGCAGGTGAAGGAGTAGATGCAGGGGGTTAAGAGTATTGAAAAGATGCTGTTCAGACGTCTGATGGTCAAGGAGATGGCGCAGTCTGAAGGCAGCAGACGCTTACGACGCACCAACCTGCCGCCAGGATACATCCAGCGCATGGCTGCGACTCTGTTTGAAGAGCTCGCGGCTGGCATGCAGGTGTGCTACTACTTGGGGGCGAATACCCCCGTTCCGGCGGATGTGAGGCCCCACACGCCACTGCTGCGTGGCGGCTTGAAGGGCGAAGAGAGGAGGTTCTTCGATCGGCGTCTTGTGCCTTTCAGTATGGAGGTGGCGAGCAACGCGTGGTGGCGGGACTGGCACTCGTACAGAGGCCACGCGAGTGAACACGTGGGCGATGTGGTCGTGGAGAGCTTTGGACTGGAGATGAACGACTTCAGGTCCAAGTCTTCGGTCACCTGCTACGGCCAGCAGATTCTACGACGAGAAACGGAGGACACGCGCACTGTCTTCGTCTGGAACACGTACCTTGAGCCTTTCGAGTTCGACGGCGAGCGGGTCAAAGGGATCTACTTCCTGGAGCAGTACCACATGCTCGTCAAGCCTGATGAAGCGGAGGAGGAAGATGGAGGGGAAGTTTGCACTCGAATGTCCGTGTGCTACGTCGTGACCCCCTACTTTTTGGACTTGACTCTGCGGTCGGACCCCAAGATAGGAAAGCTGATCGATTTCTTGGTGGGGGCGCTGTTCTCAAACTTGAAGGCGGCCAACGATAGGATCGAGGACCTACTGCTGGATCAAGGACTGCAGAAGTACAGCAGAAGTGTGGGAGGGTAACGGCACCAATTCGAGACACGGCGGTTTTAGCGAGTATTGTGCAGTTCTACATGGCTCTAGATCTCGTTTCGTGTGGTTCAGTTGTCGCCTGATTAAACGCGGTTTGTTGATCGCTTCTCGTCGGCTTCAACCAGTCGCGGGGTACTTCTGAGGCTTGGGCTTCGTCTGCCTGCCGCATCGGGACGTCACTGAATTATGGTGGATCCCATACATGTACTGAGATGCAGTACAAGTACCAAGTTAATTGCATGGTAAAAATCGATACATGCATATTATTATATCGTTCGCAAACCGCCTCGTGCGTTACTTGGCCTTGGACTGAATCCGCGCAGTCTCGTCTTCATGCACCTAGCGGCACCGGCGACACCACTACTGTAGAGCACAACAACAAGTCTCAGGAGTAACAGAAAATATAGTATTCCTTTCTTTTTTTTTATTCCGCACCAACTCCAACGAGAGATACACGCCTGATTCTAGAAACTATTTCGTCCAGCGACTCGCATCTATTAAATATTGTGAGCAAGCCTCAATGCCTGCACATCAAACCATTTTTGCTGCATCCATCCCCGCTCGTCGGCTTTAGCGGCCTTCTTCGCAATCTCGGGCGGGGCTGATGAGATTTAACTTCTCCAAAACATCACTAAAAGTGACCCTTCCTCTCTCTTCGTCGCAGGTGGCTTTGCTCGCCTCGATACGACGAAGGATTTTCCCGCCATCCGCATAGGTGATAGTGTACTGGCACAAGGAAATGATACATCAATATGATATTTCAGACCGCTAGATCGTCTTCGACTTGACTAGGAACACCTGTGCTAGTGCTGGTACCGGTGTGAATTACCGCATGTCTTTTCTTTCTTGCTGAAAGTTGCCGTTGAGCCGGCTCGGTCGACATACTTCTTGCTGGTGTAGCACGAAGGTTCCGCCAGGTTACGCTTACGCTTACGGTCACGCAATTAGACCGTTGGGAACTGTCCACCCCCTCATTCTTCAGGTGTTCTCAGTATAACTTTACAGTACTTAGCGCATTGGGGCAAGAGGGCCCATAATAGAAAGCATTCAACTTCGGTATATAGACAACCCCTGCGTGTTGACATCACTATGTTATTCTTTGCGATGAAGAATCAAATGACATCGCTGGAAAATGGTGCAAATTGCTGCCGCGGAATAGGATTCGATTGCTTTTTCAAGACAGAAGCAATTATACTGCGCAAACTCACAACATAGAAACCGACAGCGCCCATCCATGGCACTTGTGCACCAAGCAAGACTACAAGACTCGGGGGCAAAAGGAACGTTATTATTCTTTTCCCACTTATTATCCGCACCGAACTCGAACTCGGGCGTAGCTTGATTCTAGCATTTAGTGGAGAAACCGATTCGCAGAGATTCATGTGCCAGCGGCCATATCCCCACATGTGCCATTGCAAAAGCAACTACTTAATGCCATGTTTAAGCTTCAATGCTTGATATTCAAGCCAGTACTGGCGGTTGGCTGACTCCTTCACAGTTTCTTTGATTTTGGCGAGCTTCTTCGCAGCCTTGGCTGGATCGGTGATGCTCTTCAGCTTCTTCAACATGTCGGTCAATGAAAACCCTCTCTCTTCATCGGTACCGCCTTCGTCCTTCTCGACATGACGAAGCATCCGTTCACCCTCCGCGTCGATTAAGCCGGTGGCAGCAGACAACGCATCGTTCTTGACCACAGTGTTGGGGTTGTTGGCCGAAGGAAGTGAGGCACCACTGACGTGAAGAGTGGCCGCAATTACCAGCGCGAGGATGAAAGTGGTGCGCATATCGTTTGTCGGTTCTTGGATACAATAATGGCTTTGTCGGGAGTGCACTTGTTGCTTGTGGGGTGTGGAGTAAATTGCCGAATGAAGTACGGGGTGAACCAAGGTCCGAAGTCCGTGATTCGTTTGCTCGGGCATCGTGCAACAGAATGATTCTTAGACGGAACTCGTTAGACAAATGTCAGACAGCGGAATAAATATTATGTTTGATAGGTAGTGTTGAGCAAAGGCGTTTTGGCAGGCACTGTTGGTCGCATTAGCGAAGGTTCGGCGCAAGACACAGAGCTCTTCGGTGCTACCCCTGCTGATTGCAAGTGCCGACATGTGCTAGGCCCCGGCGACGTGCAAGACGCTGCTGGTGGCGACCGCGCCGCGCCCGCGCAGTTACTTCAGCAACGTTTGCCAGGTAAGCTCTCAATGACCTTTAATCTCAGGGAAGTCGGCGAGCTCATCAGGGTCGGCGGCACCATGGGCAAGGTCGTGAACCGCTCATGAACTTGCAGGACGACTAGGCCAGCACCACCATCATCGATAGCCCAAACACACGCGCCACTTCGCGCCCATCAAGACCACGGCTCGCTCAGGAGAACAGGACAAGGACGGCTAGCGCAGCCACAAGAATGTGCACATCGAGGACCTCAAGCTGCGCGCGAAGGTGACCGAGAAGCTGCGCGTGGCACAAGAGCTGCTCGTGTTCACGATCACCTCCGAAGAGCACCACACGCACGTACATCGTGGGGCTCAAGGGCGCGCTGGTCAAGACCGAGTTATCATTGCTCCCCATGCCCCTATTCAGCAATCAACGAGGCTATACACGAGCTGAGCAGCAATGAGCAGTTGGTAATATCAAATGCAAATAACGTGGTTCTCATAAGCGCGTCATGATTGTTCTCATTGGTATGGATCATCATTAGTTGACTGTTCTTTTTGCTTTTTTCCGCAGTAGCTTTACTACTGTCGCCCAGCTGAGTTGCCCACGACGGCGTTTTCGTGAGTGTTCCGTAATATCGTCCACGGTGACGCTATCCGCACAGGCTAAGAAGACTTGAGTCGCTGCGTCGATGGACTGGCCAAGTTGAAGCAGATTTTTAGATGCGGCATCATTCTCGATCTTGCGCATGAGAAAGCGGAGCTGGCTTAGGCGCTTTTGTTGCATTCGGCTAGGCATATCGCGGCCGTCGAGAAGGCGGAGAGGTGGAACTTGCTTGGCCTTATTTCCTCACATCCAAAGCACCCATGCATGACGAACAGAGCAGCAGGGATCCCAAAATCAGCAGGCACGCGACGGAATTTGCCACCCCAGAAGTGGCACATCTGGCGCTCGGCCTCTGCACCACCAGCCTCGACGACCGGCTCCTGCGCATTTGCTAGCTTCTCAACAAGGCCAGCAACACCGGTATCACGAAGGCATGCCCTAATAGCGTCATTCAGCCCGTCGTAAGTAACTGTCCCTGCTCCGATAGCCCTCTTCTCCAGCTCTGATATGATGTCCTGGACAGTATCAAGCCGCGTAGCTTCGCTACTGCCGCAAAGTCCAGAGGGACAATACGGCGATCCTGGGTGACGAGGGCCTTGATCGTAGTGCGCAGCTGCTGCAGGCTTCCGTCAGCCGTATTACCGAGGGCTTCGAGAAATGGCTGGGGTGCGAGGTGCGGCTTGTTGCGGACAAGCCAAGCGAGGAAATGGCAGTACGAGTTCTGGTACGTGGCGCGAGAGCGTGCGGTGACGGTATTGTCGCGAATCTCGCGCACGGTGCGCTCTAACTTCTCCCAATCATGGCCTTCCATTCTGGTTCGACAAGTATCTGACTTCTTCTGTGCGAATTGCGGTATGCTCCCTAGCCACACACTCAAACAGGGAGACGAATTGAGACCACGGAAAATGTCTGACCTTGTGTCTAACCAAAGTCTCAATGTGGACCACATTGTCGTACTAATTTTGGGGAATGACATCCAATACGGTACCACTGAATTGGGTTATGATAAAACGAGTTGTTTGGACTGAATTGGAGCGAAGCACAATACAAAATTCGTTGTAAATTGTCGAGGTGTCACGAAAAAGTACGAAATCATGACGAGCACGACTACAGTAAACTCTCTTGATTCCGGTACTACTTATAACTAATATCCTCCTCAGTATGATAAAATCGTTTTATGCAGGATTTGTATTTGGCGGGAAGCCGCTAGCACCACCATTAATCGACCAGGTCCCAAACGCCGCTCCCAATGAGGAGAGCCAATCATAAGTGAGATTCCAAATGACTTCAACAAAGTATGGACTGGTTTATCGGCTCCAAAGCCAAGAAAAAAACTTAATGTTTTATTTTTGGCCGGCTGCGCAGCCTTCTCCGCCTTCACACTTTCCGCCCCGCATCTCCAACACGACAGCGCGCTCCGAGCGTGCCGCACGCCTCCCCCGCCGACCACCCCAGACCCGAGTGCCCCCAGGCGCGCCCCACGCAAGGACCCGTCGAAAGCAGCTAAAAAACCCGGCAGGGCGGGTGTTATGCTGCCCGGTTTTGGTAGCTGTCGGCCAAGCACGAGGTCGTGCGCGCTCGCTGACGGTATGTGAGCGTTTTTCTATTGTGTATGACTTTGTATCGGGACTGACGGGAATCCATGCGCTGTGCTTAAGTTGTGGGATGGCGATGACGTGTGCATTTGCGCCTTGAATTCGATTATCCATGTTGTATGAATAGGAATGTATTAAGCGTTAATACAAGCTGCGTGATCCTACGACTCCAAGTCTTTTTGCTTCCATTGGTGACTAGCTGGTGTGCAGCGGTCGACGATGCCACCGTTCGCTTTGCGGGTGATAAATGCTGAGCAGAGCGCGTCGTACGCAGAGCGGTGGTCAGCGCGCAGCTTTCTCCAGCGCTTCCGTAGCGACCCCGCGGCTTTGGATCGGCCTTTACCGTCGATACTCCCGAGCGCAGCGTTGACCTTCTTGTCCAAGTCTTCCGCTAGCGTCCAGACACGCTGCTTCCACAGCCGATACGCGACGCCGTCCCGGTCCAGTGGCGCCGTTGGTACGTCTACCTCTCGCCCTGCTGCTATGATCATGATGTTGATGCCTGCCTTGAGGTCAGCGCGAACAAACTGTTGTTTCTTTTGGGTTGCCGTGTGCCACAGCTCCTGTGTGTACCAGTTGTAGAAGCAGCCAGCAAGAGAGTGCGCTTCAACGACGGTGTCAGTGCTCGCCTGCGGGGCCTGGCCAGCACAGCGACAAGGAGCAGGACCGTCAGCGCTGGTGGCCTTGCTCTCGTGGGCCGCGACGAGCTTCTGAAGTGTGCGCTGCATTGCTGCGATGGACGATAGCATCTGGGTGACGGCTGCGGCAAGTATGGTGGTGTTTCCATTGCTGCGTTCACCCAGCTGTCCGAAGTTCTCCGTTTGCCAAGCCGTGCGAAGCTGCCGACCCCAACCAATGCACGTGTCCAGCGAGAGCCGAGCTCCCAGCGCTACGTTGGTTGCGTCCAGAGCTTCGTGGAAGCGGTACAGGTAATGCGATGTGAAGCCTGTGGCAGCCTGCTCCTGCTGGACTGCCGTCGCGACGTCGTCAAGATGGATGAGCAGGGACGCGAGCGCCGCATCCAGGACTAAGGCGTCAGCGTTGAGCGTGGTGTCCGTGAAGCCGCTGACGTTCTTGAAGAGCTGGCCGCGCAGGGTTAGCAGCTGGGCGTACTCGAGCGCAGGAAGAAGCTCGCTCAAGGTGGCAATCGTGGGCGTGACGCATGGCAGGTGCGGGTCTCGGTATCCAGCGAGGACTTTGCCGACACTCTGGTCCTCGCGTGTCGTGGTACCCACGTACGCGAACGCCTTCGTGAGCGAGTCTAGTAGCCAAGCTCCCCGGGTCGAGATCCACTGGATCGCAAGCTGCGGTGAGGCGTTTGCATACGCTGCGGAGCCGCGGCGCAAGGAGTGGCTGCTCAGCCCTGCGGTGAGCGTCGGGGGCAGCGGGGCAGAGGCCTGGGCTTGGCGCTCGCAGACCATGGTGATGACGTCGTTAATATACTTGGCCACGTTGGGCCTTCCTCTCACGCGCTTTGTTGGTGGCTCGTTCCTTAGTTCAGCTTTCTCTTCAAGGTTCTCCCAGTAGAGTATAGCTTCGTCTTGGCTGTAGGACTTCTCCCCTGGCAAATCCGATGCCGCCGCGTGCGGCACTAGCGGGAACACATAGCTGGAAGGCTCCGACGCTCCGACGAACAGCATTCCGAGGCCGTGCAGCATACACTGCTCCCAGTGAGTCGCGGCCTTGTAAATTGAGATGCCTTGAACCACCGAAGTCTTGATTCGAGCTAGATGCAGAAAGAGCTCCCCCGATGCCGCCATAGATAGCTGGCTCTTCCTAGCAAAACAGGTATCGATCGCTCGACCAAACGTGTGCCACATTAACGTTAGTACAGCAGCGTCATGTAAGCTCTTATAACCTGAGCCAACCCCCTTAATCGTAGTTTCCTGCACCAGAACACGCAAGTCGCTGAGCGTGCAGCCTGGAGCTTCACCAGTCTGCACGCCAGTTAGCAAATTTCGCTCCTCAATAGTTGAACCCATTTTGTCGCGTATTTTCGCAATTCGCTTGCTGTCTGACAAGTACAGAGGGTACCGCTCTCGGAGCAGGTTCACAACGTGGGACATACAGCCCACAGCAGTAGCCTTAGCAAGACGGCCTCCTCGAGCACTTGGCTTAGTTTGCAAGAAAATGGAGAAGGCGGTTAGCAAAGAGTAAAAGTTTTGACTTGGTAGAGCATCAGGAATAGACAGCGACTTCGCAATACTAGCAATTGACTCCTCATTCATGTTAGCAAGAGCTAAGAATTCGCTGAAGCACTTCATCGCCGCTGCCTCCTGCCCTGCTGTCCCTTGCGGGATGTCAAGCCCTCTCGGCGCCCGCTGCATCTTTTCAAATGGGAGAGGAAAGAAAGCAGACGAGTCACAGCCACCAACGATACAATCATGATTTGTATTGGGAATTTGCGGTCAAATATGAGTAATGCAACAATTACACTAAACTTTTGTATTGGACATTATTCTAGCAAGACTGTAAATTCCCAAAATAATTGGGAAAATGTTGGGATTCACACGAATCGATCGTGATTGGCTAAATTCATTGAAGAACTTGTCCTGATTGGATAGATGCAATGACAGAGAAGCGCAGGGAATGCCAAGTTGGGAGAAAGCTTCCTTATCCTACAATAAAGCAGGAGCTCCAGCGTACCCACACCGCCGACCAGTCATTGCCTGGCTGGTGCCGTGCTCATGCGTCCACACCTCACTTCTCACAACCGAACTGGAGCCGTACAGATCCCACAGCACGTCATGGGAGCCTGGATGAGGATACACCAGAAGCGGGACCTCATCCAGAAGGCGTATGAGTGTCCGATGATGACGCAGCACGAACTGGGTGCGTGGGCCAAGGCTTGGGACCCTAGTCCTCTGACACCGCCCTCTTGCCCAGCCGTCCACACAGCTTTCGTACAGCAGGCAGTCCTCCTTGGAACCTGCAGAACCACTTCGCCTGAAACCTCAGCCATCAGAGCAACTACATGGACAAACGTATTGTAGCGGGGTGTCACGTGTTCTGTAGATGAACGGAGTCTTGGGAAGAGGACTTGAGGTTGAACAGGAAAAATGAAGACTGAGATTGAATGAAGTGAGTGAAGGAAGCTCTAGGCTACGGCTGTTACCTAGGCTTACAGAGGGAGCTTGCATGCGCCTGTCGGGCCGTTGCAAAACGGATGCTGGTTGCAATTGGTTTCAGGTTGCTCGTTGCAGGTAGCTAGTTGCAGGTTGCTGGGTAGGCGATGCATCATCGTCACACGGGGCGTGTTTTAGCTGAGTTTGGTTCATTACGATCGACCCGAGGTTGTAGCCATTCCCACACAGCCCTGTGTGGGAGAACGCCAGAGACCCCTGTCTTATGATTGAATGACGCTGCTACAGTGTTATCAGTCAAATGAAGCTTTAACCAGCAACGAAGAACGGGGCTAAGGAGGTGCATCCGCGCCTGTATCTCAATCTGGATGAAGAGGAATATGGGGGAAATTGGTGATTTTCAATTGAAATCTGTCAGCCATGAACACAATCATCAATAATTGCATTCTGTACGTGCATCCGTTGTATTTGGCAAAGGCATTCATGGGCTGTGCGTGCGCCTCGATGCACCTTTATCGAGCTTGCAAAGTCGACGCTATTGTCCCGGCCAGAATTGAAGGGCCCGGAAATTGTAACACCTCCGTATTTTTTGCAATTGCGAGGGATCGCCTGCTCCGTTTGAAGCAAATGGGGGCTCAAAATACTCACATAAAGCAAAGGGAGCGGAAGCATGCAGACGCCGCCTCCGCCGCTGGAAGCCCCACCAAAGAGGACGATTGAGCGGCATGTTTTGAGCCTCGGTGAGAGGCACATGATCGTGTCCGACAAGGAAACCTAGTCCTGTCGACTACTCCAAAAGTCATATGTTTTCTGAAGATCAACTAATTACAGAATGCTATTTCTCGTAACCCTATCGTGACCTAGCCCACTTGGGCTCATGATTCTTGGCCGATTCAAACCTTCATGTTTGAGCGCCTATAACGAAAAAACGGCTGCGAATTGGACCGTTTGACCACATTTTTGGAATCTAACGCGTGTGATTTTCCCTAGAAAGTCGTTGACATCATGTTCAAATCGAGGCTTCAAATCGGGCCCTTCAATTTTGGCCGGGACAATAGTGCATTAGCAGCGATGCATACGGGCTCGTCGTACATAATAGAAGTGACGATGACGACTAGCCAAGGCGAACCCGTGCATGCATATCGGACCTAAAGAAATGTATGCTGCATCAGTGATACGTATCGGAACGAACATCAACATATTAACATGTAAGTAGTAAGGTAAGCGCCTTATACTGCGATAGGAAGCAATGTTAGTGCTGCTATCGCAGACCAAATAGGATTATATCCGTGGTACGTCAAGTCAAACGATGACCCCTCTTGACATCTAACTGGTATATTTTCTTGAAACCGGTATGGCTCCAGTGATGCACTGGGCCCTCCAAAAGGTTTATATGCGTGGGCAAATCGAACCGGTAGAATATTTACTACACCGGTATGAATCCGGCGCCGCACTGGGGCCACCAAAAGGTTTATTTGCGTCCAACCGGTGTACAACCGACGACACTTGTATGATTCAGTACGTATATTCGAGCAGTGAACGAATTGAAGTAAAGAGAACGATTGGGGAGGACTGTAGTACCACTAGAAATACTTAAGTAAGCATTTGCATTTTCAAGTATAAAAAAAACTTCTACACGCTGCAAACAGATCTCAGCCAAGGTTCGCATTTGTTGTAAAGCGTTACCAGTTGATATCTGGCATTTACAGTCTTAAGGACAATTTTCGGGCAGATGCTGCGGCTGCGAAGCAGGCGCAGGAGATGACCGTAGCTCATAAGAAAAGTCATCAATAAAACTAAAGAGGGGGTTTATACCAAAATCCTCCTATCCCAGCCTTCGCGGAGCCCTAGTATATACGTTGGGGCGAAGAGGGTGATACATCAGAGTGAGTATGACAGTGGACGATGTCTGGTTTATACCTAGTAAAACTATTTTAAACCTACCCAAAAACCCAGAACTTACAGTTAATTCATTTTTTGAAAATCAACAGGTTTTTCCAGCTCTGGCTATAACCCAGCACGTGGATGCTGGAGGTGATCGGGGCTGGCGTCGATCACTCAGCCGACATCGACGTCGACTTCGCGCGGGTGTTCGCTGCCAGCAGCCTGAAGGCCATTATTGACGAGAACTTGAGCAAGGAGGGGGTGACGGTGCCTTCTCGCGACCAGAGCAAACTGTCCTTCGCCAACAAGCGCGCAGCCAGCAACTTGACGCTGGCTTATATGGTCACTCAGCTTTTATTTCGCATGTACTGTCGCGCGCCGACCTACAGCTGAACGCGCATTGTGGTGTACACAGCGATGGGCTCATCTTCGGACAGCTGAGACCTTCAATTCGTCCTGGTACTTCGTCCTTCACACTAGCCGAGATCCCGTACGTGCTCGTGTCGAGTCTGCTCTTCCCCGTTGTCTGCCTGCCACTCGGGGGATTCACGGACATTGACGACCTGGGCTTCTACTGGTTCAACTTGACGCTGCACGTGCTGTGCCAGATTTACTTGGGTCAGCTGCTGTCTTTCGCCATGCCGAGTACCTATGGGGTAACCAATCGTTGTGGTCAGATACAGAACGGACCTGATCTGTGGTCGGGTTTCATACATTCTAGGCATTCTGGGGGTTGCACCCTCAGACCCCCGCATAAAGAAAACTAACTCCGAGTTGCCGCAACGTGTCCGCTAAAACATGTGTTTTCATCTGACCAAAAACATACAAAAACGCAAATAAAATACCAGGTCCGTTCTGTATACGACCCATTTGAGATTCTACCGAGTATGGAGGTGGCCGGCGTGCTCTGCAACTCCGTTTTCGTGCTGTTCATGGGCTCCAACCCGCCGGTCAGCACCATCCTGCGCGGCTACAAGTGGATCTTTGACGCCACCCCACACCGCTGCTCCTCCATGCTCTTCACCGCACTGCTCTTCGGGAGCTGCTCCGACGACGAATACGCTCAGGTGGTCCAGTCACTACAAACAGGAACACCATTGGACATGACGCAGCTTTCGAGGTGCACGAGGACATCCACTAATATATATTCATCAACATCGTGATGATCCTGACGCTGGAATTCCTCGCACTGCTCGCGCTGCGCTTCATCGACCACCAGGAGAGCAATTCCCATGGAAGTATATTCTCACGTCAGACCCCCGATCGTAATTTACCCATCTGTATCGTTTCAGATTACTTTACTAAAGTGCTCGGATATCTATTTTGCTGTGGACCAAATTTGGTCTGACCTGATTCAGATTGCTAAGATGCACTAAAATTGTTCATCCAAACGATAGGATAAGATGTCTGTCATGCCTGTACAATTGTGTGACGAATAAAAGTTTGTGAGGCTGGTAAACCAGCAAGTTGGTCTCCGTTAGGGGATGTTTCATTCGGGGGCAGGTTAAGTAGGGCAACTCTCTCGGCCAATCAGAGTCGTTTATTTCTGTCCGATCTGCCCTGACCAAAAAGCTCAGGGCAACTTACAGATTTATACCTGTTCAAGCCGATCAATGGCACCACTTGTTTGCATCATCAAAAATCGGCGAGGTGAATGGTCCCGGTCGTTGTCGCTCCGGGTGATGGCGCCGGTAGCAGCAGTAGCTACATTAATAGGAGATACCGCAGGGGTAGCATGCGCATGAGCACGAGCCAGCACCCAGTTCTCTCATTAACAACACCAGCACTAGTCACGACATCGTCCTTCGGTGCACCGCTCGCCAGAGACCGCAGCGATCTGCTATCGCTGCTAGCAAAGCATGAAGTCCCCACACACTCGTGACATAGCGACTGGTCCTGGTGGGGATGACGCGGGGGACGGCGCGGAGCTGCTCGCGGTGAGGAGCGGAGCCCCATGGTTCTGCCTGACGGTTGTGCTGATGTTGCGAGTCTTTTGGGAGGGTCCGTGCTCCGCAAACTTATTACCGTGGAAAAATTATGGTGTAAAGCACATATTTGGTTATACAGTACAAAGTTGCCCTATCTAATCTGCCCCGAATGAAACATCCCCAAAGCTTTAGATATGCTGTTCATCCAAACGATATGATGTCTGCCTTATACTTCTACTGAGTATACCATGATGAGTCATTGCACAGTCGACCTAGGAGCGTACGGTTCTCATCGTTCCTCATTATTCCATTTTCTGCCGACTCAACTTACTCAGCTATCATACCCAATGACCGCCCGCCCGCAAGTGACCGTGACTGTGCGTCAGTATCGCCCAGAAGATCATGCCACCGTCACCAAGATTTTCATCGAGGGTGTGATGGCAGCTGACAAGAATCTGGACTATCGCTACCTCTGGGAAGAGCGTCTTCGCAAGGACCTGACGACCGACTTGGCCGATATCCAAGCCAACCTCGTCGCCCCGGGTGGGAACTTCTGGGTTGCAGTTGGGACGACAAACGGAGCGAGCAAAATAGTCGGCATCATCGCCCTCTATCGCAGGTCTGAAGCTGTCGGCGAGGTGAAATGCGTGTACGTGGACCAGAGTTGCCAGCGCATGGGCGTCGGCCGCAAGCTCATCGCGCAACTGGAGAGCTGGTCGCGCCAGAACGGAATCAAGAGCTTGTTCCTGACGATCAACGCCGCAAACGAGAAGTCTCATGGGTTCTATAACGCTCTCGGGTACTCAATGGTGGATGAAGAAGACCTGTACATCTGGCAGAAAATCAAATACTTCCCAGTCCACAAGTTCGTCAAGGAGTTGTAGGGCGGATTTTATTGCCACTGTAGACTAGCGGACCATCGCTAGGGCCTGTGAGATCCTAAACAATAGAGCATCCAGTTGTCGAACTCAAGTCTTTCATTCATAACCACTAAGATGGCGGGAAAATATTGATCGTGTCTGGGCCAGGAGCAATCTTGCTGCGTACTCGTACCAGACGCCTACCTTGTCGCGTTGTTTCCTCGTCAGATTCACCTCCTAAGCGCTGATTGAAGAAACTGACAATACCAGTGCAGGGGCGCAGAGCACACGGTCTAACACACTCTCCATACACCTCTCCAATTACGAACATGCCATGCCTCGGTACCGCGAACCAGTGCAATTTACGCAGTGCGATGAGCTCGGCACCGTCCTCCTCCTCCACCCTTAGAAGCCCGAACGATTTAAGCGCCTCAGGTCCGTAGTACAACTGGTCGTCTACCCAATGATATCCCCCCAACATTGTCATTTTATTGCGTCGCCCCAGCGCAGTATCAACACAACATGACGCCGAGAAGATTGCCATAGTTTGATGTTTCCACCACACGTACACAATTGCCCAAAGTGCACGCACCAACATGATGAATCCGATGACACAAAAGACGAAGATACCGTGGCCCACAATGCTCCAAACGTAGTGCGAGACGGCCACGTTAATGTTGTTGGAGCTCTTGAACATTCTTGACGCGTTGATGTGCGTGAGGAATGTCTGTTGAAGAGCTGCCCCCAGGATCTCCCCAAGCAGAGACGATTCGTAGCAAAACAGAAGTCGCTTGATAAACACCCGAGTCCTTTCGCGCAGCCAGTGCATACTTTCAATTGTCTCGAAACCCAGCAACAGTATTCCAGATAAATTGTAGCCGAGCGAGACGTACTGCATCTTCGACAAGAGCCCGTTATTGGCGACCAAGAGAAATAAATCGCCCATGAGCCCTTCGATTAGCAGGTACAGCAGCACAACTCGGTGTAGTTTTGTGGCATTATGCGTTGTGAGACGGAGTTGCTCGTGAACAAACACAACGGCTTCTTTCCGCCGAAGCTCGACCCCCATTTGGTCACATCTTCGACCATATCGCTTGCACAAAATGAAGCTTCGACGAAGCACTAGACCACGATACATGACCCAAACACCGGCGGATGCGCCATACCAATATGACTGTCGATACTCCGTGCTTCCGGTGTCTTCAGCCAGGTCGGGTCCGTTGATGTCGTAAGTTCCAAGGCCGTTCGCCACAATATACGCGGTTTTATCATAATTACAAAATGTGCCGATCTGCTCTTCGTAGAACGAAAAATACCCAAAACTCCCGTGATAGAAGTACATTTCGACGGAGTAGCTGCTGTCGGCACATTCGCGCGGGCTTGTTTCATACGGTGGGACTTTCGAGGACCCTATCAGCACATTTCCATGGATATTATACTGCGGGACGACGAAATGACAGAGAATTCCTTGCGAAACATTGTAGAAGTGCGTGTTTTGAGCATTCCACCACACTTGACCCAAATAAAACCCTTCGAGAGGACAGAACTCCGTCAAATTAACCATTTCTTTCTCGAGTTCGGGCGGGACGACCAGACTCTCTGTGATCTTGTGCGGCGTCACGAATTTGCAGTAGCTTCGCACCAGCAGAATGAACGGCACCAGACCAAGAAAAACCCAAGCGCCCATCAGCATGCGCGTTGCAGTGATCAATCCACTGCATTGACACATCAACGCGCTTGAAGCTGGATCATGGTGGGCTCGTTGGACGACTTGCTTCATAATCGAAAAAATACTATTAGTAAAGTTTGATCGTAACGGATGCGCTCAAGTTGGCAAGTTCTATTTAGGACTCATCGCCAAACACTAGTGTAAGGGCACGACAGAACTGACGTGTGCCATCATATCTCCGGTGACCGATATCAACGTCGATCCGAAACGAGGGGCTCGATCATCATGGATAGGTTGGTGGTCCCTTGCCGTAGTACTTCAGGTAAGCCACGTACCTTTTCCACTACGGGTGTGCATTGCCGCTGATTCCCAATTCTTCTAGTAACTTCGCTGGAGTCTTGCCAATTTTCTTCCACGTGATAAACTGGACCTTCCACTTGGCCGCTATCGCAGCGTCCTGGAGAATGTGGTCGATGTTCACGAGGCGGCGTTCGGCCATTTCGACGTGGCTGCTCGCAGTCTCTCCTGTCCTCAGGAAGCGCTTTGACATGCTGCCCTTCACTTCACCGGGAGAGTCGAGCAGAGGACTGGTCAGGGTGGTCTTGGAAATATCCGCGGGATCCCGTGATGCATCGTTACCGGCGACGAGCACAGCTACAACCACTACAATGGCGTGAAATAGGCGCATGGCTGGTCTCGAGAAAAGACGGAGGAATTGTACGAGTGAGGGCTTGAGAGCGAAACGAAAAGTACGGGACACGAATCGCAATGCAAGGAGAGGTCCGGATCTCGCATAATGGATCGTAGAACAAGATCAATACTTGGTTCTGTCAGGAATCGTATTGTAATCGTGATAACACGTCGTGCAATGCTATATTACCTAGCTAAGTGACAACAGTGGAACCTCAATTCAGAATAAAAAAATACGTCGTGGAATGAGACTTGGATTTTTTTTATTGATTGCACTCCTGACTTGGAGAGTACCTTAGCGGAGTAATATACTGGACGTGCACAGTCATTTCCCGCAGCACGCACTCTATGTCTTCCATCGTTCTCCTGCTACATAACGGCGATTCGAACCGCGACGGCACCTACTGTTCCATTACTCCGAAGAACGGTTTGCAATGATTTCTATTCTTCAACGACTCGGATGCACTCAAACCAATAGAGCCTAAAATCATTTACGGACTACCGGACGTAATGCTTGATAGATATGACGTCGCTACCTCCATTTGATAATTCAGCTAACAGATGCTCAATTACAAGCAGAACGACGAAGATACAGGGGATAGTGCCATTATGCAACGTGTATTAGGAATTAAGCCGTCCTACAGCGCAGTTGCTCTTCTACTGAAAAAATGCAGTCTTCTCTTTTGGCGGGAGCCGAGATTCCCAAATCATGCCGATCCGTGAGTGGTGCTGCACGGGCTTGCGTTATGGCTCCTACCAAGACTGAGTCTGCGTCGAGTACCGTCCCGAGCGGTCAGCTCAAGTCTCGCGCGCCTGCCGTCCCTGTACTCCTGGTGTTCGCGCTTCTTCTCGGCTTCGATCTCCAGTCCAATCTGGATAAGACGCGCTTCGTAACGCAAGAAACGCTCGCCGTCTTCGCGGCGAAGGGGGCAGCAGCGAACACTGTAGATCGTCAGAGCCACGCAGGCTCTGAAGAACATGTTATACGACTTGTCCCACTCCCACTTGTGGGAACAAACACCCCACAGAGTATTGAATCTCCCAAAGAGTTTTCAACTATCACCCCGTCGTGGGCAATGTTGTCGTTGTTTTGCAGCTCGTCCAACATTAGAGGCTGTCCCAACGGACGCTATTTTCTTCCTCTTGTGTGCGCTGGGTGCGGTTTCTGGAGCGTGTCATCTCGTTTGGAGTAGTGCAGAGCCAATTTGGAAGTGACAAAGTGTAATTGGATTTTGCTTGTGAATTCGTAGAATACAGGTCGAGGCCGGACGGTGGTCAACAACTAACAAATGGAACTAAAATCTGGCATTTTACTATGCAACATCGCATGTATTTAATAGCCGGGACGATGCACAGTATTATTTTATTGCACAAGTGTATACATGTGTTGCACTAGGGTACGCACGCAGTTCCTCAGTAACTGTGCCTTAGGTCTAATAGTAGATGTTGTCGAATTTAGATTCTGCGTCAATAATCAAGTTTCCCGAGATATTACCACTACATGTCCAACTTACCATAGCTAGCGAAACGGTACGCCCACGAGCTCGTTAATCAACTTCTTCTACCACCCTCGTCAACGTGGTCTGACTCACCGCTGATAGTTGTATTCTGGTTGAAGAATATAACCTTTTTACTGCAGCAAAAAGGTCAAGGTTTGATGCTTCCACCTTCTAAGCGAGGCGAAATACTGTATAAATACCAGCCAGTTGTGCAACCTGGTTTGCTACCGGGCTCTGATTGGCTAAATATTGTACCGGTCAACTTGACGGCCAAGTGCGATGCCAACATGCACATCAGTCCTGAATACGTTGCTTGTTGGTTAATTAAGAGCCTACAGCGTAGCTGTATGTAGCATTACTGCTCTGTAATGATCCACATTATGTTTATAGTATATGATACGTGGGTTTAAAGTTGTCGAAAGCCTACCATATTTTTGCCTGCCATCACTTGCATATTTGTCGATAGGGATGTAAAAGCGATCACCCGGCAGCCCACTTGCCCTTATGATCACTATTACAAGCTTTACTGGCGTCTCGAACACCAGTTGAGAGCCTTGGATGCTATAGTAGCGCAAATTACACGCTGCCCAGTACTAGTTATTAGCTCGTAGCCTACGGATTGCTATAGTGTCTCGCCAATGACGAGCCGCTCCAAACGGGTAGCTTGGCTACCTCTGGTACTGTCATAGCTGACTCTGGCGTGGACGATTGCGTCGGCGACGGGCCCCGTGGCGCGCGATATTGTGGTCACCGTGTCCACCTTCAGACCTTTAGCCATCTCTGATCGTGCGGCTCGCGCTGCCGAGCCCTGCGGACAGCGCCCCGGGGCCTTTTGTTGCACTTATCCGGTCGCCCGTCATGCTTCCACGCTTCACGATGCAGCTTTTTAGCGCTCTGCACCGCATTGCAACCTCTCTTTTATTTTGCAACTCACGCACTGAGCTGTTTTGCAACCCTGATTTGGTTTTTGTAAGCAGATATGGTCGCAAAACTGAACAGTATTTGCTACTCGGTGCGCTACAAAAGTTGCAAACGACACCCAGCGGTTTGGTCGCAGTACCAGCCTAAATCCTTGCTGATACCATGCATCTGGCCAATCACAGGCTGCGGATCGCGAGAAATACAACCCGGGTTGCAAATGGCCGGTAATGTACATGTGGCACATTAGTAATTTAATGTGCCTTCGCAAATTGTATTTAGGACTACTAAAACTAAAACTGATGATTTGATTAACTGAAGCGTTTGGCCGCTTGCCCCGCCAGCTGTCATAAGCAACCGGTATATTCGGTAAATTCAAGTGCTGCATGTATGTATCGATGCTATGTATCTCTTATAGTATCGACTCTCGAGTTGTATTGCACAGAGCTGCAGAGTTCGCAACTTTGCGTGCTCGACGCCGCTGCTGCTGTAGTAGGCGCTAGCTTCTAGCAGTCAGCTTGAATCTGCTTGGTCGTATCTTCACCAAGACGCTTAGCAGAACGAACGAATGCAGCAGCTTTGTGGTCACGACGATTTCAATACTTAAGTATCACGTTTGCGCCGAGGAACCTCTGCACCTCCAGTTCGCCTAGACTTCATACTGGATGCTAGATGCTTGAAGGTGAAATGAGCTCTACCTAAACTCAAAAAATTATCACAAAATTGTCACAACCTATATATATTATCACTGCCCCGCCGATAGAGGTAATGATTGTTGAATGATTGTGATGAGATTGGAGAGTGTATCAATTTATTCTTCTTCCTTTTTTGTCCTTGATGGGATTTGAGCTCCGGCCAAGAGCGTACTTCCTGGGACCTTTACCCAGTGGGCTACCAGCAGCCCTATTGTATTTAGGACTACCGCACTACAAAACTGTTGTACTTTGTGATGTCACCTTTTTTGCTGAACGATTCGATATTGAAGTCCAGCAGACCACAAAGAGACATCACGGATATTTCAGCGGTCCCCTGCCGTAGTACTTCTGGTAAGCCTTGAGCTTCTCCCACTTGGCGTGGCCCCTGTTCATGATCCCCAGTTCTTGAGCTAACGTCACTGGAGTCTTGCGCATTGCCTTCCACACCGCAAACTGGAGCTTCCACTTTACAGCTTTCTTGACGGAGGACATGGCATCTTGGAGAATGAGGTCGATGTTCACAAGGCGTCGTTCGGCCGTTTCAACGTGCTTGCTCGCAGCATCTTCTGTCCTGAGGGAGCGCTTCGTCGTGGCGCCATCAGCTCTCTGGGAGAGACCAACACAGAGCTGGGAGATGTGAACTTGGAAATGTCCGCGGAATCCCGTGCTGCATCGCTGCCGGCGACGAGCGCAGCTACGGCCACCAAGACGACGTGGATCAGGCGCATGGCGAGAAGCTAGGACGAGTGAGGTCTTGAGAGCGAAATCTTTTACCGTGCACCGGGCCAGTCGGTGTGGCCCGGTGCACCACGCTGCACCGACTGGAGCTGACCCGGTGCAAGTATCCTCTGTCTCTTATTGAAGGAGTTGACGATCGCCAATTTGATTGAAGGATCTGAAGAAAAAGTGTGTAGCCACTTCTACCTTCTTTTTTTTAAAAGTAAGTATCGTGGCTGAGATTGCTGCTACCTGAGCCTTCATTATCTACTGACTTGTTAGTCCAAGTCACTTCGAGCTGCAACCAGCAAACTCCATGTGCTAAGGAACATCAAAAATAAAAAAATGCTACTGAACTACAACATACATCCAGCTAAGCTTTTTTTGTTAAGACGGCGGAAGCACATTTTTGAGCGACTGCGAATTCGCTGACACTTTGTTCCGCACACGGATGCAAAGTGGTCGGCGAACCTCAACGTGGTTCGAGCTACCCCCGACATTGTGGTCGAAGAAGCTCACCATTCCAGTGCAACGTCTCTGCACACGGTCCCATGCGTTCGCCAGCAATAACTCCTATCACGACGAAATAAATTTAATTATCTTAAGCAACAATGTAAACAATTTAAAAATAAACTGCAAGGCCAACTTTCCGCACAGTATGTATACCGTACAAGTAAGTGGACATGCCGCTGCAAGGGCACGAGCGGGCATCCTCCGCGGCGGCCTCTCTAGGCGAAGGCGCTGGCGATGCAGTCCTTCTTGAGTCGCTGGACGGCGACGAATGGGACCCTTACGCTCTGCTGGAGGCTCTGGGCGGCGGCGACCTCGGGGACTTTGGTCTCGCGCCGGGCTCCTGCACCATAGACAGCACAGCCGCCATCGCCTCAGCCGCTCCCAATGGTCCTGCTGCTCCAACCCTTGAGACGCAGACCCAAAGCTCCAAGCCGAAGAAGGCCAAGACCAAAAGCAAGCGCAACTACGACCCCAACAAGGCGCGCAGTGAGCAGCTGCGCGAGCTGCGGCGTCTGCGGACGGAGGCCGACGAGCTCCAGCTCAAGCTGCAGCAGCTGCAGACGCTACGCGGCGCCTCCAATGGCTCATTCGAGCCTCAAACCGGTCCCCAGTCGGACGCGGAGCTGCCCCAAGTGTGGCGCGACATCTGCGCGCGTCAACTGGGGCGCCGACTCAAGGCCGAGCGGGAGAACGGCCGCCTCCGCAAGAGGTGCAGGGCCGAGTCCAAGCTGGCCCAGAGCGTCGAGAAGCTGCTGTTCAAGCGCCTGTCAATGCAGAGCGCGGAGCCCGGGGCGAGCAAGCGCGTCCGCCGCGTGGAGATCCCCGCGGGCTTCATCCAGCGCGTGGCCGCGCGCATCTTCGACGAGTTGGCGGCGGGCGTCGACGCCTCGTACCGAGACGTGGAGCGCGTGCTGGAGACCGACTGCCCCGTGCCGACGTGGATGGAGACGCGCAGGCCGCTGCTGCGTGAGGGAGTGAGTATCGAGCTGTTCGACGGGCGGGTGCTGCCCTTCGGTCTGCGCGCGACGGGCGACGCGTGGTGGAGGCGCTGGCAGAACTACAGAGGCCAGCGCTCGGACGAGACGGCGGGGGACGACGTGGTCAGAGAGCGGTGCGGGCTGGAGATGGTCGACGTCAAGACCGACAGGCGCGCGACGTTCTACGTGCAGCAGGTGCTCCGGCGGTACGTGGAAGACCAGCGCGTCGTGGTGGTCTGGCACGCGTACTTCGAGCCTTTCACGTTCGACGAGGAGCTGGTTCGAGGCGTGCACTTCCTGCTCAAGGGCTACGTGCTGATGAAGCCGCACTGCAGTGGTGAGGATGAAGAGGCCGCCACTCGTGTGCTGACGTGCTACAACATCACGCCGCACTTTTCGGACCCGGAGCTGCAGAAGTATGGCAAGACTGTTGCGCTGACCAAGTTTGTGGTAAGCGCCACGTCCGCCAACATATCGACGAGCAACGAGATGATGGAGAACTTGCTCGTGGATGAAGCCCTGCAGAAGTGCGGCTGAAGTGGAAGTCGGTCTACCTTGTGTGCTGTCCTCCGAGGATACCTCTTTCGTACTCGCGATGTGGAGGTTTTCCTGGCTAATTGGTACCCTTGTTAGAGAGAGACGACTGTGGACTGTGGTCTCATGTGCGAGCTGTTGTATTATTATTATTATCGTCCGTTTCGAGTCTTGAAACAATTTGACGCCAAGACCCACCAGCGTTCATTCTTGAGTTTGCACAGTCAAGAGCGTTAAGTGTTACAAGAACTGTAGCAGCACGCGAATTCCACAAGCTGACATGGATCCCAGTAGAGTTCTCAGCATCGTAGGACTGCGGCAGAACCAGGACGCCGCACGAACTAATCGCTGGCTCACGGCACACCGAATTCTGATTGCGGCATGGTTCTGCGTCGGCATGGCGCCGCTACTGCTGCAAGTTCGAAGCTATCTGAAGTTCATGACGCCACACAAGATCACATACACTTTAATTGAGCCACCTCGCGAGTCGGAGACTGCACAACTGGCTGAACTCTGCCCCATCAAGGAACTGTTCATTGCCCAAGTGCGTTGGAATATCGAGGCCATGTATTACTGCGAAATAGCCCATGGACGGCTGTGCCACTTCATTGTCCCGCAGTACAACATCCACGGAAATTATCTTCTAGGACCGGTGAAGACTCAGGCGTCTTCTGTCACACCCTCGAGCTGTGACAATGACAGCTACCCGCTGGAATATTACTTCTACCACGGTAGTCTCGGCTACTACGCGTTCTACGAAGAGGCGGAGGGCACGTACTGTGCCTTGGACAAGACTGCGCATGTGCGTGTACGTGGACTCGGAACCTACGACATCAACGGATCCAATCTGGTCCATGACTCCGGAGGCGATGGGTATCGGAAGTCATACTGGTACAGCATCTTCTGTGGCGTGTGGCTGGTGTATCGTGCCATTCAGATGAGGAGGTGCTACGTCGCATGCAAACGCTACGGTCGAAGGTGCGATTTTACGGGAGAACGAATTTTCCGAAAACAGGCCGTGGTGTACGTTCAAGAAAACATGCCGGCTGACAGCCCACGGAGCGACAAATTACCACCGGGCGGCCATGCTGTACTTGCTCATTGAAGGCTTGATGAGCGATTTGTTCATGCTGATCGCCCAAGATGGGATTCTCGTCAAGATCCAGTACGTCTCTCTGGGGTACAATTTATCTGGCGTGCTCTTGCTGGTGTACGAAATGATTGAGCACATGCAAAGGTTACGCGAGAAATGGCGAGTGTTCATCAATCGACTGATTTTCTGCTACGAGTCCTCGATGCTTGGCGAGTTACTGAGTGTGATTGGACTGCATCACTACATCACAACGATTAATCGGTCCATTCTACGAGAGACTGAGTCAGCAGCCATAGAGGTCTCGTACTATGTCTGGAGCTTGGTGGGGCATGGAACCATTGTGCTTGGTCTCGTGGTTTTCATCATCTCCGTTCGGGCGCTCTGGGCAGTCGTTTACGTCTCCTGGAAGCATCGAGCCCTCGCAATCTTCTTCGCTCCGTGCTGCGTCGACACCACGCTCGCTTCGCGCAACAAAATGACGCTGCTTGGAGGCTACCGCTGGGACGGTGGGGAGCTGTATTACACCACGGAAGCTCTTAAGGCCTTTGGCCTGCTGAAGATGACGGAAGACGATGGATCGGAGTCAGTAGTTTTGCGCAAGCTCCACTTGTTTGAGATCCTGACCGATAATTTGTTCATAAAATAATTGGGAAACAATGGGGCTTGCGGGAAATTCTCAAGGATGTGGCAACCCCTCGAAAACTGTGTCATGTCCAACAACGCCCCTGTTTGATCTAACTGAACCACCTGAACGTACTCGTCGTTGGGGCAGTTCCCGAAGCGCAGCGCCGTGAAGAGCAAGCACGGGCAGCGTCAAGTTGAGCCAGTTGAGGCCCAGGTCGCCGATGTCCGTGAAGCCCGGAAGTGGCAGGCAGACGACGGCGAAGAGCAGACTCGCCACGAGCACGTACGGGATATCGGTCAGCGTGAAGCCCAGGAAGTACCAGAACAAGTTAAATGTCTCGGCTGCTCGCTCGCGGTAGAACGACGCTCTTTCCTCGGACGTGCCTGGGACGGCGCTGTTCAGCGACACGATGCCCAAGAAGGCGGTGGTGCAAAAGATCAAGCCGCTCCGCTCCCTTCAGCCAAACCAATTCGGAGCCCAATCCTTCATTTCATTCTGCAATTTGCTCCAAACCCAACAAGCAATCGCTGTACCACACTCCCGCTAAAGGCCAGTACACAAGGATCGACAATAAATATGCGCCTCACTTGCATCGTCACGCTGGTCATTGCGGCCACTCTCCATGTCAGTGGTGCCTCACTTCCTTCGGCCAACAATCCCAACACTGTGGTCAAGAACGATGCGATTCCTGCCACCGATTTAATCGACGCAGACGGTGGACGGATGCTTCGTCGTGTCGAGAAGAACGAAGACGACATTGACGAAAAGAGAGGGTTTTCTTAGAGTGAGGTTTTGGAGAAGATCAAGCTCGTCGACCCCGCCAAGGCTGCGAGGAAGGCCGCAAAAGCCGAAAAAATAAGGAAGTCGGTGAAGAAAGCAGGCGACTACGAGGATTGGCTTAGACTGCAGAGTTTGAAGATTCAACACGGCATTAAGTAGTTGCTTAGCAACGGCACACGTAGGGTATGGCCACTGGCGGATCGGTATCCCACTAAATGCTAGAATCAAAAACATCCTAGTTCGAGTTCGGTATCGATCGGAGTAGAAATGGATCTCCATGACGACATGCACGTTCTCGAAGTTGAGTTAGTAAAACATACTCAAGTAGGGCCGCCCCACGAGCAGCTTTGCCACGCAGGAACGCCTTGTTCCGCACTGGGAGCACGAGTTGACGGCGCGTGAGTTTCAAAGCACCAGCCCAAACGTCTGGGAAAATAATTAATACCTGTTGTTCTGCCCCTGCTGACCTGTTGTGCGTTCACAGCCCCTGTTCGCCTGTTGGCCACACTGTTTAGCTGTTACAGATCAACAGTGAAGCAGTGTCGATCTGGAGAGAGAGATGCAGCAACACGGCATCGCCTAGGACAACAGCATCGGCAGTTTAGAGCACAGCGAGGATGCGCAGGGCTTCAGTAGAAGTCGCATGAAGACGTCTGGTAGCCCCCGAGAAGTGTGCACAGACCTTTTTACATAGTATGGTGGGCAGTAGCGAAGTGGCCGAATGCATGCACAAACTTCGGCGACCTGTGGGTATTCTACTTTTGTGTGTTTTGGTTGTTTTGGGGTTCTGAATCATTGCTCTCACTTACAAACAAGACTACATGTAAAACAACAGATAATAATTATCACCCAAACGTCTGGTGGAATTCCTGTACAACCTTCACGTAAGTCTCCACATCTTGAGCCGTCGCAGCATCTTGGGGCATGCACACCTCCGTCAGCCTCACGATGTGAATACCCGAGCGAGCAAACGCCTCCGCAAACTCGACCGGCAGTCGTGGGTGCGTCCTGCCGCGTACATTCACTCGGCACTTGTACTGAGATCCACCAGGAAGTCAGCGACGTCTTGGGGCGGACGAAGCTTAAGCCTTTGAAGTGCTTCACCACTTGCGCTCGAGGGCCATGGTACAGCACCTCACTGTCGTTCAGTAGCAGGACGTCATCGAAGAGAGCAAAAACCTCAGGGGAAGGCTGCAGTAGTGAAATGACCACTGCCTTGTGGCAGGTCTTGGGGCGATGCTGCGCTACCTGCTGATGATGTCGCAGGTAGCTGCGCTGTCCAGCCCCGTGCTGGTCTGAAGTGCCGTTGTAGGTGACTTCGTCCTCGAACACCACGTTCTTGTTCATGGGAACTGACCGCTCAGCACCCTCAGGAGCGCCGACTTGACTGGTCCAGGCTGACCCAGCACGAGCGTCATTGTGCCCGCGTTGAAGACGCCACTGATGCCCTTGAGGATCTGCTGACGCACCACCGTCTCCTTCGTGCAGCCAGGCACGATCACCGATATGAATTCTGATACCATCGAATATCGATTAACAAGATTTTCCGTCTCACATCTCCAGTGTCTATGTAGTGTTGTAAACTCACTGAAATTATTCCTCCACATGAGGACAGGCCAAATGAAATTCCTTGGATCCTTTTCTCTCGGTAGTGACGTCATAATTCACTGTGCAGTGCATTCTTTAGTAGAGACGGCGACACTTTGCTCCTGACTCGAACAAATCTTGTCGGACGCCCCGCCTCGCTATCATCACCGCCCAAATTTCGATCGAAAAAGCTCACGATACCTGTCGTACAAAATCTTTCACTGCATGGTTGGACACTCTGCCCTGACACAATTCCTATGGCAATCATATCAATGGTCGGGACTGTAATCCAGTACAGTTTTCGCAGAACCAGCAACTCCGTGCCGTCCTCTTCCTCCACCTTTAGCAATCCGAACGCCTTCAGAGCTTCTACCTTGTAGAACAGCGTACCATTCTCCCAGCGGTAGCCTCCCAACATAGTCATTTTGTTGCGCATACTGAGGGTATTGTCCACGCAGCACGGAGCCGTGAAAATGGCCCAAGAGCAGCCATGTTTCCAGCGCACATAGCTAACAGCTCGTAATATCCGTATCGACATGATGAATCCGATGAGAACCAGCACGAAAACGCCGTGACCCACCAAGCTCCAGACGTAGTAGGACGCAGCTTTAGCGGTAGAACCAGAGTTCTTAAGCTCCGATCTATTGAGCGCTGTGAGAAAATGAGGCTGGCATATTGCGCTCAGCAGCTCTCCGATTAATGCCGACTCGTAGCTGAGTAGTAACCTCTTGATAAACAATCGAGAGCTCTCGCGCATCCACCCCATGTTCTCCAGGAGCTCGAACAGTAGCAGAAGCACACCAGATAAGTTGTATCCCAGTGAAATATACTGGACCCAGGCGAAAACTCCATCGTTGGCGACGAGTAGGAACAGATCGCTCATGAGACCTTCCGCTAGGAGATAGAGTAACACCAACCGACTGTAGTTCGACGCTCCGTGGGCCGATAGCCGCAAGTTTTCATGCACGAAGACCGTTGCCGACTGTCGAGTGAGTTTTTCCTCCATTTGGTCACACCTTCGCCCGTGCCGCTTGCACGCAATATACTTCTAAGTAGCTCCGCCGTAGTACGAGCCCCCCAAACAGTAACCACGCCGTACCAACAGAGCAGTACCAGTACGACCACCGGTACCCCTCACTCCCAGCGTCGTTTGCCAAGTTGTAGCCGTTCAAATCGTACGTTCCGAGTCCGCCTACGAGTCCATACACCGTTTTATCGATAGAGCAGTAGGTACCAGCCACTTCTTCATAAAAGGAATAGTATCCGATACTACCATGGTAGAAGTACAACTCCACAGCGTAGCTGTCACTCACGCAGTTAGTTGGTGTCGTGGGGAATGGCTCAACTTTGCTGTCTCCGATTAAATAATTCCCATGGACATTGTACTGCGGCACGACAAAGTGGCAGAGTAGCCCGTGGTCGACGAGATAGAAGTGCGTAATGTCGATATTCCACCAGACTTGCGCCATTTGCATGCCTTTAGCAGAGCAAACGTGCGATAAATTCGTTGCATTTCTCTCCGTTCCTGCTGGAGGGACCAGCGTCTCAGTGATCTTGTGAGGGGTTGCGAATTGCAGGAAACTCCGCGTCTGGAGAATAAATGGCACAACTCCAACCACGAACCAGGCGACCAGCAACACCCGATGTGCAGTCATTACGGTACCGCTTGTAGAGACCGCGCAGGCATCTTGAAGGGGGGTCACCTTCCTCTGCTCCATCTCGGTAAGTTTTGGCTTGAAGCAGCGTATATATAGCTACCGTGTAGTCAACAGCCAGCATCTTCGCCACAATTTGTCGAGCTACCATCAGAGCACGCGGTAAGATCCTTATGATTCTGCTAGGGCGGATAAAGGAGTGCCAGGAAGAACATCACTGCACCTATCGGCTCATTGCTTTAGTTGAACCTGGTCTACCTGAGCCAAAAGATGAACGGAGATCGTGCATCTTAAAGTGGAATGTGCACTTAAGTCTACGACGGCCTATCATTAGCGGACGCATCCGTTTGCTGTGGTTCTGGAAACCATTTTGGTATACAACCACCCCGCAACGGCAAGTATTCTTGTTTTGCTCACGGTTCTCAAGAGTGTGTTGAGTGAAGCTGCACGAACATGAAGCCTATTCGAGTTCACAGCATCGTCGGCTACTCCCAAGACCGGCAATCGACACCTTCACGCCGCCGACTAACTGCGCAGCGTACCCTAATAGCAGCTTGGTTTTGCGTGGGCATGCTACCGCTTCTACTACAAATTCGGAGCTACCTCAAGTTCATGACGCCGCACAAAATCTCCGAGACTCTCGTGGTGCCACCTGATAAGGAAGGAGAGACGGCGGATCTAGAGTTACGCTGTCCAATGGAGGAGCTGTATATGGGAGAATATTTTTATCTGTTGCTAATTTACTGGTTCATCTGTTGCGGGCAAATCAGCGGAAAATCTGTTGCCCGTGTCGGTTTATCTGTTGCGTGTGTAGGGGACGAAAGCAACAGGTTTTCAGTACGGGAATCCTGCAACAGATTAGATGTCGAGTTGACTCGGTATATCTGTTGCCTATGTGAGTACTTGTTGTGCTCATGCATCGAGTAAGAGCACCCCCGCTATTGCTCAGGAAGGTGATGCATGAACTTGTGGTATTCCATTTCGGGGACTATGGCGAGCTCAGCGGTCTGCTACGGATTTATTCTTCGATAGTCATTCCTTAACTTTGCAAGCAGCTTGAGTTATTGTTGCATCCAGATGATAGCTTGCCGTTCCCCTTAGAGGCCAACGAGGACTGTGACTTCTGGCGCAGGCGTGCTACGACATCAGCAGCACAGGTATGGCAAGTCAACGTCGCCACGGGTGCGCTCTTGACGTCCAAGCCTATCGCGAAGAGTGTGTGACCTATTTTAAAGCGCATGAGGTGCTACTGGACCAATTGGTGCCAGGGATGAGTTACAGCTTCTTCAGTGTTTCCAAGGATTTAACAGCAGACCACGCGCTTACGGGTCGATCCACGAGGTGAAGGATCACTGCGGTGAGGTCACGTTGTCCTCCTGAGTCATAACGATCAGAGCGGTCATAACGACCCCCATAGCCATCATCACAGGAAGAACGGCCTTGGTCGTAAGAGCGGTAGCCCTGAGGGTCGAATTTGTCATAGCCATAGCCCCAATTGTAGTAATGAGAGCCGTTGTGTCCGTGGTAGCCCCGATCGCGCGCGTACTTAAGTATGCGTGAAGTCATCGGACGGAGGTGTCGACTCACGTCCGCTGGGTAGTACGATGTAGTGCACGTGGCCACTGAGAGTGACATTAACGGAACAATGCATTAACACGAGCATCCGTCGGCCACGCCGACAACAGCTTCGGAGCTGCGAGTGGCTACAGTACCGTAGATGTCACCGCTGCCCTTCGTCTAAGTTACGGGGTTGCACGATGTAGTTCACTCCAGTCTGCGGGACTTTAGGATCTGCTCTCGTCATCCACTGTCGCTCTCGATCTCCATACTCTCTTTATCCGCATAGATTTTTGTTTGAGCTAAAACTCATATTACAGCGCCAAACGGTTGAGTGCGCTTGCTACTGGACTGCAGGCAGCATCCAGGAGACCGTCTCCATGATCACTGGGTTCGATGAGGAAGCGAAGTACGACTTGTACTACCGAGTACTTCGGCGTGTTTGGAGCGTGGGCACAACAGACTATGGCGACTCGTACTCATGGACTGGACTTCCTCCGGGTGCTTCCTGAGGTAGTAGAGTGCAAAGCTACCCCCTCGTGCGAAGAGCGTGGGCACTAGACAGTGAGTCCTTCAGTACTATGTATTCGCGACGTGTACAAGCTCGCACAGGGGCAAATGCCTTGGCGGCTACATAACAACGAGCGAAGAAGAGCTATTGGAGACCACGCAACTATTATTTATCTTAGTCACATCCACAGGTAAGCAAGCTCATCTCGCGTTCATGTGTACAGGTGAACGTGGCCCAACCATCTAAATCAAGATCCAGCGCAATCCAAACTTGGCCTAGTCCGAGGCGGATCACAAGTCCGTGCCCGAAGAGGGGTTGCCTGCACCAGAGCAACAGTAATTCGAGTAAGAAGCAGTGCATGTAGAGCGAGACGCAATAGATCCGATGCCTGAAGACGTTGAGGTGATGCGGGACTGTACAGGAGCCGACGCCAGACGCGGAAAATGTGCAGCGTAGCATCTTTTGGAGCTGGAGGACGGTGTTATGACCTTCAAGTAATAAATTTACTGCTATGACCATCCTACTTTCACATAGCCTTCGCGAAATTCATGCGAGCCCTTTAAAAGAATCCTATCAAGCATCGACCGCCTTCGGATAAATAGCGGGGGTGCTCTTACTCGATGCATAAGCACAACAAGTACTCACATAGGCAACAGATATACCGAGTCAACTCGACATGTAATCTGTTGCAGGATTTCCGTACAGAAAACCTGTTGCTTTCGTCCCCTACACCACGCAACAGATAAACCGACTCGGGCAACAGATTTTCCGCTGATTTGCCCGCAACAGATGATCCAGTAAATTAGCAACAGATAATAATTACTCCCCGCTGTATATCGCTCATGTTCACTGGAACGTTGAGGCGATTCACTACTTCGAGATGGAGCACGGGAGGCTGTGTCACTTCGTTATCCCCCAGTACAATATTCACGGGAATTATCTACCGCGCTCGATAAAGTCTCAGCCATCCGCAACAACACCCTCCGACTGTGCTAACGATAGCTACCCGCTGGAATATTACTTTTATCACGGTAGTATCGGGTGCTACGCGTTCTACGAGGAAGCGGAGGGGACATACTGCGCCCTGGACAAGGCCGCGTATGTGCGAGTACGTGGACTCGGTACCTATGACAGCAATGGATCGAATTTGGTTCACGACACTGGAGACGACAGCTATCGAAAGTCGTATTGGTACAGCATTTTCTGTGGAATTTGGCTGGTGTATCGAACAGTCCAAATGCGGCCGAAGGTGCGATTTTACGGGGGAACCGGTTTGCCAGAGAGTTGCGGTGGTCTACGCGCAAGAAAATATGCGCCTGACAGCCCACGGAGCGACGAATTATCATCGAGCAGTCATGCTTTACCTACTCATTGAAGGCCTAATGAGCGACTTGTTCATGCTGATAGCGCAAGATGGCATCCTCGTCAAGATCCAATACATTTCCCTGGGCTACAACCTTTCGGGTTTGCTTTTGCTGGTGTACGAGATGATTGAGAACATGAAATGGCTGTCCGAGAGATGGAAGGTGTTCTTTAAGCGCCTGTTATTCTGCTACGAGTCGTCAATGCTCGGAGAACTGCTAAGTGTGGTCGCACTGCATCACTACATCACGACACTCAATCGATCTCGTCTGAGCGACTCGAAGTCCACGGCTGTAGCTGTGTATTACTATGTCTGGAGCCTAGTAGGCCATGGGTTTATCGTACTGGGTCTAGTGGCATACATCATCTGCATTCGGGCACTCTGGGCATTCGTATACGTGTCTTGGAAGCATCAGACACTCGCAGTGTTCTTTGCGCCGTGCTGTGTCGACACCACGTTAGCTTTGCCAAATAAAATGACGATGCTTGGAGGCTACCTTTATGAAGATGAGAAGCTGTACTACACTACAGAAGCGCTGAAGGCTTTTGGACTGCTCAAGATGAAGGAAGGGGATGGAGCGGAGTTTGTGGTGCTGCGTAAAATCCACTGGCTCGAGGTTCCGACGGATAATCTGTTCGTTATCGGCTTTGTTGCTGGTGAAACGATGGGAGTGTGTGCCGAGAGACCTTGCACTGGAATCGTGAGCTTCTTCGACCAGGTTATTGGAGGCGATTCTGCGCAAACGGAAAATCATCGATCTCTTTTTATTCGCGTGCGAAACAAAGTAGCAGCAGATCCAAAGTCGTTGAATGTACTACCATCGTCATAGGCCGGCATCGGCGAATTCATTTTTAACAGAAGACGGCGCCAAAAATTGTCAAGTCGAGCAGGCGCATCCGTTTCAGCAGCAACCACTGAACAGCACGACGCAAGCATGAAGGGGAGCCAAGATCGTCAAGAAACACGGCGCACTCCTGTGTCAATAATCCCATCGGCGTCTCAAATCGCTCGGTGTATCACATCCTCTCGCTTATTGATGGCGGCTTGGGCCTTCCTGGGACTGGCGCCTTTCATCCTGCAGCTGTGAAGCTACTGCAAATTCGTGACGCCGCACAAGATCACGGAGATTATCGTGATCCAGCCAGGTGTGGAGAAACAAATCGCAAACTTGACGCAGATTTGCCCCCTCGAGGGCATTTACCTGGGCCAAGTGTGGTGGAATATTCAGTTCACGCACTACTACGATCTCCCACGAGGATTGGTTTGCCATTTCGTCGTCCCGCAGTACAATATTCACGGGAATCTGTTGATTGGGACAACGAAGGTGCCGCCATTTTATACGAGCCCAGGTGGATGTACTGATGACAGCTATTCGATGGAAATGTACTTCTACCACGGCAGTTTTGGGTACTTTTCCTTCTACGAAGAGTGCGCAGGCACTTATTGTACCAGCGACAAGACCGCGTACCTCGCTGCAAAAGGTCTTGGCACGTATGACATGAACGGCTCTGATCTCGTGGAAGACTTGGGGAGCACTGACTATCGCAAATCTTACTGGTACGGCGCGATTGGGGGCATTTGGGTCATATACCGGGGTCTAGTGCTGCTTCGGAGCTTCATTTTGTGCAGCCGATACGGGCGAAGATGCGACAAAATGGGCGTCGGGCTTAGAAGAAAAGAAGCGGTGGTGCTTATCCACGAGCAACTGCGTCTCACAGCGCACGACGCGACGAGAACTCATCGAGTTTTGCTGCTTTATCTGCTGATCGAAGGGCTCATGAGTGACACTTTTCTTCTGGTCTCGAACAACGGCTTCTTCTCCAAGATCCAGTACGTCTCGCTCGGCTACAATTTATCGGGAATGCTGCTGCTGGTGTTCAAGATCATTGAAAGCACTTATTGGTTGCGTGAGAAGACGCGGGTGTTTATTAAGCGGCTTTTGTCCTCCTACGAGTCTTCCCTTCTTGGAGAAATCCCGGGGGCGGCACTTCAGCAAACTTTCTTCACGCATATCAACCAGACATGCATGTTCAAGGCTTCCAACCACGTTAGTCTGGCCGTCTCTCACTATATCTGGAGCATCGCAGGCCACGGAAGCTTTGTTCTATTCGCTATTGGATTCATCATGTCAGTGCGAGCACTGTCGGCAGTTCTGTACGTCTGGTGGACGCACCGAACTATGAGCATTTTCTCGGCTTCGTGCTGTGTTGACACTGTACTTGGACGACGCAATAAAATGACGATGCTAGCGGGCTATCGTTGGGTAGATGAGAAATTGTAGTACGCACCGCAAGCGCTTAAATCCTTTGGACTCTTCAAGATGGAGAAAGAGGACGGAGGCGAGTTCATGGCGCTACGGAAGTTGCATTGGTTCTCAGTACCGAGGAATGATTTTCTTGTTATTGGAAAGGTGTATGGAGATCGCGTTCAGCCTTGCATCGCGCATCCTTGCGTCGGCGTAGTAAGTTTCTTCGCTGAGAGCTTAGGAGGTGAAGCGGATGAAGGACCCCCGAGCCCGTATAGGCGCTTTCTACGAGTAAATAGCCAGATTGTCCCGAGTGTAGGAGACTCAATCAATATTTTTCCGCAGGCGTAATCAAGGGCATTATTTGTCGTGCATGTTGCTGCTAAATATCGATGACAGGATCTGCTTCATCGTCTGGCGTTACCGCCCATGTGCATTTCTGAAAATCGCTGTGTGCACTACTCTAACCTGACAAGTATGTTAGCCAAATTCGCTATATACAACACTTCAAAGTCTTAATAACCAAGATTTTCAGAACGATAGTGCTTGCTAGATACCTATAGTGGAAATTCTACAGGTACAATAAGAAATACTTGAAGTACTCAAAAGGTCGATGGTAAAGTCTCGAATCTCAACTAGGGCTCCGCGAAGGCTGGGATAGGAGAATTTTGGTATAAACCCCTTCTTTTTATTTTTCATTATTTTTATTAGCTACGGTCATCTCCTGCGCCTGCTTCGCAGCCGCAGCATCTGCCCGGATATTTGCCAGTTCAAACTGTCTACCGGCAATGCTTTACAAAATTAAAAATGCGAACCTTGGTTGATATCTGTTTAGAGCTTGTAGAAAATGCAAATGCTTACTGGGATGCCAACCATCATGCTGGTGGTGGTCGTTGTCTACTTTGCGGCCGTCGAAGCTCTCAGAAAACCCTCCAGTTCGAAGGTCACTGTTGCCGCGTACAACAGCGTCGGCGAAGCGAGACGACTCCTGAGATCACGTGAATCCGCAGCTCTGGGCGATAACAATGACTCCGGCCGGAATCCAGAGGAGAGAAGCACAGATGCGAAGTGGGTCTCGATGCTTGCTCAACTGGACCAACCGACTGGGTGGATACAAAAATGGGAAAAATGGGACTTGAACCTGGCCGTGAAGCTATGGATCAAAATCAACTAGTACCCTTCGGAGGCATTGAAGTATGTCAATCGCTACAAGACTTGGACCAAGTTTGATCACAGCAAGAGAACGATCCAGTGGTTCAGATTTATGAAGGCGTACCGAGCCAAGAATGGAGAGGGCCGCTTTACGGATGGTGACATCTACCGTTTGTTGGGCCCTGACGCGTCGGAAATCCCATTGGCAGTTGCCTTGGAATCGCTGAAACAAATTCCGGATCTGAAGAGTCTTGCTGAAGGCGTGCAGTTTTATCAGTTCAAGCAATGGTTCAAAGAGAAAGTACTAACCCCCACCGTTGTCGAGGAGCTGCTGAAGAGGTCCGGGGTGGTAACGGAGCACGGCGCAACGGAAGCAATTGTAAGGCAGTACACGAATTATTGGCAGGCGTGGCAGAAGATGGCGACAAGAAGCGTTCCCTAGACGAAATTAAGTTCCGTGATCTGTGATCTTTCTCATTGTTGAGCGGCTAAACTCGCAGTTTCTCACATGTACTTCAGTAAATATTAAAATGCTGCGACCAGTGCCGATTTGTACCATGTAGCAATAGCTACGCTATTCCCCGGTTCAACGGGTGTAGACCTACAGTTCTTCCCCGAGGAACACCCGCTTGCAGCATGAGTCTGCACGGTTACACAACGACCCTAAGTGCTCGGCATTAAAATCGATTGCACGCGTGACTACTGTAGCCAGCGCACTGTTTCTCAACTGTACTATTAATTGATATTGTTTCCCTCCCTTTAGCAGCATCTTCATTATTACTTTCCTCGGAGATTTTTGAATCGCTTGGGCTCGTACAGAAAGCGGTGACGAGTTCGTCGCAGTACAGTCGTACAGTATTGGCTGCCACTATCAAGAAATAACTATACTACACAAGATTTTAGGCACGGTGATTAAAATACGAATATCGTAATCTGGCCGCACCAAGCATCTATACAGGCTCGAAGCTTCTCCATCCGCTTCAGGTTTTAGTGAAGTGAAACAAACGATGCCGATACACGGATTTATGATACAAGTGTGAACGCGAGATCCATAACCCTCTCCAATAAGCAGAATGCTGACTCCGTGTCGACTTGGACTTACTTAGGTATGTATGCTTGGATGAATCCTCCAGTTCAAAATTCATCTGCCAATAGATGTTCACAAATACTTGACATTGTATTCTTACACAAACTCGCTTGCCAGTACACAACTTCGGCATAACCTACAGCCAATTTTGGTTATTTTACTGGCAGGTTCAGCGCTAAAGGTATTCGAACCAGAGTATCCCAGGTCCTTAAAACGATGTTGGGTGATCATCCGTAGTGCTTTAAGGTTTATATTCTGGTGAAAGCCAGCGATGGAGCCGCTAAACATTAGACTAGAGGCATACTATAGCTGCTAATTGGAAAGAGAGCCCATCATCTGTGGAATCCTGCACACATTGTTGACAATACGCATAGCCAGGCTTTAGCAAATGAATCTGTCTCCGTTTTCCTGCTAACAAAACGTGTTGAAACTACTTTAAGTAAAGAAAATGTGTGGAGATCCGTTTAGCGATCATTGCTAGAAGATATCCAACTCAAAAATTCTCCTTGCACCGGCGTTTTATGGGTGTTGCGACACTGTTGGGCAGATCCCTATATATTAGATCGACCCGCTACGGCTTGCATTCTGGGATAGTACATGTAGTCCACGAGTATTGTACATGAACACGTAAGCTAGGCTCAAGTTAGCAATTTTCTCAAATCATCCAAAACAACCGTAACTTGAGACGTAAGTATTTTTTTTTACAAACTCGAACGCGAATGCGAATGGGCTTGCCGATTGTTGCTCGCTATCTTTTTGCTCTATCGAGAATGATAAAGTGTACCTGCGCCGCATTCATAAGTTATTAGCAGTGCTGCTGTGGTTTTAACGCTCAGATTCCCAACCACCGTAACATAAGTTCTAGCTCTCGATGACGACTAAGCCGTGCTAAAGCACGGAGAAGCTCTGGATTTTATCATGTAGTTTTGATTCTAGGTTTGATTCTAAGTTAATTTATCTTAAATGTGCCTAGCAGTTCTGCCCGAGGTTCTTTGGTTAGAGCGAAGTATCCTTAAATTTCAGCAGTTGGTGCTTTTGTCTTTATTCGGGTTTGCTACCAAGTTCCGAAACCATGAAAGCATGCACTGCCAACTTTCTCAAGCCCTTACGCAAGCATGTACTGGTCACTCGCTATGCCTTAGCTATCTTGCAATAATATGCAGCCAACGTCAAGGCTTGAATGCGGCGGTAACGGTACGTATGCACGTGCAGAATCGTTGAAACGAGACCAGCATCGTTTGAAGACTTCAACGACACTCACGACTTTAAATTGAAGTCGTGGGTGTTCGTGGGTGTCGTTCCATGACTTGAACGTGGCGACATCGATTTAACATCGTTGAACATACATGTACTGCAAACACATGTTTGGAGTCATGGTCGAGCGACATTCGATCGATCGTGTCACGCGAATGTCGACCCTAAAAGACTCGAGCAACACGCCGCTGGATAATATATTATCCAAGCGTTTATTAAAGTTAACGGGTACGTTCCGATACGTTAATGATTCGTTCGTTTATAACCGATAGCGGAGCTTGCATTTTTATAGTGATTTGCACCTGCAGTCGTATCGCCCTAATAACTCTGGGTAAAATCCAGAGAACATTTGCAAGACCGCATCAGTACTACATTGTGTGCATTATTGAAGTCAGAACTGCCCGCATATGTACCAGAAACAAGCTGATGATTCAATGCAGGATGGGGTTCCACGGAGGAGCACAAAGTATTTTGAAATTGCAAGCGAATCCACTTCGGCGTTTGGACCTCATTTCCGGTTTTAGCGTCAAGAACCAAGCCTGGCGCGCTCAAGCGCCAGAAACGATGAGGATGCACAGACCACTTCAAAAGTGGGAAAATTTTGAAAATTCCCACATTTCCCACTTCCTGGCAAATTGAGAGCCCGATACCATCTCTAATAACGCCCCACATGCGGTGGGAACAAATATTAGTAGCATTCCCACCTTTGAGCTGTATCCATCTTTGGAATATCAGTGTTAATGTATTGGTTCCCCCTTCCCACATCCTGTCTCCAGAATAGGTCACTTCCTAATAGAATGTGGAAAAAGTGACTTGTCCCACTTTTTAAGTGGTCTGAGGATGCAGAATATCATGCTGGTGGTCGTTGTCTACTTTGCGGCCGTCGAAGCTCTCGAAATCCCGACCGGACCGAAGATCACGGTTCCCACGCACAACAGTGTGGGCGAAGCGAGACGACTTCTGAGATCTCGTGAAGCTGCAGCTCTGGACAACACGGACAATGAATCCAGCCCGGATTCCGACGAGAGGGGCCCAGGTGCTACGTGGCTCTCGAGGCTTGCTCAACTGGACCAAGACCAACCAAGACTTAAGTCTATGCAGACCGTGAATCATTGGATCATAGACAAATGGCGCCCGTCGGACGTGTTTGAGCATGTCAAGCGCTTTAAGGGCTGGGTCACCTTTGACAGCAACGTAAACAACCTCTCCATCAGCCCAAAAGGGCGATCCGTTTTCGATTCCAGGCGTTACTGGTTACATCCACTTCAGAATTAAGTTTAGCTGCGTCTACTACTAGCAGGATGGTGAAGCAGGCAATGGTCCACTGCGGCGCCGGAGGATCCCTCCCTCATCGACTACCGCCACCCCGACAGAGTCGTATCTTGACAGCACAGCATAAATTACTGCTCGTATGGCTGTTTGCTGGCGTCGTTCCGTTTGTCCTGCAGACGCGCAGCTACCTCAAGTTCGTCACGCCGCACAAGATAACCCAAAGCCTCATCGTACCTCCAAACATCGAGAAGGAGACTGCAAATCTGACGGAGCTTTGCCCTGTCCAAGCGCTGATCCTGTCCGGAGTTTGGTGGAACGTCCAGTCGACGCACTATTACGTGGTCGGCAGCAAACGCCTCTGTCATTTCGTCGCGCCGCAGTACAACACGCACGGGAATGATCTGATTGGAGTCTCCAAGATCGCACCGTACGCCACCACTCCAGCCAGTTGCGCCGACGACAGCTACAAGTTCGACCAGTACTTTTACCACGGGAGTATCGGGTACTATTCCTTCTACGAAGAGCAGTCCGGGACGTACTGCAAGAGAGACAACACAGTTTACATCCGAGGCAACGGTCTCGGATCATTTGATACCAATGGCCCACCCCTTGCTGAAGACACTGGGAGCGAAGGGTACCGCCATTCGTATTATTATGGACTCGTTGGCTCTATATGGATCACGTATCGAGCTCTGGTACTACGAAGAAGCTTTATTTCGTGCAAACGCCACGGCCGAAGATGCGATGAATTGGGCGAGAGTCTTACGCGAAAAGAAGCCGTAATTTTTGTCCAAGAAAATCTACGGCTTTCGGCTCACGGTGCCACGATATACCACCGGATTGCCCTTGTGTACCTGCTGGTTGAAGGGATGATGACGGATCTGTTCCTGCTCGTCGCAAACGAGGGGATCTTAGCCAAGGTGCAGTATATGTCGCTGGGCTACAACCTGTCTGGATTTTTATTGGTGGTCTTCGAGGTCATTGAGAGCACCAAATGCTTGAAGGAGAGACACCGATTATTTTTCAAGCGCTTATGGTTCAGCTACGAGACCGCGTTACTGGGGGAGCTGCTGAGCGCAGCCTTGCAGGAGCAAATGATCACTGCGATAAACCGTTCGAGTCTACTGGAACGGTCAAAGTCCACGGCGATCGCAGTGTCCTACTACTTCTGGAGCCTGGTAGGCCACGGCATCTTCATCCTAGCGCTTGTGGGTTTTGTCATGACGGCTCGAACTATTTGGGCTGTGGGGTACGTTTGGTCGCGGTATGGTCGCAACTCGTGGGCGATTTTCACCGAGCCGTGCAGTGTTGACTCTACCCTGAAGCTACGCAACAAGATGACGTCGCTGGGCGGCTATCGGCTGGACAATGGGAGGCTGTACTACCGAGCGGACGCGTTAAAAGCCTTCGGGTTGCTTAAACTTGAGGACAAAGGTGGCACCGAGTATCTCATACTTCAGAAGCAGTACTGGCTGGGGACAAGTAGAGATAATTTGTTCGTGATCGGGATCATCTTGGGCCAAAGTGTGGAGCCATGTGACGAGCGCCCGTGCACCGGTGAAGTAACTTTTTTTGATTGTAGATTAGGAGGAACTCTCGATGGATTTTGTAGTCGTCGACCACTCTACATTCAAGTAAGAACAGCCTCGACTGAAACAACAGCAATTAGTGAGCCCTAAACCGTAATTTTCATCATCAAAAACGATTTTGAAGGGAAAAATACCATGTTGGGCTTTCAGTTTCGCTTTCATTTCTGGAATAGATTGTCTTCTACGCTTACAGACACTACGCTCACACACAACAAGAACGAAACCCGTGATGAAAAAGACCAAAGTCCATTGCGGCAATGGCATCTCGCCCCACGAGGTTGCAGCGGAAGGAAGGTATTGAGGAACGCCTGTGTTGTTGATGGCAAATGCCGAAGTGAGTTGATTAAAGTTACCAAAGTTGTCCTACTTGTCCTTCTCAACTCTACTCCCCTCTTCTCCTTCTTGTTGTCCTCTTGTGTCTGCTTGTGCAATCACCGCTTGCTGCACAGTCGAGCCAACCAAGTTGACCATCCCGAAGATTAGTCAATAGGAAGCGTTCCAGGACGGTTCAGGGTGAACCGTGCCAACGGTTCAGGTACGGAGCGGAACCGTACTTAACGGTGCACTTCAACACTCCCACTCACCGCTACGGTACGGTGACCTTCTCCTTGATCCCGCTAGCGTCCCGCAAGTGCTTGAGCGTCTTCGTCCCGAGCGCCTTCGTCAGCATGTCCGCCAGTTGCTGCTTCGTCTCGACGTAGTCCACCTTGACCGTTCCGCGTTCCACGTTCTCGCGGATGAAGTGGTGTCGAATGTCCACATGCTTCGTCCTAGCATGGTACCCAGCGTTCTGGGTCAGCGCGATCGCTCCTTGGTTGTCATCCCAAAGCTGCGTCGCGTCCACTTGTTCCTTGCCCACGTCCTTCAGCATCGCACGCGTCCAGAGTACCTCCTGCACGCACAGGCTCAGTGCCATGTACTCAGCTTCCGCAGAGCTGAGCGCAACCGTTCTCTGGAACTTGGACTTGAACACTACGGGATCGTTCCCGATCATCACCATGACTCACGACACGGAACGCCTGTCGTCAATGTTGCTTCTCCAATCGACGTCCGTGAACGCTTCAACCGTGATGCTGTCGTCGCCACCTTGGTACACGATACCGTACTCCCGGGTTGTCTTCAAGTAGCGTAGCACGCGAATGGCAGCTCGCCAATGCTGCAGACCGGGGTTCTCCAGGAATCGCGACAACTGGGTCACCACGTACGCGATGTCCGGTCTGGTGCATGTCCTGATGTACAGCAGACATCCGATCAGGGAACGGTACGGCCGTGACTTCATCTCAGTACGATCTTCATCCGTTCCGGGCGACTGCATCTTAGTCAGCTTCAGGCCCGACGTGCACGGCTTGTCCACAGGCTTAGCGTTCCGCTGGCCGAACCGTTCCGCCACGTCGTCAATGTACCTCGTCTGCTTGATCATGAGCGTCCGAGCGTTCTTGTTGTGATCAATCTCCATACCCAAGATGAACTTCGCCGTGCCGAGCTCCTTCATCTTTAACGCGTTCTTCAATGCGTTCTTCACCTCATGAACCTCACCACTCGTCTTCGCAGCGATGATCATGTCGTCGATGTACAGACACACGTAAATGAAGCCGTTCCTGGAACGCTTGACGTAGACACACTGGTCCGCCCCGCAGCTCTTGAAACCGTTCCCCAAGAACACGAGGTGGATGGTCTTGTTCCACGCACTGGCCGCCTGCTTCAGGCCGTAGATAGCCGTGTTCAGCTGGCACACGTAGTTCGCAGCGTTCTCAATACCAAATGGCACCTCCATGTACACACGGTCCGTCAGCTCACTGTTCAGGTACGCTGTGTCCGCGTCCAACTGCTCCATCACGTATGCGTCTGCCACGCACACTGCCAGCACGACCCGGATCGAATTCATGTTCGCGACCGGGGAGTACGTCTCGAAAAAGTCGACACCGTACTTCTGCTTGAAACCCTTCGCAACCAACCGTGCCTTGTACCGGATCACGCGACCGTTCTCGTCACGCTTCTTGGCAAACACCCACCGGCTACCAATCGTACGCGTATGCGTTCCACGTCGTACCAGCGTCCACGTTCCGTTCGTGCGAGAGCAACTCCGTGTCCATTGCATCCCGCCAGGCATCTGCGTCTTCGCTAGCAATGGCCTGCGCATACGTTGCCGGGACATCCGTTCCATCGTCGATCCTGGCCACGTACGCCAGTAAAGCCTCCGCAATGAGACCGTCCTCGTCGATCCTGGGTCGCTTCGGGGACGGCGGCCCATCACTCCCTTCCGACTTGCGTTCCTCGCCATTTTCATCGTCACCGTTCTCCAAGAGAAACACCGGTTCACGGGATCTTCTTGTCCGTTCCGGCTCGGGGTGGAACACCAGGTGGTCATCCTGGAACGCTTGAGGTGGAGGCCGGTACGCAGTCAACTCCAATCCAGTGGTAGCTGGGCGTTCCGGTGCCGGCAGCCGCAGTACCTCCTGCTCTGGCTCAGCCTCATCCATCTCGACGTCTGGAACGGGTTCCTCAACAGCTTCCATGGGTTCGTCCTCGACCGGTTGCCGTTCCACCTCGATAGGAACGGTTGGCACATCTCCGTCCTTGGTCACATGGATGACCGTTCCATGCTGCGGCGAGTGCGTATCATAGATTCCGCCCACCTCGCGCTCGTCCATCTTGACCGACCGTGACACCTTGACCTTGGACGCATCCATCTCGTATACACGGTACCCCTTAGCGTTCTCCGCATACCCGAGGAACATGCACCTAAAGCTCTTGGGCTCGAGCTTCGTCCTCTTCGCATTGTCAATGTGAGCGTACCCCGGTGAGCCGAACACACGCAGGTGATCCATCCGTGGATTCACCTTGAAGCTGACCTCGTACGGCGTCACATCCGAGCGTTCCGTGTTCGTGGAACGGTTGATCAGGTACACCGCCGTGCTCACAGCCTCCGCCCACCATTCCGTCGACACGCCCTTGTAGTGTAACATACTGCGTGCCTTCTCCATGATCGTCCGGTTCATGCGTTCCGCAACTCCGTTCTGCTGCGGGCTGTAGGGCACCGTTCGCTGATGCATGATACCGTTCCGGTGACAGAGATCCGTGACCGTCTTGTTCACGAACTCCGTTCCATTGTCCGAGCGCAGGCACTTCAAGCGTTCTCCCCATTGGTTCTCGTAGAACGCCTTGAACTCCTTCAGCTTGTCGGCCACTTCGCTCTTCTTCTTCATGAAGTACGCCACGACATACCTTGAGTAGTCGTCCACGAACGTCAGCACGTACTTCGCACCACCCTTGGAGACCGTTCTCATCGGCCCCATCACATCCGTGTGGACTAGTTCCAACACACGCGATGTCTTCGTCGTCGACCGTGCCGGGAACGATGTCACGGTCTGCTTCCCCTTCATGCATCCGCCGCACAAGATCTTGGTGCTACGCCCCACGGTTGGCAAACCGTTCGTAGCACGCTGAGTTTTGGCCATACCGTTCTCGCTCGGGTGCCCCATGCGAGGGTGCCAAAGCTCCCACTGACTATCAGCCCCGGCGTATTCCACGAACCGTGTCGACTCCTGCTCGCAGTCGAGCACATACGCCTTGCCAATCTTCTTGCCCATCGCGACCGCGCTGGCGTTCCCCCAGATGACACACGAGGAACGCTGGAACTCAACGCTCAGACCGCGTTCCGCAAGCTTCCCTACCGACAGCAACCGTCTGTCGAGTCCCGGAATGTACAGCACGTCCTTCATTGTGATGCGTTTCCCATCCATCCCGGTCAGCTTGACCGTTCCTCGCCCGACGACCGGCAGCTGCTTTCCGTCGGCGATAGTCACGGGCATGCCAGTGACCGTTACATCCATTTCAAAGAGGTCATCACGATGCGGGGTCATATGGGATGACGCCCCGCTATCGATCAGCCACCCGGCGAGGCGTTCCTCACCCACGGCGAACACGGTGTCGTTCCCAGCGCTACCGTTCTTGCCCGGGCAGTCCCGCTTCATGTGGCCCACCTGGTCGCACTGAAAGCACTTGCCCTTGAAGGCACCGTTCTTCTTCGGACCGTTCCCCTTGCGACCGTTTCCTCGACCGCCCTTGAACCGGCCAGCGTTCCCGTTGGCGCGGAACGCTTTCTCCGTAGTGGTATCCTTCTTCTCGAGCCGTTCAAACTCCTTCAACAGCTTCTCCTTCACGTCGTTCAACGTGACATCCTTGGCGTTCTCCAGGATGGACGCGATCAGCTCGTACTCCGACGATAGGCTACTCAGCAGCACCACGAGCTGCCGTGCCTCGTCGACCGGTTCTCCTATCGTCTGCAGCCCAACGATCAGTTCGTCGAACGCGTCCAGATGCTTGGCCATCGACGTTCCAGAGTCCATCTTGAACTCGTGCAGACGCCTGGTCATGGCGACACGGTTGTGTAGCGTGGCACGGTTGTAGTACTCCCTCAGAGTGTTCCACGCCTGCATGGCACGCGTCGCGGGACGGATCTTCGTCTGGTGCTGGATCTCCACACCCTGCGCGATGATGCCCAACGCCTTCGCGTCGTTCACGAGCCACGCCTCCGTAATCTCATTCTCCGCCTTGACGACCTCCACATGCGCAAGCAGCCCCTTCCGGGCCAGCGTCATGCGCATGTTGTACTCCCAGTGGAAGTAGTTCCCACTGCCCAGGAGGACTTCGGCGCGCTTGGTCGTCATGTCTTGAGCGGAGCGTTCTTGGTCGAGCGTTCTTGCGGCGAGCGTCCTTGCGGCTGTTAACCTATTGAGGAACGCCTGTGTTGTTGATGGCAAATGCCGAAGTGAGTTGATTAAAGTTACCAAAGCTGTCCTACTTGTCCTTCTCAACTCTACTCCCCTCTTCTCCTTCTTGTTGTCCTCTTGTGTCTGCTTGTGCAATCACCGCTTGCTGCACAGTCGAGCCAACCAAGTTGACCATCCCGAAGATTAGTCAATAGGAAGCGTTCCAGGACGGTTCAGGGTGAACCGTGCCAACGGTTCAGGTACGGAGCGGAACCGTACTTAGCGGTGCACTTCAACAGAAGGCCTCGCGGCGTTTTGACGGTCCGGCACAAGTTACTTATCGCGTGGGTTATCGCGGGGGTGCTGCCGTTTATTCTCCAGTTCCGAAGCTACTTGAGATTTGCGATGCCGCACAAAATCACCCAGAGGCTGGTGGTGCCGCCCGGTTTGGAGAAGGAGGGAGCTAACCTAACTGAACCCTGTCCTGTCGAAGGTGCGCTCTTGTCCGGTACTTGGTTCAACCTCCACCCGACCCACTATTTCTCCACTTTGCGCGGTCGACTGTGCCACTTTGTCATACCGCAGTATAATGTCCACGGCAACTCTGTTATCAGGAACGCAACAACTGAGGCGTACTACACGACGCCTCGTAGTTGTATAAACGATAGTCTCTCCTACGAACAGTACTTTTATCACGGCAGCATTGGCTACTTCGCGTTTTACGAGGAGCAAGTTGGCAGCTACTGTACGAGTGATCAAACCGCATACATTGTTGGTCAGGGGGTTGGCTCCTTTGATATCAATGGACGATTACTGGTCGACGATACAGGAAGCCGAAGCTACCGCAGCTCGTATTGGTATAGTCTTGGCGGTGCGATTTGGCTCACTTATCGAGGGTTTGTGCTGCGACGATGCTTTGTTTCGTGCAAGCGGTATGGCCGGCTTTGTGACGAAATACACGAAGGTCTCAACCGAAAAGAAGCCATGGTGTTTGTTCAAGAGCATCTACGGCTTGCGGCTCACGGGGCCACCAATTATCACCGCGCAGTGGTGTTGTATTTGCTGATTGAAGGAATCATGACCGACTTGTTCCTGCTCGTTGCAAACGATGGGCTTCTGGCGAAGGTGCAATACGTTTCGCTGGGCTACAACTTGTCTGCACTCCTCTTGCTGCTGTTCGAGATCATTGAAACGACGAGGTGGTTGGCCGAGAAGTGGCGGGTGCGCGTCAAGAGACTCCTCTTCAGCTACGAAACCGCGTTTGTCGGCGAGGTGCTCACGGCTGTGTTTCAGCAGTATTCTTTTACGCTCTTGAATCGATCGGATTTTCGGAAATCCCATCCAGCAGCGTTAGCAGTATCGTACTATGCGTGGAGTTTGGTAGGTCACGGTGCTTTTGTGCTCACTATTATTGCACTAGTGATATCCGTACGAGCACTGTGGGCGTTGGCTTATGTCTGGTTAAACCATCACACGTGGGCTGTCTTCACTGCACCGTGTTGCGTCGATTCACCATTAAAGCTACGCAACAAAATGTTCTTGCTGGGTGGATATCGGTACGAGAATGGCAGACTTTACTACACTACGAGTGCGTTGAAAGCGTTCGGGTTGCTTCAAGCGGGGGAGGACGACGGAACGGAGTTCCTGGTGTTGCGGAAAATTCACTGGTTCAGGGTCTTAAAAGACGACTTGGTCGCGATCGCAACTATATCGAACCACCACGTAGAACCGTTCCCCGAACGCCCTTGCACGGGGATCGTCAGATTTTGGGATCGAAGATTGGGAGGCCCTTCTGTTCTGACTGGAAGTCGGCACTCAATCTACATCCACGTAAGGAATCACGCGAGCCATCCAACTGTGAGATTATCGTGACAACGTCAAGTCAAACGTAGCCTTTGGGGTGGATTCGGCTTTGGTTCGATCATTGCGCAAATAGCCGAGTCAGCGACTAGCTCAATCTTGGAAAGTGGGTGGCACAGAGACTACAATTTCAATAGTTAGTGTCTTTTGTTGTAGACTTCAACCGCACTCTGAGGATATCACTTCATTTCGATTTCCTAATATTGCCGAGATGAACGAGTTAGTACAGCAAAACACAAGTCAATTTAATTCAATAAAATAAAATACAGCAAAACGCAACTCAGCAAAACAAAAAACGCCCAAAGTCGTGTCATAATGAACTGGGGTGTGCACCCGCCCGGGTGCACAATGGGCTCGTTGGCAAGTTTGACGGAGAGCTCCACAAATGTTGCCAGCTCGTCTTTGAACATGCAACGCACCAAGTTCATGCCCATTTGTTGACAATGGTCGATCACTCGGAATCATCGGGATGCTCCTCCATCTTCGCCTTGAAATGGCGCGTGACAACTGCTTCTTCATACACTTTCGGTGTCTCTCCGCGCTTTGTCTCGAGGCTGAAGAATTCGTACACATGCTGGACGGTATCTTCGCTTTCATCCCACAACACCTCGTCGAGCTTCGCTCCCCCGATCCCACCAAGGACCCCACCCACTACGCCCCCAGCAATACCACCGAGCACGACAGCCCAGCCAACCGGGTTGCTGGCCAAGACCAGACAAAGTGCTGGGACACCGGCGCCTCCGATTAATCCTCCGGCGCTACCCGCGAGATTCGACGCCATCCGTTTGCGCTGCTCGATGCTTGTGATTTTCCCACGCGGACGCAGTGTCACGTCACGGACTAGCGACAGCCCAGATACCATGACACTGACAGCACCACCGGCACGAAACAGTGAAGTCGAACCAAAGGTGCCTCGGCAAGCCGGCTGGTCACCACGCCCGTGAATCCTCCAGCACCCCCGATGACCGTCTTGACGCCAATGTTTTCAACAATGTCCCCGGCAGTTCGGCCCTTCGTGTTGTCTCGGCACTCGCTGACAATGGCAAGCCCCAGACTTATGACTACACCAACAGCGGTCCCTTTACCCAGCTGCATCTTAAGCGCGCGCACGTTGGCGAGATATTCCCTCTCCTGCTGTTCCATGGCGGCGAGGAATCTGTCACGCGCGGCGTTAAAATACGAGTTCGGGTTGCCCGCGGGGTTGAGAAGCGTTCGGTCAGGGGTGCCAGTGACAACACCTCGGACTTTCATGGGGCTGTTTCCTATGATCTCCATCCTCACGAGTCGCTGGGTTGCATCAATGCAACCTCGACCAGTTGTGGTCGTACTTGTTCTGAGATCCACCATGATGTCGTTGATACTTCGGGGATCTTCGTAGCGAGGTCGGTGAACGCCGACGTTCGCATGCAGTACGCGTGCTGTGCCGTCGCCTTGCGGTACAATGTTGAACTCGTGGTCGCCACCACCACCACGCCACTCGATCTGCACTACGCGTCCTTGTCGCAATTGGCCTTCAATGTACCTGGAATCCAGCCCAAGATCGCCACCAGTGCCGCCCCTGGGGACAGTGTTGACGACGTTGGTCATGTACCCTCGAAGAATCTCACAGAAATTGCCACAGCTCGATCTGTATTGGAGGGCTTGGCGCAGAGTCAATTCCACTAGTCTGGATGCGTCTTGATATGATGAAAGAATACCATCAGCTGACTCAGTTCCGTTGCGGGGATAGCAAATGGATCTACCATGGGGAAGTCGCTGGTTCGCGGGTGCAGGTTGAAAAATGAGAAGAGCTTCTATATTCATTCAGCTCAAAGCAGAGGTCGGAAAAAATAGTGCAATACAATAAATAATCCGTTTTTTAATATTAATTTTTATTATTGGGCTACAGTGGTCCCCGTACAATATTAAATTGGCCCAATTATTGACAATAAATTCCATAAAAGTGCCTTGGCTGGACTCCTATAGCTTTTGTACAAAGCTTCCTGTTGATGGCGTCATCTCCAGCCTCCGATGACATCAAAAACGGCGTTAACCACACCACATTTCGCCCAAGGCAAATGACTGGCTTGGAGACGTGCTCCAACCAACTCCGCAGCCTACAAATACGGCTCCACTGGCAGTTCATATCTCCATTTCCACAGGATAGCAATGGTCGCCAACAAGCAACTCGCCGCCTTCTTCTACACCTCGCGTGGCCAAGGCCTCTTCAGCTGCAACTTATGTAACAGCGTGCGCAAACAGTTGGCTGGGTCAGGTTACTCCAATCTGGTGGCACACCTGGCATCGAAGCACGCTGGCTACGAGGCAACGTACGCATCGCTCCAGGCCAGCTCGGACCGATCTCTTCAAGGGTTCGGCTTCGTCGCAGAGGAAGCCAATCATCTCTTCCAATGGGTCCGTTGGATCATCGAACGCAACATTCCCGTCCACGAAGTCGAAGATGCACTAACTCGGGCCATCAGCAAGCTCCGACCTGTGACCGCCAAGGCCGTCAAGAAGTGCATGGAGGGGGTCGCAATTGAAGTCGGCGAGAAGCTGGGGAAAGAGATGGGAACGCTCTTCACTTTAATGTTTGACGGCTGGACCCACGCTGGCATTCACTATGTTGCTCTCTACGCCGTCTACGAGACAGCTGGTAAGCTGCGCATACCGCTACTTGGTATTTCTCCCTTGAAGATGGCGATCAGACGGCAGACGCCCACATCAAGCTGTTCAAGAACATCCTGGATGTGTACGACAAGATCAGCGACATGGTGGGGTTTCTGGTGGGGGACAACTGCGCAACTAACCAGTCCATTGCAACCAAGATGGGTATCCCCCTCGTCGGCTGCACAGTCATCGTTTCAACCTGGCTGTGAACAAGTTCATGGAGCCGTATGGCGACTTACTGGACGAAGTCAACAACCTTATGGTGGAACTTCGTCATGAAAACAACCGTGCCGAGCTGAAGAAGTACACCGATCTCGTCCCTATCAAGCGGAACGTTACGCGTTGGTCCTCGACGTTTACAATGGTGGAGAGGTACATTCGTATTCGCGCAGAGATCAGGAAGGTCGACGCCGTGGAGGAAATGGTCCCAACCGGCGGGAAGCACCGGAAGTTGGTCACGCTGTTTGAGCACCTCAAGAAGTTCGAGAGCGTCTGTAAGCGGCTTCAGCGCGAGGACGCCGATATGGGAGAGGTATGCCTGATGTTCGACTCCCTCATCGCGGAGTACCCTGTCATGTCAGAGCATCTGAAGTCGACCGCCAAGATCGTCCATACGCCTGCATTCGAATCGGGTGCTGTCAAGGTCATCTCTGGCACGGCTCTATCGTCCGCGGAGACAGCAGCTTTGAAGCGGTTCGAGCAGGCACAACCCACAGGAAAGAAGTGCAAGGAGCGGGAAGAAGACTACGCGACGATGTTGCTCCAAGGCAAGGGAAAGAAGAGGAAACAAGCGCCAAGTACCACACGTTACATGCCGCTCGTGAAAATGGTTCCTCCATCGTCAAACACGGTCGAACGGCTTTTCTCTCAGTGCAAGCTGGTATTGACACCGCAGCGTCGATCTATGTTTCCGGCCAACTTCGAGCAGCTGGCGTTTCTCCGGGTCAACCGCGGCATGTGGGACGTTTCCACAGTAGCCCGAGTTAGCAAGCAGCAGGGTAGCTAAACTAGCAGAGGCATTGATAGTGGGGAGCGTTCTAGCTACATAACTCAATAAGACCATCCCTAACATTGAAGTTTACACTCCTCATATTTTTAGATTTTTTTAAATTATGCCACGACACTAATACTGTATTTTCAATCCAAGTCAAATCGTAGTTATGTAACCAAGTATGTCCGCTTTTCAACGCAGGTATTCCCAGCCTCGACAGAGGCATATTGATGAAGAAGATGCATTTCATATCGAGCGTATGCCTATCTTGACCTGTATCCCCCTCTAAAAAGATATGGTCGGCCTACCTTTGATGAGTGTAAAAATATACTGCTTGAAATACTCCTACAATAGCTATCCAATTAGCACGCACTTCAACACACGTCGACCTTAGATTCTTGGCTTAGCTAGCTATGCACTTGGGAAAAACAAAGATGCCGAAGAAGGGCAAGAGGCTCAAGCAAATTGCCGCTCTCGCGGCAGCTAAGCGGGCACTCGACCGGCAGGCACGCCACCAAGCTGTTCCAGCCCCTCTTGAAGTTCTCCGACAAGAAGCGCTGTCGACGCCATGGTGCTGTTCAGGTCCAGCCGTGGACGAGAGTGATACGTCTTCGTTAGAAGACAACTCATCCGACTTCGGCGAAGGTCCCAATCTCTACACAGTAGACGCGATCTACGCGAAAAAAAACTAATCCAGCAGGTGCCGCTTATTATTTTGTTGGCTGGGTGGGCTATGCGGAGCTAACATGGCAGCCCGCAGTTGACCTGCCTCAAGATCTCATCAGTGAGTTTGAACGTGCTGAGCTTGGTGTAAGCTGGCCGGTCGATTACCGACGGTGATTCCAATTGGGGTTCCTACCGGCACCAGTGGCAGGGGTAGACTTGCTAGGCGCACCATATAAATTGCAATATAAATTGCGGGAATTTTTATTATTGTTTGCTAAGAAATTGCAGTTTTTATCAGTGCTTCGTGTCAGGTGCAATCCAATATGATACTGTATTGGCGGACCTCTGGCTCAAAGGCTGCACCCATTCAGCTCAGCAGCTCCTGAGCAGTTACCCGCCCCCAACTTGCTTCAATCAACTTTTTTTTACTGATTCAAGCCTCGCAACCGGGGATCTTTAACCTAGTTTAAGCCGAGCATGTGAGACCATCAGCCTCGCTTCGCTCCGCAGAGGAATTTCCCATTTTTAATGTGTCAATGGTTGTAGTGCGTGGTGGGCTTCATGGAAGCCACACTCCTACATGGAACCATCGCCGGTCGCCCCCTGGACTATACACCTGGAGTTTGGTAGGGGGTCTGGAGTTTGGTAACCTTGGAAGTGGATGACATAGAGTTAATGTTTTTTGTGTGAATTGGTGGTCATGCTGCCGCACTGGGCCGAACAATTCGAGAACCTGGTCGTTTCACGGGCATTTCAGGAATAGATCAGAGTCAAATGGCAGCATCAAGACACGATTATCTCACACACGACGAGTATGAAGAAGGCCAAAGTTCACTGTAGCAATGAAGTCTCTCCGCGTGATGTTGCTATGGAGAGGGGGTCCAATCGTTTTATGACGGCGCAGCACAAGCTACTACTGGCGTGGATTCTTGCAGGCGTGATCCCGTTCGTTCTCCAGTTCCGGAGCTACTTAAAATTCGCGACGCCGCATAAAATCACTCAGAGGATCGTAGTACCACCAGGCTTGGAGAAGGTGACGGACAACTTACCCCAGTTCTGCCCTGTTGGTGGCATGCTCTTGTCCGGGTCGTGGTTCAACATCCACCCAACTCACTACTTCTCCACCCCACAAGGTCGACTGTGCCACTTCGTCGTACCTCAGTTTAATGTACACGGGACCTTCCTCATCCGAAGCAGAACATCAGAGCCGTACTACACGACGCCAAGCAACTGCGTGAACGATAGTTTCTCGTATGACCAGTATTTCTACCACGGCAGTATCGGCTTTTACGCGTTTTACGAGGAACAAAAGGGCAGCTACTGTAGCATCGACAACACGGCGTATATCGTTGGCCAGGGGCTCGGAACTTTCGACATCAATGGACCATCATTAGCCGAAGACACCGGGAGCTACGACTACCGCAAGTCGTACTGGTATTGCTTCGCAGGCGCGATTTGGCTTACGTACCGAGTATTCGTGCTGCGGAGGAGCTTCATTTCGTGCATGCGGCACGGTCGAATGTGTGACGAAATGAACGAAAGTCTCAACCGAAAAGAAGTGGTTGTATTCGTGCAAGAACAGCTGCGTCTTGCTGCGCACGGGGCGACAAATTACCATCGCGCTGTGGTACTGTATTTGCTGGTTGAAGGAATCATGACCGACTTGTTCCTGCTCATCGCGAACGACGGAATTTTAGCAAAGATTCAGTACGTTTCAATGGGCTACAATTTAAGTGCGCTCCTTGTGATGGTCTTCGAGATGTTTGAGAGCACTCCTTGGTTGCGCGAGAAGTGGCGCGTGCGGATCAAGCGACTTCTCTTCAGCTACGAAACTGTGTTTGTCGGCGAAGTAATCACTGCAGCCCTACAACAGTACTCGCTTACGCTCTTGAATCGGTCGAAGCTCAAGGAATCGAGACCAGCAGCACTAGCAGTATCGTATTATGCGTGGAGCTTGGTAGGTCACGGGGTCTTTGTGCTCACTATCATAGCACTGGTGATATCGGTGCGGACGCTGTGGGCGTTGACGTATGTCTGGCTGAATCAGCACACTTGGGCGATCTTCACCGCCCCATGCTGCGTCGATTCTGCCTTGAAATTACGCAACAAAATGTTCTCGCTGGGAGGTTATAGGTTGGAAAACGGCCGACTTTACTACACTACGAGCGCGCTGAAGGCGTTTGGACTGTTGAAAATGACGGAAGAGGACGGTGCCGAGTTTCTCGTTCTGCGCAAGATCCATTGGCTTAAAGTTTGTCGAGACGACCTGATCGTTGTTGGAATGATATCTAGTCACCGCGTTGAGCCGTGCGCGGAACGTCCTTCCGCTGGTGTCGTTGGCTTTTGTGACAGGAAGTTGGGTGGAGTAGGCGAGAATAGTGGAAATCGCCAAGCTTCTTATATCCAAGTGAGGAATAAGCAGGACGTTCCTCTTGGATCTTAACGCTATCTCGTGTTGTGCACAAGTGATATGCCCCACCAAGTTCGTCACCGTCAATGCATTTTGTCGCGCTCGAGCCCGCGCCCGACAGGTGACGAGAAGTCTGCCCACCCCATTTCTCCACCAAGTCACATAAACCACAGGAAGGTGTACCCTGGGTGAGTCACCCACAAATTTAACGGATTCTTCCAATTACTAACGGAATAGTATACCCTGAAACAGGGTCATATAGTACTTGGACAGGTTACTACTTAAGTAATCGGTAGTAGTTCAACTTAAATTTTGTAAACGTAATAGTACTATACGCATTACTATACTATACTACACCATTTCCCAGGCTAGTTGAAAAGTTTCCCAAGCAATGTGAAAATGGCTCGTCCCTGGCTAGCTCTAATTCCATGCTGTGTGGCGCCACACAATTTTTAATTTCAGGCTACAGTAATAGGCGAATTGCATGAAAAAGGCATTTTTCCCAAGACTTGCAAATCTGCCCATCACCCGTCCCAAGCAAAGTGAACAGACTGGTAAAATGCATATGACCTCAGATGTTGCATACATGGGTGCCTGAGCACTACCCTGCACGAACAACACCAAAAGTGGTCGAAGCTAGCTGAAACTTAGTCATCCGCTGGAAATCATTGTAGTGAGTGGCTGAGAGCAGTTTGGGGCGTGTTCGCGTCTTCGATCGCCCTTTTTGCTGGCTATTCACCCATGTATGCAACATCTGAGGTCATATGCATTTTACCAGTCTGTTCACTTTGCTTGGGACAGGTGATGGGCAGATTTGCAAGTCTTGGGAAAAATGCCTTTTTCATGCAATTCGCCTATTACTGTAGCCTGAAATTAAAAATTGTGTGGCGCCACACAGCATGGAATTAGAGCTAGCCGGGGACGAGCCGTTTTCACATTGCTTGGGAAACTTTTCAACTAGCCTGGGAAATGGTGTAGGACCTTGCCTGATGTCTTACTATTCCGATGAGTATTATTAGTTATTAACAGTAAAACACAAAAGCCCGCCAAAAACTGGCTGTACATAAAACCCGCCAGCCACTAAAATCCGTTAACTTCCATCACTTTTCAATCTCACTTCCGCATTCCGCACTCGGAGGATGGAGGAGGCGTCCGCTCCGACGCCCGTGGAGGTGCGCGCCACGGGCTCGTCGCTACCGGTGCTTCGGGAGCGCGTGAGCAGCAGCGACAGCGACAGCGACGGCGACGGAGACGCCGAACTCCCGCATAAAACCCCGCAAACCCTCCCCAAAAGTCCCAAAAGTTCCGCTAAAGCCAACGTTTTACTGCTGCCGCGCAGCTCCAGCCTCGGCTACGAGCCCCGCAGGCCGCACCAAGGTAGCAGCGACCCCTGTCTACTAGCCGCGAGCGACGACGAGGAGATCGGCAGTCTGGACGCGCTGGAATCAACCTCAAAGCTGCAGAATCACGGCCAGGAGCCGCTGGACATCCGCGTGGACCCGCCGCCGCTGTCCCTGGACTCGTTGGACTCGTCCTCATCCGCTTCGGGGCTGGAGCTGCTGTCGTCCACCGAGAGGGAGTCGCTGCAGCTCGTCAGGAGGGAGATCCCGAGGCCTCCGCGCCGTCCAGAGCTCCCAGAAGTCACTACAGCAAGCGCTACAGGAGAGGAAGGCGGTGGTGGCGCCTCCTCTGGGCCGCAGAAGAGGAGACAGGTGCCCTACGCCTGGGTGCTGGCCAAGGTCGGCCAGAAGACCAGGAGGAAGATCGGAGACATCCGGAACTCGTACTTCGCCGGCTGGCTCGTGGCCTGCTCACTGTTCGTCGTGCTGCTGAACGTCTTTGCCATTGTCATTGTACAGGTGACGTACAGGCCCGAGAGAGAACCTCGAGATGACCCTGAGCAGAGGAGGGAGTGCAGACATTGGCTCAGACTGCTCATGACCATGCACTTCCTAGGGCTTCCCAACATCGTGCTGATTGCGCCCGTGGTGTTCCCGAACGACTTCTTTTCGCTGTATGCAGCCAAGGACAAGCGGATGATCCGACGACCGTATTTGCTGTTCTGTGAGATGATCGTGACAGCTCAGCTGGGTTTTATGATGTACGTGGCCGTGAACCAGTTACTGAATGTGCCCGTGATTGTCGAGTGCCATTCGGAGCTACAGCCACGGCAGATTGTACTGTTTTACTCGGCGACGGTGGTTTGGCTGGTGCTGCTCCGCCAGATTGTGGTTTTCTGCCGGTTTTTGACGCATTTGAAGCTTCAGGCGGATAGTTCCAACGACTCCTCGCACACGTCTGCATTTGGCAAGTGGTTTATAGCATTGAAAGCGCTGCCGCTTAGGAGTGAACGTACCCGACTGAGGAAGGACTTCAAGAAGCTGCTGTACCGTGCCGTGGCCCGTGGTGATGTTCTCACGGTGGAGACACTTCTCTCTGAGATGCAGTCGAAATACAAGATTGACCGCATTCAGGACCTGTACAACCCGCCGGTGCTGTGGTTTTACGCTTTCGCAAAGTCAAGGAAAAACCCGCTGCATATTGCAGTCAAGCGAGGCAATATCAGGATTGTCGAGTTGCTGCTGGAGCGTGGGATCGACGTCAACGTACTTGACAAAGTGGTGCGCGTGAACTTCAACGTTGGGCTGGTATTCAAAATTATCAGTCGCATACTGGTACGGTAGAATGCTCTTTAATTATCGGTATGTACACGAGGTGGATTTACTCACGTTTTCCGTGTGTTGCAGGTACGAACTCAAGATGGTCTCCGATCACCTCTTAAGGCACTTTTGTGTTCAGTGTTACTCCCTCCGCTCCACGGTGCAGTTGCGGAAGGCTACGTTGATATCGTTCGTCTACTTATTAATAAGGGAGCTGACGTGAATGCGCTGCCTCGGGCATCGTTCTACTACCCAGCAGCCGTTCTACCGCCCATATTTGTGACCGATGATCCTCAGGTGCTGCGCTTGCTGGTAGCAAATGGTGCCAACTTCCTGAAAGTTGCCTCGGTATCACTGACAGGGTTGGTTAGGACATACGCAACGCCGTTGCAGCAGAGCACGTTCACACTGAGATCAGACTTAAGCGACTATTTGCTGGATTGCGGCGGCGATGTTGCGCTGACCCCGCTCCACGAGGCCGCAGCGACCGACAACATTGGGAAGATCAAGTGGCTGCTCGCTCGTGGTATCCACGTTGACACCCTTGGCGAGCGCGTGGAAGGTGTGCATCGTCGAACGCCGTTGCATTGGGCCGCGGTTGTCGGCAAGGTTCAAGCTGCGAAAATGTTGCTTGTGAAAGGAGCGAACCCGAACGCAAAAGATCGTGATGGCCGCACGCCGTTGCACTGGGCGGCTAGAAACAATCACCACGAGGTGGTCTCCTTGCTGCTCGCTTACAACGCCAAAGCGGATGCTGAAGATGATGAGGGTATTCCGGTTGTGTGTTTCGCTGCGGAAGCTGAAGGCGTCGACTCGTCCATATTCTCCAGTTTGGTGGCTGCAGGGGCTAGCCTCCGTACACAGGTATCGGGTGGAAATACGGCACTTCACATCGCGCTGCAGCGTGAGAACAGGCAGACGGCTGTGTCGCTGATCAAGTGCGGATCCAGCATGATGATCACAAATGATGTTGGCAAGCGAGCTGTGGACTGCACGACGTCAACTGAATTGCAATTTTTGCTGAAGAAAGAGGCTGGAACTCGCAAGATCATGATTTCGTACACGCATACGCACGCTCAGTTTGCTCAGAAAGTTCGCGAACACTTGGAAAGCCAGGAACAGCTTACCTGCTGGATGGATACGATGGACCCAAGCGGTATTGGCGGCGGTGCAGTTTGGCGAGAGGAGATTGCGCGTGGTATCAACAACTGCTCTCTCGTTCTTAGTATCGTGTGTGATGGCTACACCAAGTCTGAGTGGTGTCTGAAGGAGCTAGCACTCGCCAAGCAGCTCCGCAAACCAGGTACTGTTGATCGCATTCGTTGAGTGGAATTTATTTCGTTCATAAGTTAACACTGCTGTTTTGTGTTATAGTTTTAGGCCTAATCGTAGAAGAGGACCACCCAGCATCAATGGCAGCGCTGGAGGTACGTTCGGAAGTGCCGGCTCTGTGTTGTTGCGTGATATCTTATGAATGTGGGGTTACATGTGTGCAGTCGCTCATTCCATACAAGAACCGGATTCCATTTAATGACTTCATCGTTGCGAGGCGGCAGGAGAGTCCCCGAGCGGTGGTGTTCGACATTGATGAGGCTGCGTTTGCCAGGAGATGGCAAGTAACGCGTCCACTCATGATTTCTGTCATGAAAGATGGGCGGCACCTTGACAAGGAAGAGCGTGAAAACGTGGCCTCCATTATTCCACACCGAAGAAAACGCCATCAACGCGTTACAGCGTCCGCCGCGACTAGATCAAGGGATGACGCTGACGAAGGAAGTCCGACAAACGAACAAATGGGTACTGCTTTGGCTGATGATCAGAAACCAGTCCTCATTTATTCACCACTCGGTGCTGCGAGCTCTCTGCGGGTACGTGTGAAGACGGATCTGGAAGGTTTTGGTTTTCCGTGCCGCGATCTGGATGAAAGCCACCTGGTCGAGCAGATGAATACCTGCCGGGGTGTGGTAATGCTGGTCGAAGTTCCGCCATCCTCCGGAGATAAGGGATCCGATGAAGCGAAGGCAAATAAGCTGGTCAGGAAGCAGCTCATCGCCTCAATGACCCGAATTGTCACCGCAGCCCAGACAGTGCATCCGAGGAAGAGCGTGTACCCTGTCATCGTCCAGAATAATTTCCTAGACCTCAGCAAGATGTACACTCTTGCGCGCTCCGAGTTGTTTTATTTTGTGGATGGCGGTGGATGGTCTCGCAGTGTTGGGCGTCTCGTGGATCACCTCCGACTTAAGCAAGAACGGACCAGCACAGCCAGCGGGGTTAACATATTGGCTGGCACCTAGTGCATAGCCAGCAACTCAGATCATAAGCGCTGTCGTTTCGGGTCACTGAAAGGCCGCGTCCGTTTCGTGTGACGAAAAACTATTGTCACGCTTTGGACGTGTGCATGTGGTGAATGAAGACCGAGCTGTCCGTGGTGAAGCAATCACCGGTACTCTTCTTCACAGGACCTCATGACCATACAGTGACGACAACCCGAGGCTTGCTGACAGCGCAACGAATGCTGATTGCAGCATGGCTTGGCGTAGGCATGGTGCCGTTTATCTTGCAAACACGAAGCTTTCTCAAATTCGTCACACCTCACAAGATCACCGAGGCACTTGTGGCACCTCCAGGCGCAGAGAGAGAAACGACGAATCTAACCGAGCTGTGCCCTGCGACTGGATTTCTGATGTCTCGAGTGTGGTGGAATGTGGAGCCAACGCACTGCTACAAAGTCGAGGACGGGTGGATATGTCACGTCGTGGTTCCTCAGTATAATCTGCATGGTGGTTATCGTGTGGGAGGGTCGAAAGCCACTCCATTTCATACGACGCCACGCAGCTGTGCAAATGACAGCTACGCTTTCGAGAACTACCTCTACCATGGACGTTTTGGTTACTACTCGTTCTATGAGGAAGCAGAAGGCACTTACTGTGCCTTGGACAGAACAGGATACGCCGTTGCTAATGCGCTTGGGACCTACGATATAAATGGGTGGTTTCTCGCGCAAGACGGGGGAAGCAAAGGCTACCGTAGGTCATACTGGTATGGTTCGGTCGGCTCGCTATTGATATTATACCGCTTTTTGGTACTGCGTCGAAGCTACATTGCGTGCAAGCGGTGCGGACGAATGTGTGACAAGATGGGCCAGAGTCTTCCGAGAAAGCCCGCCATGGTGTTCGTCCACGAAAATCTACGACTGTCGGCTCATGGCGCAAGAAATTACCAAAGGTTTCTGTTGCTGTATCTACTGATCGAGGGCTTGATGAGCGACCTGTTCTTGCTGATCGCGCACGATGGTTTATCACTGAGATACAGTACATCTCAATCGGATACAATTTGTCCGGAATGCTTCTGATGGTGTGGGAAATCATCGAGAATATGCGATGGCTGGGTGAAAGGAAGCGGATGATGATTAAACGCTTACTCTACAGCTACGAATCGTCACTCCTGGGCGAGGTTCTCAGTGCAGCAGTTCAAAAGCATTTTCTCGTTGCGCTCAATAGATCGGATTTGCAGGAGTCACGACCAACCGCTTTGGCAGTGTCCTACTACGTGTGGAGTTTGCTGTGGCACACGATTTACGTCATGATGTTGATTGGCTTCATTGTATGTGTTCGTGTGATTTGTGCGGTGGCGTACGTGCTGTCGACAAATCGCACGTTAACGATATTCACGAGGCCGTGTTGCATTGATACCGTGTTGGGTCCTCGCTGCAGAATGATTATGCTGGAAAGTTACCGTGTGGAAGGTGAACGGCTCTTTTACAAGGCAGAAGCGCTGAAGGCGTTTGGCATGCTGAAGATGGAGGAGGAAGATGGCGCAGAATTTCTTGTTGTCTACACGTTGCACTGGATCGGAGTCCCACGTGATAACCTGGTTGTAATCGGTAGCGTCTCAGGAAGGCGGGTGCAACCATGTCGCGAACGTGCTTGCGCAGAAGCAGTCAGATTTTTCAGTCGCAGTTTGGGTGGAGCGCCTGGTCAGCGTGAGAGCAGTCGTGTCTTGTTCGTTCATAGAAGTACACACGTTGCACCAGCTCCATTGGGTGTTGTGCCAGCGCCTTGAAGCTCGTAGTTTTGGCGTTGGTTCATCACGCGGAGAAGCGTCTATTGTTATCCAGCAGTTTTGATGTCCGATCAAGTGCGGCGAATATTTAGACGCCTTGCGTACGACTTGTCAATGGACATCCTGCAGCCAAGCCCAGTCCATCATACTGCTCAAGCCTATCACGATGATGCAGGGGAGAGTTCACTGCGTTGAGTGTGGTCCTAACAAGTCGTCGTTTGAGCCGCGAGCTAGTACATGTGCAGGACTTATTCAGTCGGTTACTACAACGCGAAAACTATTGGCGGCCTGGCTGTTTCTCGGCATGTTGCCGTTCATTCTACAAGCTCGGAGCTTCTTAAGATTTGCGACGCCCCACAGAATCCCCAACGCTCTCTTCATTCCGGAAGCATCAGCTGAATCGATCATGAATTTAACGACGTTGTGTCCTACGAGGGAAATTCATATGGGCCAAACGCTGTGGAATATCGAAACTACGCACTACTACTCCATTGGCAATCGGAGACTTTGCCATTTCGTGGCACCTCAGTACAATACGCACGGGAATTTTTGGATGAGGACCACCATGGTTGCGCCATTTTCCACTGCACCGGCAAGTTGTGCCGATGATAGTGTGCCGTTCGAAATGTTCCTCTACCACGGCAGCATCGGATACTTGGCGTTCTACGAAGAAGCCGCCGGGACATACTGCAACACACGCAAGATCGCTTATGTTCGCGCGCATACCCTGGGGACCATTGATATCAACGGCGCGAAGTTGGCCAAGTACACTGGCAAGCTCGAGTCCAATTTCTCGTATTGGTACTGCGCATTGGGGATCGTTTGGCTTATATTTCGTGCTTTCGTGTTGCGGCGAAGCTATGTTGCTTGCAAGCGCTACGGTCTCAAGTGCGATCAACTGGGTCAAACCCTTTCACGTAGACGGTAACGTAAACGAGAACTTGCGCTTGTCTGCTCATGGGGCAACTAACTACCAGCGAGTCTTCTTGCTGTATTTTCTAGCGGAAGGACTGATGAGTGATTTGTTTCTTCTTGGCGCGAACGATGGCATCTTCACCAGGGTCCAATACATTTCTCTGGGCTACAATTTGTCTGGGCTGCTCCTGCTACTGTTCGAGATGAGAACATGGGATGGATGTCGGAGCGATGGCACTACTTCATCAAACGACTTCTATTCAACTACGAGTCCTCGTTGCTGGGAGAACTGCTAAGTGCCATAGCACAGGAGCGCTATATCACGGTATTGAACCGATCGAGTATGAAAGATACAAGACCCGCCGCACTTGCTGTGTCGTATTACGCCTGGAGTCTGGTTGGCCACGGCGTCTTCATACTATCGTTTATCGCGTTCATCATAGTCCGAGCAGTTTGGGCGGTTTGTTACGTGCGCTGGAGACATGGGTCTTTGTGGAATATCTTCTCCGAGCCATGCTGCGTCGACAGCACGCTTGGCACGCGCAACAAGATGACAATGCTGGATGGATACCTGTGGGAGAACGGCAAACTGAACTACAGAGCAGATGGGCTGAAGGCGTTCGGCTTGCTCAAAACCGAGGAGGAGAATGGCGACGAGTTTCTCGTTCTACGGAAGTTGCATTGGTTCAAGATTCCGGACCATGACTGGATTATTATCGGGACCATACTTCGGCAGTGCACTGTGCTGTGTGATGAGCGATCATGCACTGGCGTAGTGAGCTTTTTCGACCGGGGACTGGGAGGCTGCCATGTTGAGATGGAGAGACGACGTTCAAGCCTTCTTCTAGTCCGCAGCATTTCGTTTAGTGTTTCGCCTTCACCGTAAAGCCGTCGCCCGTGAGTATCCGAGTCGCGTGTACTGAGCGAAGTGATAAATATGGCCGGTCACGCGAATCACCACGGGGGTCTTACTTTAGTTGCCTCACCCCCGGCCGTTTCGACGGGTCAACATTTTTAAAACAACTATTAAAATAGTTCTTGTAGACTCCTTGTTGCCAGGAGTGAGCCAAGGAGCTGGCAGCAGCTAAGAAGAGGACTAAAGTCCACGCGAAACAAGCCCACGAGGATCAGATGGTCTCCTCTGCTGCTGTCCTGACGGCTCAGCAAATGTTGCTGACAGCTTGGTTCGTTGTTGGCATGATGCCGTTGATCCTCCAAATACGAAGCTTTCTCAAGTTCGTGACGCCACACAAGATTACAGAAACTCTCGTAGTTCCGCCAGGGGCTGAACAAGAGACGGCGAATATGTCGGAACTGTGTCCTGCGCTAGGTCTACAAATGGCCCACGTGTGGTGGAACGTCGAGACAACGAACTACTACACATTGGAGCATGGTCGACTGTGCCACTTCGTTTCGCCACAGTACAATTGCCACGGGAACTACGTCGTCGGAACTGACCGAGTGCAAGCTTATCACACTACACCATCTAGCTGTGCGAACGACAGCTACCTGGTTGAGATGTTTTTCTACCACGGCAGCATCGGGTTCTACTCGTATTACGAAGAGGTCACGGGCACGTATTGCACTATAGACCACACGATGTACGGGCTGATCGATGGGCTGGGGACGTTTGACATGAACGGGTGGCTGCTTGCTCAGGACGGTGGCAGCTACGACTATCGCATTTCGTTCTGGTATGGTACCGTCGGCGCGATATGGGTTATTTATCGCGCTCTGGTGTTACGGCGGTGCTATATCGCATGCAAGCGGTATGGGCGACGATGCGACCAGATGCAAGAAACACTGCCCCGAAGGACGGCGATGGTGTTCGTCCACGAGAACATGCGATTGTCTGCGCACGGAGCATCAAACTACCATCGACTTGCGCTCTTGTATCTTCTAGTTGAAGGCGTCATGAGTGATTTGTTCCTGCTCGTCGCAACTGATGGAATATTCGCCTGGTTCCAGTACATCTCGTTCGGCTACAACTTGTCCGGGTTACTGCTGATCCTGTTCGAGTTGGTGGAGAACTTAAAGTGGCTGGGCGAGACCTCTCGACTCTTTATCAAGCGCCTGCTCTTCAGCTACGAGTCGTCGTTGCTAGGAGAGCTTCTGAGTGCGATCGGTCAGTCGTATTTCCTGACGTCCTTGAGCCGTTCAGATTTAAAGGAGTCAGGGCTAGCGGCTCGAGCAGTGTCGTACTACGTGTGGGGATTGGTGGGCCATAGCATCATTGTCGTCGTTCTTATCGGCTTCATCATGGCAGTCCGGATAGTACGAGCCGTCGCATGCGTACGATGGAAGTTTGGCCGTGTTTGGGCCATTTTGACGGCTCCATGCAGCGTCGACACGACTTTCGCCACGCGCAACAAGATGATGCTGCTGTCTGGGTACTGCTGGGACGGCGGCAGGTTGTACTACAAACCCGAGGCGCTCAAAGCCTTTGGATTGTTGAGGATGGAGGAAGAGGATGGCTCCGAGTTCATCGTCCTGCGCAAGCTGCACTGGTTCCAAGTTCCGACTGTAGACCTGATCGTGATCGGAAGTGTGTCCGATGAACACGTAGAGCCTTGTGCCGAACGACCGTGTACTGGTGTGGTGAGCTTGTTCGGCCGCAGCTTAGGTGGCCCTCTTGACCGAAGCAAGGTTTGGTCGCTTCGTGGGAGAAACAAGGTGTCAAGTTCGCCGTCGCTGAGAAGTATCCAAGTCGTGGCATGCACTGAGTAGAGCAGGCTTGACCTATAGAAATTTTCCAAAGCATGACCAAGCACTCTCATACCATGTTTGCCTCAGCAACAACTGGATATGCCTGGGGTCGAGTATATCGTGAGAAGTCAAGTGGGTTATCGGGTGCAGACGCAGCACTGTCGAGTGCAAAAATATCCACGGCTCGTCCGTATTAGCGGGGCCACCTCCAATCCGTTTCAATTCGCCAAGCCTGCTAAATTCTGCTACTACTCAGCGGAAGGAAGATGAAGCAAGTACATGTGCGAGTGCACTGCTCCAATGAAGAACCGGCACGGCGCTTGTCCCTCCATGACCCGGAAGGAAGCACTGTCTTCGTGACTGTGCAGCGCAAGTTAATCTTGGCGTGGTGCGTTGTCGGCTTGGTTCCACTCATCCTTCAAGCGCGGAGCTTCCTGAAATTCGTGACCCCACATAAGATCATGGATAGTCTCGTGGTGCCGGCAGACGCAGAGGCACAGACAGCAAACATGACGGAGCTGTGTCCAGCGCTGGGTCTTCAGATGTCCCAGGTGTGGTGGAATATCGAGACGACGCATTATCACGAGGTGGAGCAGGGGCGACTGTGCCACTTGGTTTCGCCACAGTTCAATTCCCACGGCACCTACCTCATTGGATCCGAGAGAACGGAGGCGTATTACTCCGTACCCGAGAGCTGCGCGAATGACAGCTATCCGTTGAGTATGTACTTTTACCACGGTACAATTGGATTCTACTCATTCTTCGAAGAGGTCGAAGGCACGTACTGCACCAAAGATCATACAATGTACGGGCTTATTGACCAACTCGGCACCTACGATATCAACGGCTCCCTACTCGCTAAGGACGCAGGAAGCCTCGCCAAAAGATGGTCAGCTTGGTACGCTACCGTGGGGTTGGTGTGGATTATCTATCGATTCTGTGTCATCCGCCGAAGCTTCATCGCTTGTATTCGCTATGGCCGCAAGTGTGATCAGTTGGGTGAAAATCTTAATCGAAGAGCGGTGATGGTGTTTGTCCACGAGAATTTGCGACTGTCGGCGCACGGAGCGGCGAATTTCCATCGAATGGTTATCCTGTATCTGCTGATTGAGGGGATTATGAGCGATCTGTTTCTTCTCGTTGCCACTGAAGGGATCTTTTCCTGGTTCCAGTACATTTCGTTCGGGTACAACCTATCGGGTGTGGTGTTGCTGTGCTTTGAGTTGATTGATAACATGGGGCGGCTGCAGGAAAGCGCCCGGCTTGCCATTAAGCGGCTATTCTTCAGCTACGAGTCCGCCTTCGTCGGCGAGCTCCTGGGTGCCATCGGCCAGCCTTACTTCCTCACATCGCTCTGTCGCTCGGATCTGAAGAAGACAGGAGCAACAGCCCGTGCTGTTTCTTACTACTTTTGGGGCTTAGTGGGTCACGCCATCGTCGTCCTTACCATCATCGGCTTCATCCTGCTCGTCCGAGCCCTCCGTGCTGTGTCATTCATGCGATGGAAGTTTGGGCATGTCCGCGCCATTTTGATGACGCCATGCAGCGTCGACACAACTTTCGCCATGCGCAACAAGATGATGATGCTGAATGGGTACTGCTGGGACAGCGGAAAACTGTGTTACAAGCCTGAGGCGCTTAAAGCATTTGGATTACTGAAAATGGAGGAAGAGGACGGCTCGGAGTGCATTGTCTTGCGCAAACTGAACTGGTTCAAAGTGCCGGCGGTCGATTTGGTCGTAATCGGGAGCGTGTCGGGGCAGCGCGTGGAGCCATGCGAGGAACGGCCGTGTACTGGCGTGGTGAGCTTCTTCGATCGCAGCTTAGGCGGCCCTCTAGACCAAAGCATCATGCGCTCCATCCTTGTGAGACACAGGAGTTCGCTGTCGTTGAAGGGTCTCCAGAGCGTCACTAGAAGTATACGTGAAGGTAGAGCAAGCTTCGCACGGTAAAACTTCTCCCTACCTCTATTAGGCACGCTGAACAAATCTATCAACAAAGTTTGGAGCATCGCAGAATTTGAGTGTGTCCGACGGAGACCAACAAGTGTCAAGAGGGATTATCGGTTGCAAGGGTGCAAATATATCCGAGGACTGGACGTTTCAGCTGGGCCATTCCAAGTCGATTCGTCAAAGCTTGCGAATTGGGAGTGAGCGAAAGATGAAGCAAGCACGAGTGCATTGCTTCAATGAAGAACACCCGCGGCATGCGTCCTACCGCGCCCCGAAAGAACCACGGGATTCGTGACTGTGCAGCGCAAGTTGCTCCTGGCGTGATGTGTTGTCGGTCTGGCCCCGCTAATTCTTCAAGTACGAAGCTTCCTGAAATTCGTGACGCCACACAAGATCACCGAGAGTCTCGTGGTGCCAGCAGATGCAGAGCCACTGACTGCGAATATGACGGAATTGTGTCCTGTACTCGGCCTTCAGATGTCGGAAGTGTGGTGGAATCTGGAGCCTACCCACTACTACTGTACAACGTGAAGCAGGGGCGGCTCTGTCATATCGTCTCACCCCAGTACAACTGTCATGGCAATTGTTTGATAGGGGCCGAGAAAACGACAGCATATCACTCTGTGCCTGCGAGCTGCGCTGACGACAGCTACCCTGTGAATCTGTACTTTTACCACGGTACTATTGGATTCTACTCATTCTACGAAGAAGTCGCTGGCACCTACTGTACTAAAGATCGCACCATTTACGGCATCATAGACGAACTTGGCACGGACGACATCAACGGCTGGTTACTCGCTCAAGATCCAGGAAGCTATGGCTACAGGTGGTCCGGTTGGTACGCAACCGTGGGGTCGGTGTGGGTTATCTATCGCGCATTCGTCATCCGCCGAAGTTACGTCGCCTGTAAGCGCTACGGACACAAGTGCGATCAATTGGGCGAAGATTTGGATCGGAAGACAATTATGGTGTTTGTGCACGAGAATATGCGGCTGCCAGCACATGGAACGACGAATTACCATCGAGTGGTTCTCCTGTATCTCCTGGTTGAAGGAATTATGAGCGATCTGTTCCTCCTCGTCGCTACTGAAGGGATATACTCCTGGGTCCAGTACATTTCCTTCGGGTACAACTTGTCCGGCGTGGTGTTGCTGTGCTTTGAGATCGTTGAGAACATGGGCTGGCTGACGGAAACCACCCGGCTCGCCGTTAAACGACTGCTGTTCAGCTACGAGTCCTCTTTAGTCGGCGAACTCTTGAGTGCCATCGGTCAGTCGCATTTCCTCACAGGATTAAGCCACTCCGACTTGAAGAACTCGGGATCAGCAGTGTCTTACTACGTGTGGGGCTTAGTGGGTCATGCCTCCATCGTACTCACCCTCATCGGCTCCATCATGTTCGTCCGGGTAGTGCGTGCTGTAACCTACATGCGCTGGAAACACGGGGTTTGGTGGAGTATCTTCACTGCCCCATGCTGTGTGGATACTACGCTCGGGATGCTCAACAAGATGAAGATGCTGAGGGGTTACGAGTGGAAAGGTGGGAACTCTACTACACTCCTACCGCGTTGAAAGCCTTTGGGATTCTCGAGATGGTTGAGGAGGATGGCACTGAATTCCTGGTCTTGCGCAAACTGCATTGGTTGACGATCCCGGCGAATGATTTGGTTGTGATTGGAGTCGTGACAGGGCAGCTTGTCGAGCCGTGCATTGAACGACCGTGTCTGGGCGTGGTGACCAGACGACTGCGCTAGCAACAGTTACCCCTTCGAATTGTTCTTTTACCACGGCAGTATTGGGTACTATTCCTTCTACGACGAGCTAGTTGGCACGTATTGTACTAAGGACGGAACTGCGTATACTCACGTCGCTGGGGTTGGCACCTTCGACATAAATGGAGCGGATCTAGCTCACGATCTTGGTAGTGACGGCTACAGATGGTCCTACTGGTACACTATCGCTGGCGCTTGCTGGCTCGTGTTTCGTGGCCTCGTATTGCGAAGATGCTATGTCGCATGCAAGCGCTATGGCGTTAGATGCGACCAAATGGGCGTGAAGCTTCAAAGGAAAGCAGCAACCATCTTCGTACACGAAAATTTAAGATTATCAGCACACGGAGCGACGAATTACCATCGAGCGATGGTGTTGTATCTGCTCCTTGAAGGCCTCATGAGCGATTTGTTTCTACTTGCAGCAACGGACGGGTCTTTTGCTTGGATCCAGTACGCCTCTCTAGGCTACAACTTGTCTGGTATACTTCTGGTATTATTTGAGATGATCGAGAGAATGGGCTGGCTTCGTGAAAGCTCGCGGCTTTTTGTGAAGCGGCTGCTCTTCTGCTACGAATCCGCTCTACTGGGAGAGCTTCTGAGTGCAATCGGGCAGCCCACCGTCATCTCGTTGCTCAATCGGTCCGACATGAAGAATACCAGACCGACGGCTGCCGTTGTGTCGTACTACATGTGGAGCTTGGTGGGGTATGGCCTTATTGTTCTCGTCCTTATCGGGTTCATCATGTTCGTTCGAATACTCCGCGCCGTCACCTACGTGCGCTGGAGCCATGGCGGATACGTGATATCTTCTGGACTCCGTGCTGCGTCGACACGGCATTCGGAGCGCGCAACAAGATGACGAAGTTGGCAGGATACCACTGGGAGAGCGGGAAACTCTACTACAAAGCCGACGCCTTGAAACCCTTCGGACTGCTGAAAATGGAGGGGGAGGACGGCAGTCAGTTCCTCGTTATGCACAAAATACGTTGGTTTGACGCACGGGACGAGGATTTAGTGGTGATCGGCGCTGTAGCTGGAGGTCGTGTGGAGCCCTGTGGCGAGCGTCCTTGCTCGGGCGTGGTTGGATTCTTCGACCGTAGCTTGGGAGGCCCGGTTTGCGACGCTGCAAGTCTCCGTTCAGTGGTCATTCGTGTGGGGAATAAAGTTTCACCTTTTGCTCCGAGTTGACTGGGATACTTATGAGGTACGATTCTGCTACGATGCTACGTTGAAGTCGAGGGTCTCGAGACTAAAGCTTCCGAGGGGTTTGTTCCCATGAATACCCGATTGTCAAGACATAGCTGATCTCCTAAAAGGAGTCGATAGCGAATGATTTTTATTTTTTACTGGGAAAGATATTTATTCAACCAGAGCATTTCCAGCTACTTGGGCTTTGTTTTTCCTCCCACTCAGCGGGTTATTACTGGACGGCTTGTACTGCAGAAGCGCATCCGTTTCGTGGTGACTAGTGGATTGTGTCATCGTAGCTATTCCTGACCGATCCCAGAACTTGCCGAGGACTATGGCGCTGGGAAGAGTGCTTTCCGTCCAAGATGGACCTCATGCTCAGATGACGGCACCTGCTCGCTCTAACAGCGTCATGAATTCCAAGCGGAAGCTACTGGCAGCGTGGGCGTTCGTCGGCATTCTCCCTTTCATTTTGCAGATTTCCACGCGCCCTCCAGCGACGGAGCCAATAGCGACCAATCGTCCGCAAACCAGTGCAGTTTGTTTAGAACGAGAAATTCCGTCCCATCTTCCTCCACCGCTTTGAGAAGTCCCAACGATTTTAAGGCCTCCGCGGTGTAGTAAAGCTTCCCATTCTCCCAGCGGTAGCCTGCCAGCTTCGTCATCTTGTTGCGCACTCCATAGGCCGTGTCGACACAACAAGGAGCCCAAAACGTATCACGTGTTCGTCCATGCTTCCACTGCACGTAGGCGGCTGCGCGTAGTAGTCGTACCGATATAATGAACCCGATGAGAACCAGCGCATGTGTTCCGTGTCCCACCAAACTCCACAAGTAATACGATACAGCAAGTGCCACCGGCTTTGTCTGCCTCAAATCCGACCGATTCATCGATGTGAGGACGTACGATTGCCATAATGCACTCACAAACTCCCCTAGTAGTGACGATTCGTAGCTGAAAATTAAGCGCTTCACAAATACTCGGTAGCTTTCACGTAGCCAGCCGATATTCTCCACCATCTCAAACAATAGCAATAGTACTCCAGATAGAATATATCCTAGTGACACGTACTGAAGCCAAACAAAAGATCCGTCGGTTGCTGCAATCATGAAGAAATCGCTCATGAGGCCTTCAAGCAGCAAATATAGCAGCACCAGCCTCTGATTATTTGTCGCATCATGTGCCGACAATCGCAGGTTTTCGTGTACGAAGATCATTGCTGCTTTCCGTCCAAGATTCACGCCCATTCGGTCGCATCTTGAGCCGTAGCGCATGCACATTACAAAGCATCGTCGCAGCACGAGACCTCGATACATACTTCTCTGGCCCACATAAGAAACAACACTTCGGTTTTCTGGACATAACTTTTAAAAAAAAAATCGTTTGGTGACTCGCAATACCTCAACCGAAAGCTGCGCATTTGCTCCGTTTCACGCTATGATTTAAAAAAATCTAGCAACAGAAAGAAAAGAGAAACAGCCTTTTATCTGAAGTCCGTTTTAGGCAACATTAAGTTTTTTAGCGAGGTGCCGTCAAAAATTAGCGATATTAGAAAATAAAATATCACCGTAATCGCGAGTGACTGCTTTACCCTTATGTTCGGTTGTCGATGTTGTAGCGCCTGTTGGAGACTAGTTAGAAGGGCTACAGTTTTGAGGTTTTTCTACGCGATTATCTCGACATGCGCAGACCCATTAATTTTGGTCAATAGTAAGATGAAACAGTTGATTATACCCAATCATATGTGACATGTGGTTCACATCAAATTGAGGTCTAATGCCGAATGTTGTTTCTCAAGTGATCCGGCAATACAGTACCAATACGACAACCTGTAACCATCACCACCGAGATGCTCAGCCAGAGCTTTTCCATTGATATCGAACGTGCCTAGCCCCAATACGTGCGCGTATGCTGTGTTGTCCAAGGTGCAATATGTTCCGGCAAGTTCGTCGAAGTAGGAGTAATAGCCAACGCTGCCGTGATAAATGAAGATCTCAGCTGGATAACTCTCGTTCGCGCAGGTGGATGGAGCTGCGCTGTATGCTTCCACCTTGGTACTTCCCGTTAAGACGTTCCCGTGACTATTGTATTGAGGAATCACGAAATGACATACACGACCATGCTCCAATTCGTAGTAGTGCGTCATCGCCACATTCCACCACACTCGGCCAACGTGAAGGCCCTACATTCGGCTAAATTGTCGGTCTCTTGCCTTGAGCCTGGCGGCACTGACAGTCTCTTTGGAATTTTATGTGGAGTCGCGAAATTCAAGTAGCTGCGTATGCGATGAGCGTCCTTGTACGGGTGTGGTCGGCTTTTTCGATCGAGGTCTGGGAGGACCGGTGGGTGGTGCAGGAAGCCCCGGTTCGATTGCCATTCAACTGGGGAACAAAGTTTTACCTGCTTCTTCTGCTCTCAGTGTCCTTCCTACTTGATGCTAGTGGCCTCGCTCATGTGGCTGTATTTTTGAGATAGAAATCAGAAATAATAATACTGAAGAAACACCATGATCTCAATTGGTTTTGGCTCCACATTCTTGCTGCTCGTATCCACCTGCTTTCTTGGGTAAGGATATTATAAGCTTTTTATAACCAACTCCATGGTGAACAGAGATAACGACTGAGCTCCGATGGCTCGCAAGGCTTGTCAACAATTAGCCTTGAAGCTATCTATGGCGTGCCTGACGCAGACCTCCGTTTCGATTCTGTCTTACAGCGGTGACAATATATTCCTGAACAATAAAAAACATCACCTCGACTACAGTATGAAGTTTGGACGAGTGCATTCGCTTCAAGATGGACCGCCGAGAAAGCTGACAACGCCAGCTCGGGGTAGCAGCTTCATGACACCCCGACGCAAACTCTTGGCAGCCTGGCTAGCAGTCGGCATGGTACCGTTTGTTTTGCAGGTTCGCGGCTACTTTAACTTCGCAATCCCCCACCAAATCACCACAAAGCTGCTCGTACCGCCAGGGGCGGAGCCAAAGACCGATAATTTACTCGAGTTGTGCCCGTTGAAAGGTATCCACGTCGGCCAAGTGTGGTGGAACGTGGAAATGACGCACTATTACGCCTTGGACCAAGGCAATGTTTGTCACTTCGTGATTCCTCAATACAATAGCCACGGCAACGTTTTAATGGGCAGCACTAAGGTGGAAGCGTACCGCACAGCGCCCTCCAGCTGCGATAATGAGAGTTACCCGGTCGAAATTTTCATTTACCACGGCAGCGTCGGGTACTTCTCCTTCCTGGACCAGCTAGTCAGTACCTATTGCACCCTGGACAACACGGCCTACTCGCATGTTTTGAGCCTGGGTACTTTCGATATCAACGGAGCATCCTTAGCTCGTGAACTTGGCGGCGAAGGATACAGGTGGTCGTATTGGTACTGCATCGGTGGAGCGATGTGGATTATTTATCGAGGGCTCGTGCTACGTAGATGTTTCGTCATATGCCAGCTCTATGGCGCCAAATGCGATCAAATGGGTGTGAATCTGCTACGGAAGCAAGCTATGATCTTTGTCCACGAGAATTTGAGATTATCAGCTCACGAAGCGACGAATTATCATCGAGTATTATTGCTGTATTTTTTCCTTGAAGGTCTAATGAGCGACTTGTTTCTGGTTGCAGCCACGGACAGCTCGTTCATTTGGCTCCAGTACGTGTCGCTCGGATACAATTTGTCTGGGATCCTCTTGCTTCTGTTCGAGATGGTGGAGAGTATGGGCTGGCTACGCGAAGATTACCGACTTTTTGTGAAGCGTTTAATTTTTAGCTACGAACCTTCGCTGCTTGGGGAACTCGTGAGTGCAATCTGGCAGTCAAATATTCTCACCTCGTTAAACAAGTCGGATCTGAACCAGACCAAGGTTCTTGCTGTTGCTGCATCCTATTACTTGTGGGGTTTGGTGGGGCACGGAGCCATTGCGTTGGTGCTCATCAGCTTCATTGTCTCCGTCCGAATACTGCGCGCGGTCACGTACGTACGCTGGAAACATGGGCGGGTTTACGACATCTTTTGGGCGCCTTGCTGCGTGGACACGACGTACGGAGTACGCAACAAGATGACGAAGCTGGGAGCGTACCACTGGGAGGACGGCAAGCTCCGCTATCGAGCGGATGCCTTGAAGTCCTTTGGGCTACTCAAAATGATGGGGGAAGATGGCAGGCAGTTCCTCGTTTTGAACAAATTGCATTGGTTTAAGGTACGCGGGGACGATTTGGTGGTGATCGGCTCCGTGGTAGAAGACCGGGTGAAACCCTGCGCTGAGCGGCCATGTACCGGTGTAGTCGGCTTTTTCGATCGGAATTTGGGAGGTCCAGTCAGCGATGCAGGAAGTCCCCACTCAGCCATCATTCCAATGGGCAGCAAAGTGTCGCCTTCTCCGTTAAGTCTTAGCATCGTTCCCAATTGATACCCCACTTTGAATGCCTTGTAAGCTGAAATCTATCTGTGGCGTGATCCGTTTCGGAAACTTTGGGGATAACTCCACAAGTCAGTCACCCCAATAGGTTTGTCGACCATGTCGTGGAGAAGAGTGTCCTGCTTGCATGGTAAACTCACAACGCCAGCTCGATGCAAGGTCACGATGACGTCGCAGCGGAAGCTCCTGACCGTGTGGTTCTGCATCGGCGTGATCCCGCTCATTCTGCAGATTCGCGGCTTCTTGAAATTCGCATCTCCTCACAAAATCCCCGAGAGCGTGATCGTACCTCCGGGTACCGAGCCCAGGACCGATAATTTACTCGAGTTGTGTCCCATGACCGGTCTTCACGTTGGCCAAGTGTGGTGGAATGTGGCCATGACGCACTACTACGAACTGGAACGTGGAATAGTCTGTCACTTCGTGATCCCTCAGTACAACAGCCACGGGGACTTGTCGATTGGGCGGACCAAGGTCACACCATTCCACACAGCACCATCCAGCTGCGCCAACGAGAGTTTTCCAGCCGAAATGTTCATTTACCACGGCAGTATCGGCTATTTCTCTCTCTACGACGAGCTGGTGAGTACCTATTGCACCGTGGACAAGACAGCGTACTCCCACACCGCGGGGGTTGGCACTTACGACATCAATGGAAAATCACTAGCCCAGCATCTCGGTAGTGACGGCTACCGATTGTCCTACTGGTACTGCATCGTCGGCGCGAGCTGGATCGTCTTTCGTGGTCTCATTATTCGACGATGTCACTTGGTTAGTAAGCATTATGGCGCCAAATGTGACGAAATGGGGGTGATTCTTGAGCGGAGAGCAGCTACAATTTTTATCTATGAAAACTTAAGATTATCCGCTCACGGGGCGACCAATTATCAACGCGCGCTGCTGCTGTATTTACTGGTGGAAGGGATAATGAGCGATTTGTTCCTGGTTGCAGCCACGGACGGCGCCTTCATTTGGCTCCAGTACGTCTCGCTGGGGTATAATCTGTCGGGAGTTCTCTTGCTTATATTCGAGATGGTGGAGAGTATGGGATGGCTACGCGAAAACTATCGATTTTTTGTGAAGCGCCTGCTATTTAGCTACGAAGCTTCACTAATCGGGGAACTTTCGAATGCTATTTGGCAGTCATACCTCCTTTCGTCGCTGAATAGGTCGGATCTCCGGAACACGAATTCGGTCTCGCTTGCTGTGTCGTATTATCTGTGGAGCTTGTGGGGACACGGAGCGATTGTGCTGTGCTTCGTCGCGTTCATTATGAGTGTGCGAATAGTGATCGCGGTCATCTACGTGCACTTGAAACATGGGCGAATAATTGATATCTTCCTGACGCCTTGCTGCGTCGACACGACGTATGGAGTACGCAACAAGATGACGAAGCTGTCGGGTTACCACTGGGAGGACGGCAAGCTCTACTACAAAGCAGACGCCTTGAAGGCCTTCGGACTGCTCAGAATGGTGGAGAACGGCAAGGAGTTTCTTGTCCTTAACAAACTGCACTGGTTTGGGCTTCCGACGAACGATTTCAAGGTGATTGGCTCTGTTGCTGACGATCGGGTGGAGCCGTGCAGTGAGCGACCATGTACCGGTGTGATTGGCTTCTTCGATCGGAACCTTGGTGGACCTCTAGGGGATTCCGAGAGATTCCGCTCGGTTATTGTGCGCAGGAGGAGCAGCGTTCAGCCATCTTTATCAACCAGCGTCCTTCCTACTTGATGGCATTACTTTCTAGCAATCTGTGGCGTCGTGACTCAACTCGGCATTATTATTCATCGATGTGGTCAGGGCCACTTGGTAATTTCACTCACAGTGCCAGCATAACTGTCACATCTCTGCAGCGTCGGAATCCTGTGCTTCATTTGTAGACACGCTTCTAGCAGCCCCGCCCCACACAAGATCAACAGGAACCTGTGCATAACAGCAGGAACAGAGCCACAGACTAACAGGTTCCTTAACCGCGCCACTATCGGGTATCGACTTGATTCGTTCACTTTAATCGGCGGGTAGGAAAAATTCCCGCGTAGAGCTTAGTGGAATATACCGTTCTCGCGTTGATATCCACTGGACTGGTGCGAACTCTGTGCGCGGCCGCCTATGTTCGCTAGAGACACGTGATCTTCTGGGCGCCTCGCGCGTCGTCACGATCTATAGGTGACGAACTCTCAGTGGCATGCCGCTAAGACTTCCGTTTCAATTCCATCTTAAATTTGGTTCCGAGGCATGACGCAGAGCTCCGTTTTGACTCGGTCTTGTAGGAGCAACCCAGTCCCAGTGCAGCTTGTGTCTGTCGACCACGCGGAAGCAGAGTGCAGTCTCTTCAATCTGGACCGCCGAGTTAGTTGACAGCGCCAGCTCGAGCCAAATACAACAGAATTATCACCGCGCAGCGGAAGCTTCTGGCGGCGTGGCTTGCCGTCGGCGTGATCCCCTTCGTGTTGCAGATCCGCGGCTTCACGAATTTCGCAACTCCTCACAAAATCCTTCCGAGTCTCATAGTAGAAGCCACAGACCGAGAATTTACTCGAGCTGTGTCCGCTGATAGGCATCCATATCGGCCAAGTCTGGTGGAATGTCGAGATGACGCATTATTACGCATTGGAGCATGGAAATATATGCCACTTCATGATGCCTCAATACAATAGCCACGGCAACGTCTTGATCGGAGGTACCAAGGTGGAACCATACCGCACAGCGCCATCCAGATGCGCTAACGAGAGTTACCCGGCTGAACTTTTCATTTACCACGGCAGCGTCGGGTACTTCAGCTTCCTGGATCAGCTGGTCAGCACCTATTGCGCTCTAGACGACACAGCCTACTCTCACGCTGTGGGGCTGGGTACGTTCGATATCAATGGGAAATCGTGCTTGGTGGTGAAGGATCTCGGTGGTCGTATTGGTACTGTATTGGTGGCGGAATGTGGATTATTTATCGAGGCCTCGTGCTGCGAAGGTGCTACGTTGCATGTAAACGCTACGGCAACAAATGCGATCGAATGGGCGCAACACTTCGACGCAAGCAAGCGACGAGTTTTGTACACGAGAATTTGAGATTATCCGCTCACAGCGCGACGAATTATCATCGAGCGGTTCTCTTATATTTACTGCTTGAAGGTCTCATGAGCGACTTGTTCCTGGTCGCAGCCACCGACGGCTCGTTCGTTTGGCTCCAATACGCTTCGCTGGGATACAATCTATCTGGGATCCTCTTGAAATGGTGGAGAGTATGGGCTGGCTACACGAAGATTACCGACTTTTTCTCAAGCGTCTACTTTTTAGCTACGAATCTTCGCTTCTTGGCGAACTTCTGAGTGCTATTTGGCAGTCTCATATCCTTACGTCACTCAATAAATCGGATCTTAAGCAGACGAAGTCTGTTGCAGTGGCTGTGTCGTATTACTTGTGGGGTTTGGTGGGGCACGGAGCCATTGCGTTCGATGGCCGGCGCTCATCTGTTCGAGCCTCACACCTGCGTGCACTGGGAACATGGGCGGATACGCGATATTTTCTGGGCGCCGTGCTGCGTCGACACCGTCTACGGAGTGCGCAACAAGATGACTAAACTCGCAGCGTATCACTGGGAGGGCGGGAAACTCTACTATCTGTAATGGTCTAAGTCTACGTGGACAAGCGCCCGTCTCGACATCGATCTCGTCAGCGGTTCCCGTGTCGACGCAGTACCAATCGAAGCTCGCCTCCAGATGTGTCACTCTGCTCTAGAGACGTGGACCAGTCTCCGTTCAACTCCGCTCCAAGTCACTACTTCGTGCTCGGCGCATCTCTGCTTGTACCAGGCTTCAACCTGGCTTTCGTGTTGCATTAGCAGCGTCTCCCCTGGAGACGCCCCTCAGAGCTAGCTACCGGTACTTGTTGCTACTCGCTAACCTCAATTCAATGGCATTCTGTATTTTGCTCAGTCAAGTACAAGTGGTTCACTCCACTATCGAGCGGACGCCTTGAAACCCTTCGGGCTACTCAAAGTGGTGGGGGAAGACGGCAGCCAGTTCCTCGTTCTGAACAAATTGGACTGGGTTAAGGTACGGCCGGATGATCTGGCGGTGATCGGCTCAGTGGACGAGGAACGTGTGGAACTTTGTGATGAACGCCCCTGTACCGGGGTGGTCAGCTTTTTCGATCGTAATTTGGGAGGACCAGTTAGCCCGCGCTCGACCGCCGTTCCGATGGGGAACAAAGTGTCACCTTCTCCATTATCACTCAACATCATTCCCACTTGATCCTCCAACGCAGCGCCTGTGACGGCTTCTGCTGCAACTTGTAGGGTCAGCTAGGAAAAGGTTGACGTATTTGGGGTCAGTTGGGATAATTATCCTCCACCACACGAGCCTCTACATCCGCGAGCACTCGTCGGAGCAAGCCCTGCGACAAAATCGTGTACAGCGAGGCATTGTCTAGCATTTCGTCGTTCGGGTGTAAGTGGAATTACCTGGACACGTAGCAAACGCCGAGCGTCGACATCTTCTATCAGAAGAACGTACCAGTGGCTTCTCTCTCGATGCAAAAGTTGCGGTACACTGGGGGCTCCACGAGTATATTAGGCGATGGTCCACGAGCGCTCCATAGTCGTAGAGCAAAATCTTCGTGGTCTCAAGATGACTCAAAGAAAGCACGTAATAAATATTCAAAAACGAAACTATCGCGTCGAATTCTACCGTAAAAAAATCTGAATACAAGTTACAGAACGCCTGATAGTCGAGCCGCCTAATGCTCTCGCTTTGGTCGAATTCTTCTTGAAAGGCTTACTATCCAACTTACAGGTCTACGCGTTGTATCTGATCGGATAGAAATTCTTCTCAACTTTCAATCTTTATCACTACGACATCACCTGTGTCCTTACTCTTGGTTTCGATATGGCATGGCGGCACCTTGGATCAGCATCCCATTTTGAGAAGCCAAAAATGCCGCAGGAGTGTTGAGCTTGCGCTGATGTCCTCAGACATCAACCAGCATTTGTGAAGTCTATCTATCTGCGGCGTTATCCGTTTCGGCTTGGTGTCTTAACTCCATCTTTGTCATCATTCATAACGTGGTCGTGGCTGCAGACGAACCGCACAGAAAACTATCAGCGCCAGCTCGAGACGCGATCTCTATGAACTCCAAGTGGAAGCTACTGGCATCATGGCTCTGCATCGGCACAGTTCCCTTTATCTTGTAGATACGCGGCTACCTGAAGTTCGCAGTTCCACACAAAGTCAAAGAGAGCTTTTTAATTCCCGCAGGAACGGAGCCGCAGACCGACAATTTGTTCGAGTTGTGCCCCATGAAGGGCCTTCACGTTGGCCAGGTGTGGTGGAATTTAGAGGCCACACACTACTACGCAGCGGAACAAGGTCACTTGTGCCACTTCAATACAACTGCCACGGAACCTTTTTGATGCGGTGGAAGCTCACCACACAGCGCCAACCAGTTGCGCCAACGAAATTTACCCCGTTGAAAAAATCCTTTACCACGGCAGCATTGGATATTTCTCCTTCTACGACGAATTTGTTGGTACGTACTGCACTTTGGACGGCACAGCGTACACACTCGTGACTGGGGTCGGCACCTTCGACATCAATGGAGACGCCTTGGCCCGGCATCAAGGCACTGATGGGTACAGATGGTCGTATTGGTACTGCATCGTCGGTGGAATCTGGATTGTTTTCAGGAGTCTCGTGCTGCGACGGTGTTACATCATTTGTAAGCGCTATGGAGCCAAATGCTATCAAATGGGCGTGAGTCTTCGACGAGAATCAGCTATGATTTTCGTACAGGAAAACCTGCGTCTGTCAGCACATGGAGCGACCACTTACCATCGATCCATGTTGTTGTACTTGCTCCTCGAAGGTCTGATGACCGATTTGTTCCTGCTCAGAGCGACCGACGCATCTTTCGCCTGGCTGCAGTACTTCTCACTGGGCTACAACTTGTCTGGTGTGCTACTGGTGCTGTTCGAGAGGATGGGGTGGCTGAGCGAAACTTACCGTCTTTTTGTGAAGCGCCTGCTTTTCAGCAACGAATCCTCGCTGCTGGGAGAACTGCTGAGTGCAATTGTACAGCCCTTGTATCTTTCGTCAGTCAATCGGTCGGATATGAGGAATACTCATCCGGCTGCTCTTGCGGTGTCATATTATGCGTGGGGGTTAATGGGGCATAGCATTATTGCGTTGGGTCTGATCGGACTCGTCATTTTCGCACGAGTACTCCGCGCGGTTACCTATGTTCGCTGGAAACATGGCCGTATACGAGAACATCTTTTGGGCTCCGTGGTGCGTCGATACGACCTTGGGAGCGCGCAACAAGATGACGAGGCTGGCTGGTTACCACTGGCGAAACGGAAAGCTCTACTACAAGCCAGATGCCTTGAAATCGTTCGGTCTTCTCCGAATGGAGGAGGAGGACGGCAAGGAATCCCTCGTTCTGAACAAGCACCATTGGTTTGAAGTACGGACGGACGATTTAGTGGTGATTGGCTCTGTAGCCGAAGAACGTGTGGAGCCTTGTAGTGAACGTCCTTGCACGGGTGTGATCAGCTTTTTCGATCGTAACTTAGGTGGACCTCTGGGTAATTATGAAGGATCCCGCTCCATTACTTGTGTGAGAAGCAAAGTTCTCCCTTCTCCTTCGTCACTCAGTATCATTCAGACTTGAAATTGAACTAATTCCTCGCACAACGATAAAGTCACTCACACTCCCGCTCGATAATCTCCAGCTGACTTGTAAACCGTCCTTCTCGATGCTCTGGGCTCAATTCGGTATCAGTGATGGTCACGTAAGGCAGCCGTAAAACAGCTAGCTTTCCGAACGCCTTCAAATACGCGGGAGGCGTTGCTCAGCCATTCGCGCAAGGACAGCGCATGCGGCGGTGGCAGAGGTTTTGACCCCGGGGTTGTCGCGATCGGCATCGGCTGCGATGAAAACGAGGGCGAGCTGGGTAAACTCAGGACGAAGCGCTGGAAATCCTGTGCAGCTTCATCAAAGCTGGAATACTTGTCGGTTTCAACCATGCTGCGGTCTGATCCCTTCTTGTTCCCACTCGCAGAAGCTGGTCGTTGTCTATGCGGGAACACAAACGACGCTGTACTGCCGCCTTCATCCAGCTGGTCGCTGTAGCTTGATAATTTGTACGGCACGCGAACCAGTGCTTGCGGCCACGCTGCTTCAAGCGCTCGCTCGTGGGCAGAGAAGAGCTCGTTCTCGCGGTAGAGCAACCCGGAGTCCGCGACGTTGTTCGCCGCAAACAACAGCCGCGCTGCGTGCTTCTGGCTGCTACCGGAGACACTGGGCAGTCGGCACTGGGCAAACTTATGCTCGATCTTCCTTACCAAGTCATAGACCGGAACCTGGTAAGCCAGCCCATCATGCACAATCACCACATAGTGGCAAATGGCGCACAAGAAGACCGCGATCTGGAGAGACGCAGCCTCCACTTGCTGCTCGGGCGTGAGCGCGCCGAATCTCGAAGTCTCGTTACGCTCCAGCACGTCAGCCAGCATCGAACTGCTCAGCAACGGCTGCGAGTCGAGCAGAATCGTCGGGTGTCCCGACCCGCCCACCATGGAGACGGCCAGGTCCACGCCCGTGGTCTCATGGCGGTCCATGACCACAGCCTCCAGGCTTCTTGTCGAGAAGATCGTCTCCTTCTGTCCTCTAATGTCCTTCTCCGCCAATAACGACAGCACTGTGGACTTCCCCACGCCTTCGAGCCCCAGCACCCCCACTACCGTAAAGTTTGTGAGTTCTAAGCAACTCCCCAACTTCATCGACAGGTCTGTGGCGAACTGCATCTGAGGCGTGATGAGCTTCACGCTGGTGCTTGGGGGCACGATCTTGGTCTGCTGTATAGTCGAAGGCCTCTTAATGCCCGGAGAGCTACTTGCTCTTAAACTGTGTAGAGACGGTGCTCTTAACCCCGAGCTGCCACTGAGTCGGGTGTTCACCTGCAGTTGGGGAGCATCGGGCTCGTAGAGGACGCCGGAGGACGCGCCGCTGGGCGGACGCAGCAGCATGGACGGGGGCTTGGACATAATGGCAGCTGGTGAGGGCGCGGGTGCCGCCGTGCGGCTGCGCGGCCGCTGGCCGCGGAACGCCCCGCGTGCAGGGCCTTGGCCTTGGCCTGGAGCTGCCCCGCTCATACTGGCTCGGGACGGAGCGCCATGGCTCGCGGAGGCGCTGCTGTTGCGGCGGTTGCTGCCGCTGCGCTGTGAAGAGAGATAAAGAGAGGGTTAGATAGCGAGAACGAAGCAGCGTGGGGGCAGAGTAAGGCTCACCTTCTGGCGCTGCTTCTGCGGCGTGGTTTCGCGATCCATTATTGCGCACTGAGGTGAATGGACAACAGTTGGCGAGCGGAAGTTGCTCTTCAAGTGTATAAATTGATTCACGTGTGCCGTAAATAAGAATGCAAGGTTGCCGTAATGGGCGATAATAAAATCAAGGTAACCCTGTAGAATGTGGCAAAAATGGGCATATTTAGTTGGGCTACAGTACTGTACTTCTACACGCGCTTGTACTTGTCCTGACGCTGGCGGCGGCCGCGCGCTGCCGTCGTGGAGGAGCCTCCACGCGCCTTGTTCTTGCCCGCGCCCTTTTGCCGCCGCTTGGTGTTGCGGGACATGAAGGACTCGCGCTCGTCCACCTCCTGGTCGAAGAGGCCCAGCGCCTGACTCAGAGCCGTCACGGGCTGCTCCTTCTTCTGATTCTGCTGCTGCAGCTTGTTCTGCTGCCGCTTGAGCGCGCGCGACGCTTCGAGCTCGGCCTCCGCCTGCTTCTCGGCGTTCTTGGAGGCCAGCAGGTCCTTGGCCGAGCTGGCCACGACGGCGCCGCTGGCGTCCAGCGCCAGGTCCAGCTCCGAGAATAACGACATCATGGCCGACTTGCCGGCGGTGGGGCCGACAGGCGCCGACACGACGGCGCTGCTGCCGGTGGCGCCCAGAGAGGTGCGCAGACTCGAGACGAAGGGCGTCGCCATGTTGGACGGAAGGTGATGGATGGCAATGCTAATGACCAATAGGCTCAATTTTGTGCCATTCGGTGGCCCGAAGGCGCTCGCACTTTAGGGAGTCTGCACACGATGAGCATCCATCCCTAACCCTCCGCCCCGCCGCCCGTGTTTGAAATCCGAGCCAAATTGGCGCGTTCGCAGTTTTGCGGAGACCGTGCATGGGACAGTACATCACCTGCTCCTGCCACCGATCGGCAATAAACTAACTTAACTCATTCTGTAGCCATACCACAAAAGCTCCGTTGGCTTTTGAGGTAAGGCTACATACTGAGTTAAGTTGACTGACAATAGGATTTGATTGGCTGATAAAAGCGTGACAGTTGAAAATACCGAATTATTAGCCGGTTTACTTATTCAAGGTACCGATAATTCGGAATTTTCGAGGCGGCGGTAGGGAGGCAGAGCATCCACGTGCTCAGTGAGTCGGGCAGGTACATATCCATCCAATCGAGGCATATTTCCATGTTCTCTCAGCATCGCTGAGAGCTACTGGGGTCTGACGTTGAAGTACCGAACTTAGAAACGATTACCGCTCGGTATTTCTGAAAAACGGGGGCTCAAGTGCAAGCAGAGAGGTGTGGCGCAGCCGGTGCAGGGGCCTTGACTGCGTTTCATTATGCTCTGAACTCACATGGGACACTTTTAGATTTTTTGAAAAGCTCAAACGTAGGTCCCAACTTCATCGTTCAAGTATACAAATGAAGCCATTTACTTCGTGTACCTTGGTGAAAAGTCACGGTAATTGCCCGGCTTAAGATAATGGCTAAGAAAAGAAATGCTAGGCAACAGTCTAAGCCGGTGTAAACCGGTGCTAACCCAAAACTTGATCGCAGCTCAACGGTACGTTATTGTGTGCGATTAAGTGTCGATTTGTATACCAACGACTAGTCGCAGAGCTATTTATGCAGATAAGGTGCTTGCTTTTACACCAATGAGAGTCAATCACAAATTATGGGGCATGAGGTGCCGGCACCCGACTTCGTTTTACTATCCAATTAGAAACGATAGAAATAGAAAAGAAATGATGGATAGTTAACGCATATTGTATACTTTCATAAGATATATCGGTATTAACTCATCGTCAGCAGGGTCGCACGTGGCTTGCTTGATGGCGTCCAGGAAGTGCTGCAATTGAGATCATGTATCGCGCGGCTACACGTCGACCCAGCTGCGAGTCGTAGCCAAGTCTGCCTCCAACCGAGCTGCAAGAGCGCTTCGACTGTCGCGGATGGGGTCGCTTGGTGCTTATCGACGTGTCAGCAACCTCTCGTACCCCCAGACGCCCGTCTGCACCCGCAGTCACTGCCATCGGCCTTTGAGGTGCGTAGTATTCGTACGGAATATCACTGCCGGTTCAGTAGCAGCTCATTCTCAGCCACTGCGGACCCGATATACACCGACTGTACTGACGTGTTGCGCATTGTGCCGTTGTTGTTGCTGTTGTTGTTGTGCAGAGCGGTCTGTGCAGTTTTCACCGCCGGCCACGATCAAACTCTATACTATTGCCAGCGAGCTAGCCTAGGTCTACCCAGCGTCGAATGGTGCGTGGCCATTGCTCCAAGCTCCACGCTGCCCTCATGGCCCTATCACGCTATGTAGCAGCAGCGTCGCTCGGCGTGTGGCGGTACCAGCTCCGCCTGAAGCACGTAGCCAACCACAGTCACAACCTGCAGCGGGATTTTGCGTGCGCCTCATCAAGCCTACGCTGGCGGCTGACGCGTGCTACGCGGGGCTGTACGTGCGCCAAGAGGTGTCCAACCTGGAGCAGACAAACTTTGGTACATGTACGGGCGGCGTTTTCAGGAGTTCGACCGTGAGGGCGGGCTTTCGTCTCAAAGACGCGGAAGCTGTCGTTCAAGAAGGTAGACCACGTGCACGATCAGAGCAAGCAGAACCCGATTCCAATTCTTTCAGTAGCAGTAGTAAGCCTCGGATATGAAGCTAGTAATCATCGTATTGGCATGTTTCGTGGGGCTCTGCTATGATATTGGCAGCAGTCGACAAAATTGGTTATACATTTGTACGGAGTTGAACTGTACAGCGGGTGGGCAAAGTCAGCACCCCCCCCATCTCTGTCCTTGGCAACTTCAACACCTTACCAGACTAGAGTGCAAGTGGAGATTTTGATCTCGATCGCGATGAAAGCGGCTTTCTTCTTGTGGTTCGCTTGCCTGCATCTGATTGGCATGCTATTTAACGAAATCCACCAATCCACGGAGCCAAATTCGTTTATACTACATTAATTATACTGTCTTCTGAGAACCAGTCGATTAAACGCAAGCCGAGTTCGAGCTCGAGTTCATTCGAGCAGTATCATATCCCTTTCATCCGACTAGACCCTACATGACACGAACAGCAAGGCGTCAGTACTCCCAAGACCTTCGAGACCGCGTCATCCACAAATGGAAGAAGGAGAAGCTGGGCTACAAGAAGATCAGCAAGCACCTGTGCATTCCTCGCCCAAGCGTGCGCTCTATCGTCAAGTTCTACAAAAAGCACGGGCACAGTACCATCCCGCAGCGTACAGGACGGCCTCGGCGAACCAATGACCGCGTCGATCGCCGTATAGTTCGGGAAGTAGAGCGCAACCGCTTTGTTAGTGCTGCGGTTGTCGCCGCTCAAGTGGCCAAGGACATCGGTCAGCCAGTGTCAAGCACGCTCGTCCGCGAGCGGGTTCGAGATACAGGGCTCCATGGGAGATCGGCTCGTAAGAAGCCATACCTAAGTCGTAGGCACCGCCGGCTTCGCGCCGCTTACGCGAAGCGGTTCGACAACATGGCCCCTGAGTGGTGGAGCAGAGTGCTGTTTAGCGACGAGGCGTCCGTCGAGCTTCACGGCACCTCTGGTCGAGTGTCGGTTTGGAGGAGACCACACGAAGCCTTCGATGCACGCTGCGTCATTCCGACATATAAGTCAAGCAGAAAGTCGCTGATGGTGTGGAGTTCCATCACCGCTGATGGTGTTGGGACTCTACATTTCTGCTAAGAATCCGTCACGGGTGACTACTACAGACGCATGTTGCGCCAAGAAATTCCTACTACCAAGGCGTTCATGAGTCTATCAGGTGAGACACTTTTTGTCCACGACAACGCGCCGGCCCACACAGCCAAGCTGACAGCAGGATGCCTACGCGAACTGAAGAACGTCTGGTTCATCATGAAGAAGGAGTTACAGAAGAACCCGGCAACATCACTCGATGATCTCAAGATTAAGCTTTTAGATATTTGGACTAACATTGATGACGAAGTAGTTAGGAAGTGCGTTCTTTCAATGCCAAAGAGGCTGAAAGCGGTGCTTGCCAGCAGAGGTGGTCATACAAAGTACTAAGTTGAAGTAGTAAATGTACTTCCAATCATATAGAATGGGGGGGTGCTGACTTTGCACACCCGCTGTACATACTAAGAAGCAGATTAAAGAGATCTCGCATGTCCTCGGGAGCTCACTTCTCTACGTTGTGCTTCTTTACGATACAAAGTATACACATACAAAGTATACACAAATTATGAGCGAGACGCTCTTTCACTAAGAAGAAATTCCATATTAGTGACAAGATCGTACTGCTCGCGTAGTACATCTAAGACCTCGCGCGCGAAGCGTGCTACTGAACATTGATCAGTGCTGAGAGACCTCGCGCGCGAAGCGTGCTACTATTTTGGCAATCAACATCGAATCCATGGCGGTCACGTTGAAGTGCACTGCAGAAGCAAATGGATGTGCAGATTGGCGCCCACAGGTGTCCCCATGTCAACGCATGGTCCCGTGAGCTATGCGCCTGCACTGCAGCGTGTCGGGCTTCATGCTCGTGCATGTACCGTAGCCCACGGTTGAGCCCCGGAGACCTAGGCGGCAATGAGGAGGAAGTGGCGATTCCGGCGCGAGAAGCTGAAGCATTCTGCATGCACTTCGTTCGTACTACCCGTGCCGCACATCAGGTTGATCTGGCGGGACAAGAAGCACGCCCGAAAGATGACTCAAAATGAAAATATGTGCAAATCTTACTCAGCACAGAATTCTCAAGTTCAGCTCCATTTACATACCAGATTCACCAGAAGGTGCCTCCAGCGGCGACATCGCAGTAAGTTCGTGCTCGGAGGCAGGCGCGGGCGGCTGCTCGAGAATGCCTCCCGACGTATTGATGACTCCCATCTCCTCGATCCCGGTGGGCCTGTCGGCAGCCACCGTCAGCCCTACGGGTATGCAAGCGTCTCGAAATGCCGCGGAATCTTCCACCGGAGACACGAGTTGGTGATATTCCTCTCCACTAGGCTCGAAAGAAAGGAGCGCAATGCGAGCGGGCATTTTGGTGCCAGCTTTTCTCCTCCATCGCCGCGGTCTTACAGTCAAAAGCGTTTAAAGGCTTACTGTTTCAGCGGTATGCTCAGTGTTGATAACTCAGTCATGTGAAATCCGATCTTGGATCACAGAAAATGGGATGTGCACCATATGTTATTTGTGTATTTTTGCGGTTTTTAACTGGGCGTCCCTTGATGAATCGGAAAGCGATTTCGGCGAATTTAACTCTTCAATAAGAGGAGTTGAGACTGGCATGGACGGAAAGCCCTACATCTAACTTGGGTAATGCCGCTGCATGAAGCGCTAAATGTAAGTATTTGAATTTGAATTTGTTGCGGTTTAGATGGCTATCTACTCCCAGGATCGCTCTCAGCTGCAATCCCGCCTTCAAATGCCATCCCCGTGCCAGCACACACCTACGGTAGAAGCCATGCGTTGCGGTTTTTGAAGTTACGGGAGGCATACTCGAAGCAGCCCCCCCCCCCCCCCCCGGCGCCTGCCTCAGAGCACGAACGGCAGACACCGGCCACCAGTGTACACCGCACCGTAACTGCGCACGCTAATTCAACTTGCAGGACAAGTGCGAGTGTAGTGAGCGGGCGAGCAGGACTTGCTGCTGCGAAGTGCCGCAAACTAGATAACGATCAGTGTGTTTCTTGTCCCGCCTGATCAACCCGATGTGCGGCACGTGGTTGTACTTCGAGCGAATGCTTCAGCTTCTCGCCCTCGTTACCGCGTAGGTCTGCGGGGCGGAGCATGAAGCATGTCCGACACGTCACAATGCACTGCATGTAGCATAGTGCGCCCCCAGGAGATTATGCGCGATGAGTCAATAGCATGGGGACACCGTGGGGACCAATCTGCGCATCTAGTTGCCCCAGTGCACTTCCATGGATTCGACGTTGATTGCCAAATCATGGAAGTCTGCCTCGATTGGATGGATATGTACCTGCCCGACTCACTGTGTGGATGCTCTCGGCCAGCGCATCCTCATCGTCGACGAGCTCCGTTCCGTATATCTCGGAGTCTTGTCCGGCCAACATGACTTCCCTACATGTACTGCACCTAAGTCTCTCAACGATACAGCACTGCGGTACCGGGTCTCCGATACTCTCCTCCTCATTTTCTCTTTTGCCTCTTGGTACGCACCACAGCTCCGCTCGTCGACTATCCACCATGGGTTGCGACAAGAAGTTCCTCACGATGGAGGATCTAAAGGTAGCGTTCAACATCTTCTGCTGCGTCTACGGCATCGGCACGCTCGGTATGTCCGGCAACTTCTCGCGCGCCGGTCCCGTACTGGCCGTCATCGGCATGGCCTTCATGGCCTTCGCCAACGTGTACGCGTCCGTGGCCATCTGCCGCGTGATGCTGCTGGCGCCCACAAGCGTCAAGACCTACAGCGACCTGCATGGGCAGGTGGGACCGTTGGCTTGCGGTCGTCTCGCAGATGGCCACGTGCCTGCTCGTGCCCTGCGTCCTCCTCGTGCTGGGCGGCACCTTGCTCGACGGCCTGTTCCCGGACGCCTTCAGCCCCAGCTACTGGGTCTGCTTCATGGCGCTCATGTGTCTGCCCGTGTGCCTCACCCCGACGCTCAAGGAAGGCGCCGGGGCCGCGTTCGCCGGCTGCGCTGCCACGCTCATCGCCGACGTCATCGGCGTGGCCGTCGTCATGTACGGCATGCGCGGCCACCCGACTCCGCCGTCGCCCGAGCTCAAGTTCTCGCAAGTCGCCGGCATGTTCGGCAACCTGTTGCTCGCCTACAACGCCGGCATCGTGATCCCGGCCCTGCAGCGCCAGCACAGGGAGCCGACGCGCATGCCGGGCGTGGTGTTCGTCACCATGGCCTTCATCTCGTGCCTTTTCCTCATCCTGGCCAGCACGGCGTACTCGGCGGTGGGCTGCCAGATCACGGGCAACCTGCTCTACTCCATCTACCCGGACTCGGACACGGGCCTCACCACGCTGGGCTTCAAGTCCAGCTGGAGCGCCGTCGTCATGGCCTACTTGTTCATGCAGCTGCACATCACGATCGCCTTCTCCGTCCTCCTGAACCCGGCCTTCTACCTCGCCGAGTGCCTGGTGCTCAAGATGCACAAGAAGAGGGAGGAGGACGACGTCGAGAACGCCCTCTCGTACGCCGCCGCCAACACGCCCGGCAAGGATGCTGCCACCGACGACCGTCGCTCGTCCAAGATGTCATACATCTCGAACGCCGACGCCGAGAGCCCGTACCACGGCGACGTGGAGGCGGAGGCAGCCGAGTACCGGGGCTCGAACGCGGTCAAGTACGTGACCCTGCGCGTCGCCATCATCGTGGTGCTGGTCGTCCTGTCGGTTCTCCTGAAGGACCACTTCTCGGACATGGTGGACTTCGTCGGCGCCTCGTGCATCACGCTCATCAGCATCCTGCTGCCCATTATTTTCCTGCTCAAGAAGCTGTGGCACGAGATCCCCATGTACGAGAAGATCCCGGCGCTGATGGTGATTGTCGTGTGCGGCTTCCTGGGCTGCTACGTGACGTATACGTCGGGTAAGACGCTGTTCGCTCCGACGGACTCGGACACGGCGTTCCCGTACTGCGACAGCGAGTACGAGAACGAGGTGTACTACAACTACACCACCGTTCACGGTGCATAAAGTAGTTACCCCCCTTCCCGCGCGCGCGCTGTAGCACCAAAGTTCATAATCTTCGTGATACGTTTCTGAATACTCGTTCGTTTGTCACTGACACGTTAGCTTGATAGTTAGAATCTGTGTCAGCCCACTGGACAAGGAAAGGTGATGAGCCCAGCAGTTTGGATTCATTTCGTCAGCATGCCACTTCCGATTCTGAAACACATCAAAGTTCACAAATCCACGCTCGCTGCTCCTATGATTTTACCAACAAGACCATGCAGGAACGTAATAAACTGACGCCGAGACTCCACGACTTGCACTACCGGTAGTCTTCACCGGTTTCGTAGGTGCCCTCATCCACGGAGTTAACTGCCGCGTACTCGAATGTAAAATTTGCGGTAAGTGCACGGTAAATTCCAAGGTTGCTCGATGCGCAGCAAGATGGAGCACCTTGTACACTGCGACTTGATCAAGTCGGAATGATGTTGAGATGTGAAGGAGAGGGCAGAACTCTGCTCCTCCTACGAACGATAATTGAGCGGAATCGCTCCGAATCCGCTGGGGGCCCACCCAAGTTTCGATCAAAGAAGCCAACCACGCCCGTACAAGGCCGTTCAGCGCACGTATCCACACGCTCGTCGGTCACCGAGCCGATCACCACCAGGTTCTCCATCCGTGCGTCAAACCAATGAATTTGTTCAAAACGAGGAGCTGGCTGCCATCTTCCTCCTCCATTCTGAGCAGCCCGAAGGATTTCAAGGCGTCGGCTTTGTAGTAGAGCTTTCCGTTCTCCCAGTGGTAACCACCCAGCTTCGTCATTTTGTTGCGTGCTCCGAAGGTCGTGTCGACGCAGCAAGGTGCCAAGAAGATATCACGTATGCGGCCATGTTTCCAGCAAACGTAGCTGACTGCGCGGAGTATTCGTACGAGCATAATGAACCCGATGAGGCCCAGCGCGATGACGATATGCCCCACCAAGCTCCACACATAGTATGACACTGCAAGAGCAGCCGGATGCGTATTCCTCATATCCGACCGATTGACTGACGAAAGGTACAAGGGCTGTACAATTGCACTCAAACTTTCTCCCAGCAGCGAGGATTCGTAGCTGAAAAGCAGGCGCTTCACAAAAAGACGGTAAGTTTCGCCCAGCCACCCCATCCTCTCGATCATCTCGAACAGCACCAGCAGTACACCGGACAAGTTGTACCCTAGCGAGAAGTACTGCAGCCAGACAAAAGATCCGTCGGTGGCTCCAAGCAGGAACAGATCGCTCATGAGGCCTTCAAGGAGTAAATACAGCAGCAGCACTCGATGGTAGTTTGTTGCTCCATGTGCTGATAGTCGCAGATTTTCGTGGACGAAGATCATAGCTGCTCTTTGCCCAAGACTCACGCCCATTTGGTCGCTTTTGCCCCCATAGCGCTTACATGCGACGTAGCACCTTCGTAACACGAGGCCCCTAAAGACTATCCACGTTGCGCCAACGGTGCAGTACCAATATGACCACCTGTAGCCTTCACTGCCGAGATGCTCGGCTAGGGCATTTCCATTGATATCAAAAGTCCCGACACCAACGACATGGGCGAATGCACTTCCGTCCGTAGCGCAGTATGTCCCAGTGAACTCATCATTGAAGGAGAAATACCCAAGACTGCCGTGGTAAACGAACATCTCAATAGAATAGCTGTCGCTCGCGCATGCTTCGACTTCTGCGGCTTTCATCGCCAAATTTCCGTGCGTATTGTATTCTGGAGCTACGAAATGACGCAGATATCCATGCTCCAACGCGTAATAGTGCGTCATGTCCACACTCCACCACACCGGCCCGACGTAGAAGCTCGATCAGGCTTTTCGTGATTTTGTGCGGAGTTGCTAGCTTCAAGCAGCCTCGTATCTGCAGAACGAAGGGGATCACACCGAGCAGCAGCAACGCCGTCATTAGCTTCCGCTGGGCTGTCATGATGCTGAATCCTGGGGCTAGCGCTTTCATCTGGTCGTGGACTCCATCTCGAAACGAAAACACTCGTCCCGACTTCATGACAACGGAGCATGGAGTATAGCGCGATGTCGCTATAAAACTCGCAGTCCGGTAATAGACCAAGGGATCATGTGCCTCCACGTAACGATTGTCCTGGAGCTCGAAACGTACCAAGAAAAAAATAGTTTTCGGCGCCCTAAGCGAGCGCTGCGGCTAATGAGTTGAAACTGGGTTAGTGGAGCTTGGGGAGTTCGGTCGACTTATGGTGGAGTCAGGTGTGGCTTCGACGATGGCATCGGATGCGATGGATCGGAGCTGGTCGTGCACTAGGGACTCCCATACGACCTCATGCTGTTGCCGTGCGGTGTATTCGGACGCCAGTTCCGCGAGTGCTGCTCCAGCACGGGACGAGAGTGAGCAGAGCGTGGTTTAATAAATACAGCGTTGACGCTCTTCGTACCTTCTGGGAGCAAGTCGGCTACGAGCTCTTTAGTCCAGTCGTCGAGAATGTCGGCAGCCACGGCGAGCGCCGGTGGGGTCGCAGCTCGAGACAGGTCGATCTTCTGGGCGAAGTATGACTTGACCATGGCCTGCAGCACGTCATGGAAGACGTCGTGGATACACTCGTCGATCAGCGACGAGAGCACACCGCCGGCCAGCGAGGTCGCGAGGTCTTGTCTGCGCTTGGTCGTCTCAGCCTCCTACATGTAAGAAGTTAGATGATGATGGATGGAGGCGAACGAGCATGCAGGCAGGGAAGGCTGCATGCACGAAAGTAGGTCCACCCACCTGCATGCATGTCTCTCGGAGGACGTCAAGCAAGCAAGTCGGCACGATGCTGGCCACCTCCTGAAGCAGAAAAACGTCGAGCAGGTCCTGCGCCTGCCGTGCGAGTCGCTGGTTCCGACGATGCCGGCCTGCCTGCCGCCGCCGGTAAAACCGATACTCCCGCTGCGCACACCAACGTTCGAAGGAAGAGCGTAAGGTGACAACTTCACCGAGTTGCATCATAGGTTAGAATAAAGCAGCCAACCTGGATCGTGGTGGCGGCGTCGTGCTGCAGCTTGGACATCGCCGCGATCGAGCGCATGCGCTGGCTGCGCATGGAGGAGGCTCGAGGCGGCCGAGCTACACGGTCGTCGGTCTCTTCATGACTGGAGTCACTGGCATCACTACCGCTAATGGACTCCTCGTCGCTACTGCTGCTCCGATATCTCCGACTGCGCCGCGACTTGTTTCGGCCGCTGCGGTGGCGCCGCTGCCGGCCGCGCTTATCGAGGGGGAAGACCGGCGGCAGCACCACGTAGGCTAGCTGCGGCCTCCGTCGCCGAGCCCGGCGGTGCCGACCATCGTCCCACTGCGCGCCGGCGTCAGCGTCGAGCTGATTGCTCTCGCCGCACCTCGCTGGATTTCTGAGCGGCGGCAGCAGCACCTCGTCCACCGGCGGCGCGTGCCGCAGCCGTCTTCCTGCTTGAAGCAAAAAGCAGGCGTTAGATCCGGCGTGCGAGAGACGCCCATCCTGCTGATCCCTCCGACACCCTCACCTGGCATTGCGCTCGTTATTGCAGCGCGCAACAAACGGACGACGTAGAGTCGCCGGTGCCGGCCAAAGATAGGGTCTCCTGCCCGGGTGCTGGAGAGCGAGATGCCGGCGAGAAAGACATGTCGGCGGCGGATGGCGCGCTCCGAAGGCTGGCTCACCACTCGTTCTCGTCGGGCCAAGACGCTTGGCTCGACACTATGTATGGGGGGCGATGGGACTCGAGGCGATGGGAGGAGCGTGTTAAACGCGCGTCGACTGGCCAGATCTCGCGACGAAACTTCAGCCTTCGCGTCCAAGCAGAACGCCGGTAGTGCCACTTCAACCACGCATACACGACACACACGTACACGTAGAACGGGTTAAATAGTGGTTGGTGTGTATTCTACTGGCGCTGGTTTCTAGATTTCATGGAAATGGGGGACACTGCCACTTGCTACTTTGCTACTGCAGTCGCTGTCGACTTGCCTTGGTTCTCGTTGGTCCTATAGATATATAGATAAATGGATGGAAAATGACTTGGCTGGGCTGGGCGTGGTGACCGTACGGCGCTTGACTGGACTCACTCACTGCAGCATCTCGTTGGACAGCTCCAGGTCGAGCGTCTCGTCGTGGCCGCTGAGCTGCACGAGGAAGACGCCGAGCAGGTGGAGCTGCTTCTGCAGCTGCGTCATGCTCGGGTTGTCCAGCAGCTTGATGGACTTGAGCTGCGTGTTGGGCGTGCGCCGCGCCACGTACTGGATGGCGCAGCGGTCGATCTGCGAGTCGCCGAGCGCGATGACCTGCTGCGGCGCGCGCTCCTGCTGCTGCACGTACACGCCGTGGGTCTCCACGGGGGGCTCCTGCAGGAAGCCGCGCTTGGCGAGCAGGTCGCGGTACACGGCGATCTTCCACTCGATGGGGCGGTCCGGGTACACGCTCTCGAAGTTGGAGCGCGCGCTCACGATGGTCATCTGCTCCAGCAGCGGCAGCACATTGGGTAGGAAGCGCTGGCACGAGCGTTCCACCCAGCCGGCCAGGCCGTTGGTCACGATGCAGCACGCGCCGAGCTTGAGGCACGCGTTCAGGAAGTTCTCCACCTCCGAGGCCAGCTCCTCCAGCACGGGCGCGCACTCGGCGGGCAGCTCGAAGGCCTCGTCCTCCGACGTGAAGCCCAGCTTGGCCAGGTGCGTGTTGGGCAGCAGCGTGTCGTCCCAGTCCAGGATGATCACTGCAGCGTACAAGTACACAACAGTTAGGGCACGTAGGCGAACGGTGAGAGGACGACGAGGGCGGACGTACGCGGCGCGGGGGCGACGTGGAGCTGCTCGACGACGGCCGAGGCGGGCTCCTCACGGACGGCGGTGCTGACGACGCGGCTGACTCCCATGTAATAGTGAGGTGGAGTGTGTGTGGTGCAGGTAGCCAGGAGGTCGTTGCAGAGTCTGGTAAAATCGCTTTTGCGAATGCGAACGAAGCAGCGCGGAAACGAAAAACGAGCCGGCTGGCAGAGGAACAGGAGCGAAAGGGCGCCCACTGTACACAGTTTGTTTCATAGCGATTCTTCAAGCGGGGATAGAAAAAGCACTTCAACGTCATACATTTGGTGTGAGACCGCGCTAAGTCAGTAGTGTGCAGAGCCGGGGATGTTTTGTATGGGGCACAGTATCTTCCAAAATCGCGCACTGATTTAAGGTCTCACGTCAAAAAGCGCAGGCCGCCGGCAGCGCTCTTGCAAAGTTGCTTTGCCGTGCCGTCAGCCGCGCTGTGTGAGGTCAAATTTGCCCGGCGCGTGCTGGCTGGCAACAAAGTTGCATCGGGCAAAGCACGTCTGCTCAGCTCATACCGCGGGCCAGTGTTGGCAAAAAAATATCGAAGGATTTTTATCCACATAAAATAAAATAAAATAAAAATATTTTATTTTTATTTTTATCCGATTTTTACATTTTTATCGAGCAAATCGAATAAACCGGGAGCTGCAGAGGAACCGTAGTTGCGCTAATAGTAGCCTATATCCTCGCTGCAGACAATCAGAGCACAGGCGACATGTAGCGCGGGCGGCTTAGCGTAGACAACAAGCAGTAGTTGAGGAGCAAGCGGTCAGCGGCATCACTGTGCCAATGTACCTCGAGTCTGTTGCTTCGAGGCGCGCCGTTTGCGTTGTTCGTCCGTGGCGGAGGCGAGTCTGGGGCGCAAGTGCTCAGAGTCGCTGATGGCGAAACCGGTCCGGCTGGTGCTGTCTTGATCGGGTCTGGCGCTCATCAACACAGTCGAGCGGGTTGGTCGGCGTAGCTGGCAGCGAGGCGTCAAGTGCTCACGGATCGGTGCGAGTGTCCGGCGCTCGCAGCTCGCACGACGTGGCTTTGGCTGATTGTGCTGGTGCGACTGGACAGTACGACCGGCGCGGCGACGGGCGGCGTGTGGACTTCGTCAGGCTCGGCGTCTGGATCTGGCGGTGCTGCTTTGGCTGGCAGCATCAGCTTGTCGGTGGGGTTGTCTGTCGTTGATGGTGGCGACGCGACATTGCCAGCGGGATGAGTCAAGTGGCATTGTGTTGGTGGGCGGTTCGACGCTATCGACAGCGTCTTCGTCTGGATTCGTCTGTAGGACAGTAGCTCTGCTGTAGAGATTGCCAGCGGCCATGCCATCGTGTCGCTTGCAGTAAAGGTGCCCGAATAGAGAACCCAGTCTTGTAATGAAAGCGGTTTCGTCTTTACAAAAAGAAGGATAACAGAAATCGCACTTATATGAATAAAAATCGAAAAAATATTTTATGGATTTTTATAAGCGATAAAAATATTTAAATCATTTTTTTGCCAACACTGCGCGGGCTGCGGTCCGTGCCGGCGTTTGCGCTCGCTTCAACCACCACGCAGTCCCACAAACATACATTACCATCGAGGCGCTCGGAGCCCAGCTGGGGCACTGCACAGATGGCCGCAAAGTAGTCTGCGCCGCAGCAAGTGCTCGATCGCCGACAAGAAAATCTCGACCGTCGGACATGTCCTGCCACAACCTCAGTCTTTGCGACATGGGCAAAATCCACACTGTTAAGAGGAGCCGAGAGCCAGGCAGCACGAGTGTCGAGGCACGCAATTGAATTGAACACATCAAACCACGCAACGAGTTGCACCGAGTTGCATCGTTAAATATCACCCTCATGCGAGAGGTGGCTACACCGGCAGACGCCTACTTGCGGATGACCTCCTCCTTGGTCTCGAGCACGTCGTCGTACGTGTGGCTCTGCACAATGTACTCGCTCTCGTCCTCGCTGTCGTAGCCGTCCAGCAGCGCCACGTACTCGGCGCGGCGCGCGGCCGCCGAGGCCAGGCGCTTCTCCAACAGCTCCTGGAACTCCTGCTCCTGGCGGTTGCGCTCCGCCTTCTCGGCGGCCAGGCGCTCGCGCTCCTTGAGGCGGTCCATCTGGTCGAAGCGCTTCTCGAACTTCTTGAGGTTCTTGACCACGTTGTTGTACTCCTCGTCCGAGAGCAGCGTGCGCGGGCGCGGGCGCCACAGGAACTGGTAGAACGCGTCCTTCTTCTCCTCCAGGAGCTGCTTGCCCTGGAACGTCCACAGCGTGTAGCCGTTGTCCATGGTGAACTTGTAGTACGAGTTGTCCAGCGGCTGGCACACGGCCGTCGCCACCACACGGCCCGACGGGTCCCACTCGACGTGCGTGCACTTGAAGTGCTCCTGCACCGTGATGCTCTGCTGCTCCGTGGCGTCCCAGAACTCGAGCTGGCCGTTGATCTCGCCCAGACCGGCCAGCACGATGTTGTTGCCCAGCGGCGACCAGTACAGGTGGCTGCAGGCCTTGTCCTTGAGCGTGTACAGCAGCGTCACCTCCTTGACCGACTTGCTGCCACCGTCCATGTCGTAGAAGGACACGTTCAGGCGCTGCTGGCCCTCGCCGTGCGCCGTGGCGAAGCGCGTGCCCTTGGGCTCCCACGCGAACGCCACGATGCTCTCCTTGACCTCCAGCATCTCGACGGGCACCAGCTGCTCGTGCACGCGGAAGAGCTCGAAGTTGGTGTACATGGTCTTCTTGGACTTGGAGTGGCGCGTCACCTTGACGCACAGGAACGTGCCGTTCGGGTGCCAGTGCAGCTTGCAGTCGCTCACGTTGAAGAGGTTTTTCTGACGCACCTCGCGGCGCGACGGCAGCTCCACGAGCGACACACGCGCGGGCACGTTGTTGCCCTCGGGCGCCCAGTAGGCCAGGATGGGGTCGGTCGGCGACCAGAAGAAGTCGTGCACGCCCTCGGCACGCAGCGACTTCTTCTCGAGCAGCTTCATGGACGGCAGCTCGTAGATGCTGATGACGTCCTTGCCGCGACGCGCCACGTACTTGTCGTCGGCGCTCCACTTGAACGGGGTCATGAGGCCCTGCACCACCTCGCCCTTGGCGCCCGTGGGCTTGCCGGCGGGAAAGGCGCGCAGCATCTTGCTCGTCTTGACGTCCCAGATGATGATGGCCGAGTCCTGCTCCGTCTCGCTCAGCGTGAGGATGTAGTTCTCGTTGGGCGAGAAGACCGCGAGCTTGACGTTCTTGTGGGCGAAGCGGCCCACCTTCTCGTACTTGTCGCCGCCCCAGAGCGCAATGCCCTGCGGGTGGAACGTGGCCAGGTACGTGCCCTGAGGGGACCACAGCACGTACTGCGAGCACCACTGCTTGTCGTTCAACTTCTCGCGGTCGCCGGCGTAGTCGAGCTCGATCTCGCCCTTGTCGCTCCAGAAGAGCTCCGTCTCGGAGCCGTGGCGCAGCACGAACATGTCGCGGCGCGCCGGGTCCGCGAGCCACGTCTTGAGGTTCTTGGGCTCCACGAACTTGTCCACCTTGGGGGCCGCGAACTCGGCGGGCGTCTTCTGGAAGCGCTCGATGTCCTCGTACTTGTTGACGAGCATCGTGTGGCGCTTGTCCAGCGCGAAGTTGTTGATGGTGCGCACGGCGTCGTTGGCGTGCGCCTCCTGCTCGTACTCGACGAAGGCGAAGCCCGTGGTCTTGCCGCCGCCGCCGAAGGGCATGCGGATGTCCACCACGGGGCCCACCTGGCCGAAGATCTTCTTGACCACGTTCAGCAGCTTGCCGTGCTTGGTCTCGTCCACGAAGGGCAGGCCGCCCACCACGACGGACATGCTGTAGTCGTTGCAGAAGTCCGCCTCCTCGTGGGCCTTGCTCGTGACCTCATCCTCCACCTCCTCGTCGCTCAGGTAGTCAGCGTAGTGCTCGGCCTCGCGCTTGAGCTGCGCCAGCTTCTGCTCGAACGTCGTGGGCGCCATCGTCTCCAGCTCCGTCCTATACAAACACAAGATGATTGACCGACCACACCCAAAGGGGGTCAAAACAATCTACAGAGCCGCTCAGCCACTCGTTGCGACCTACACCCGACATACGTTTTTCAATATAAGTTGTAGGTTGAAACCTATATAGGTAGCATTGTAGATCGGCCCGATCCTACAACCGGACCGTTCGTTACGCATGAAACGGCGCAAGGTTGCATGCATGTTCGGAGCTGCTCGGTCGAGGGTGTTACTGCTGCACTCAACTCGCCTGAGCTCAGAAGAACTCTCTCTATCTGTCGCGCACCCGGATGCAGCCCGTGCGCCACCACCGCCGGCGGAAATCCCCTGGCGCCAAGCTCAAGCATGTGTGCGCGCTGCTGCTGGTGACGACCTCCTTGTGCCAAGTTGACGCCGTCATTGACGTCGCCGCGCAGCTCCACCAGATGCAGCAGCGCAGTGCAGCGAGTGGGAGCGCAGCGGACGCCGCCGCGCCCCAGGTCGTGCTTAGTAACGTACCGGACTCGCTGCTCGTGCGACTCGCGGAGAAATCGGTCCGATGGGACTCACTCTCCGGCTACCTGCAGCGCGCGCTGCTCTGGGATACAGGACTCGTGATGACCAGCGGCGGCAGGTTGGTGCAGGTGTACGCGCCGTGCAACGAGTCCATGTCGGTGATCTTGACGCCTTTCGACGCGTACAAAGGCAAGGACTGTCGGATGGAAACGTGCGACTTGACGGGGCTGTACTTTGCAGGTTCGACATGTTCGCGCACGACCGTGTGGAAGGCGGCGCAGTGCGGAATTGCAGCAGTGGAGAAGAACGCGACGGATATTGAGAACGCTGAAGCATCAACGTTGTGGTCTGAAGACGGAGATCTGGCGGGCGTCCCGGATATTCGACTGTACAAGCACGTACAGGACAATAGCTCAGGCTCCGCTGGCGTTCATGAAGTCATCGGTTCAGGCTCTGAAGACGACTACACAATTGAGGCCGACGTTCTCTTCACGATCAACCAGATCGCGCCGCTGCCGTGGAACATCGAGAGCTGCCCGGGAGACTCGTTTTTCGTCGCTCCCTGTGTGGAGTTCGGAACCCCCGACGAGGACCCTTTCAACCCCTGGTGTCTTCCTTCTCGGGGCGGGTTTGTTGACCTGTGGCTCGAGAGCGAGATTTCGGGTGAGGACATGTCGACTGGTAGCTCAGCAACGTCAGCCTCAGCGCTCTCGACTGACGCCAGCTCGAGTATTTCCGGTGATACAGTCATTCTCGTGGTACTTTTCATCCTACTCGCAGCGGCCGTGGGAGCTCTTATCGCGGTGCAGGTGAACCGAAAGAAGAAAGACGACGACAAGAGCACCGTGTCATCTCCGACGGTCTACGCGAGCGCCACAACAACGCGCTCGAAGCAGAAAACCAACGGCATGAACAGCCCTCGGAATTCTCTCAATGAATCTCGACGGCGGCGGTCGATTGAGTTGGCAACGTTCTGCATCGACGCGAGAATTACGTCCAAGCGCATTGCATACGACTGCCTCACATTTGACAAGCTTATTGCCCGTGGAGCTAACGGAGAAGTCTGGAAGGGTACTTGCGGGTCTCAGATCGTGGCCATCAAGCAGCTCCTGCCGGAAAAGCGTCACGATGAGGATAACGTCATGCTCTTCGCGAATGAGGTGCGACTCGCATCCACTCTAGAGCATCCCAACATCGTGCGATTTGTCGGTTTATCCTGGAACCGCGTGTGCGACTTGTGCATCGTTTCCGAGTTCATGGAGCAGGGAGATCTGTCCATGCTGCTCAACTCAAAGCGCAAGGATGAATTGTCCTGGTGCAAGGAAAAGCTTGGCATAGCCACGGATATCGCCGAGGCATTGGCGTACCTGCACGGCCGACAGCCGATCATCATCCACCGCGATCTCAAGTCTCTCAACGTCCTGCTGGACAGTCGGCTGCGCGCGAAGCTGAGCGACTTCGGTCTCAGTCGCGAGCGTTCGTCGGACGACACGATGACCAACGGCGTGGGCACTTTGCTCTGGACGGCGCCCGAGATTTTGCGCGGTGAGGCCTACAGCGAGAAGGCGGACGTGTACTCGTACGCCATCGTGCTATCCGAGCTGGACACGTGTTTGCCGCCCTTCACACTCAACGCGGAGGTGAGCGAGCGGCACCTGACCACGATGCAGCTCATGCACCTTGCCACGTCGGGCCAGGTCCAGCCGCAGCTGCGCGAGGACTGCCCCGCGCCGCTGCAGCAGCTCACAACGGCCTGCGCCTCCTTCGAGCCCAGCCATCGGCCCAACGCGCTGGAGATCGTCTTCACGCTGCGCAACATCGCCCGCAACATGAGATACGACACTGCCAGCTAACAAGAAGCAGCCGTACTGAAGCCATGTCAAGTATAATAGCTACGTGTAGTGATGGGCCGTAGCGAACGTACGCACACTGAAAGTGTATTGCATCTTTTTGCTTGATCTACATCCAAGTCACAATGTCGTTGCCTAGCGCTGATAGTTCTCAAAAATGACCAAAGTCTTGCAACCGGCGAGGCTAGCGCTCGGCACCGACATGATGAACAGCTTCAAGGTCCAGGCAGCTTGAGGAGGGCAATGACGAAAAGCGAGTTAATCTCGGCGGCGGCGGCTCTTCTGAGGCGGGCTTGCGGTGCTGCTTGTGCGGCGGGAGACTCGCAACGCTTCAACGATCGGCGCCTACATACGCAACTTCCCGACTGCTGCCGCTCTTCAAAGTGACAAAGGACTTTAGAGAAGCTCCGCCACTTCGCCCGATGGCCTCTGCAAAGCTTGCCAAGCAAGCAGGTGAGGGTTCCGAGCGGACCGCAACGACATCGTGCAGGTCGTGTGATTTCGTGGTCGTTTTATGGCCGAAAGCCAAAGATCTCCCCATCCTCCCTATACATTTGGCAAGTCACATCAACCCTAGTCACTATACCTAACTGTCAATTTGGAGCTCGAGCTCACTTGCCTAAGCTAGGTACTAAAGACAGCCAAAGCGATCGCCGCCGCCACCTAGCTTGCCATGCCGAGGTGTCCGACAGCATGTCTTCGGCGCGCTGGCAGTCTACGTGCCTTCCGTGACCGCGGCGGCGGTCGGTGGTCCCACCTCCCGCCCTCTCGCAATTGAACCCTTTATTGTGCCTTTCGGTCATTTTGCCGAGTCCTACGTAGGACTTTGGAGGTCAGTTAATCTGAGGTTGGGGGTCTCTAAATCTGAGATGCAAATCTCGGACGAGTTTGATGAGCGGTCTCCCGGAGGCTCTCCGTTCAATGGACGTCCAAGCCAAGCAAGCTTTGTTTGGGGAAGCAATCAGTGCTGGAACCCACGAAGGCGAAGGGAGAAGACTTGGTTGTTTAATGTATCGACCGCATCGTGCTTACCTAGGTTTATTCTGCGTCGGACATACACCGTATTAGAGTCAGCTCGTACGAAAGTCCTGCCACAAGACTTGACAGGAGTCCTTGGTAAGACCTCAAACCCCGAATGCCGTGAGAATGGGCGACATTCGGGCTTTCGGCTGTTTGTAGGATGCTTCCATCGGACTAGCAATTCTTGGTCCTAATTCCCTATGAGGGGCCCGCTAATCTGCTCCGATAACCTAGCCCCATCTTAGTAGGTAGCTGTTTTACACGTCCGATTTGCCTAAACAACTGAAAAGCACAATACCACATGCGGCTACACGCGACTTGCTTTATGAAGTACCCTGGAAAGTAAGGTCCCTATGTTTGACAAACGATGGTACTTACGGCACCAGGATGAACGACGACGACGAGGCTGGGCATTTTGACGTGAACGTACATGTACGTGTACAACCACGCTCGCTACCTTAGTGCGCCACCGAGTTTTGGCGCCGACGTCGAGATGTATATGACTGCGCACCCGCCACACTAAAGCTGAATTTCTCGTGGTTGATGCGGATTCTCAATGCTACCGCTGACGCTTTTTGTACGATAACTTTTCTTAACGATATATTTTGCATGGCGACTGAAGTTGTGTGGAGTATCAATGTAGCTTCGGCAATGCTACGCAACTGAGCTCAAGTGATGAGACACAAAGAAAACAAGATGTGACACCGGCACCATGCTTACGAGCCTAGCACGCTCGCAGGTTCATGTATTACACGGCGTTTCCGGCACGCTTGCTGCTGAGGACGCCAAAGCCTTAATAGCAAGGTTCGCCCCACAAAGGCAAACATACATGTACAACTTGCAGCAAGCACTGCAAGCCGAGTCCGTCGCGACGGTCGCCCGATTGCAGAGGGCGATCACCGATCGCAAATCGCTGCAACCTTTGTCAATCCGCTCACGCTTGTACTTTCGAGGTCGGTCCCGTCTGGACCCAAAAAGCCGGCAGCAGGCCCCGACTCGGTCATTCCAAAATTACGACTCTGCCACTCAAGTCAAGTCGGCGAGGGCCCCAACATTGCGCGCAGTCCGCAGTCAAATCGCATGGTTCCGGTGCGGCGGCGCGGCGCCTTCTTCCTGCTCGCGCGCTACCGGCGGCGACGGCGCCGCACGCCCCTGGGCGCTATCCTGTGTCTCACATGCCTACTGCTGCTCGCGCGCGACGTGCGCGCCGCCGGGGACCTCGTGGCGCGGCTGTACAACCTGGAGACGGCGGGCAGCTCGGCCGCCAAGCTCTCGCTCAGCCCCAGCGCGCTGCCCAGCGCCGTGAGCGACCGGTTGTCCAGCTACTCGCTCGCGTGGAGCGACCTGTCGGGGCTCATGCAGCGCGCGCTGCTGTGGGACTCGGGCTTCGTGTTCGCGTCACCTGTCGGGAGCTCGTCGGCGTCGGGCGCGGGGGACGACGTGCAGCTCGTGCAGATCTTCACGGCCTGCAGCCAGGGGATGGGCGACCTGCTGCCGGCGCTGGCGGAGGTCAAGACAATACAGGAATCCACAGACAACAGCAGCGCCTGCAGCGTCGAGAACTGCGGCATTATTGGACACTTTCTGCCCGCGGCTTGCCCCGCGGAGCAGGTGATCCCCCTCACCAGGTGTGCGGTGTACGCGTCGGCCATGGCCGGCCAGAAACAGTTTGCGGGGGTCTACTGGGTCGAGGACGGACGCAGCACGGCCGTGCCTGAGCCCGTGGTGAGGCGGCATACGCCCGAGGACACAGAGCCGAGCGACGCGCTCTTCGCCGTGCACTTGACGGACGCGAGCTTTACAGGGACCGAGTCGTGCCAGCCGCACGTGGAGTTTATTCTGCCGTGTCGAGGCGTGGCGGATGACGTGGACATCAGCAGCAGCAGCGGCAGCACCAGCCTCACAGTCAACGGCAGCAGCTTTACAGAGATCGACCTGTGTCAGGCCTCGCCCAGCGCGGCGATGGACGCGTGGCTGGAGCTCGAGTCGACGCCCTCGGCGGGGACGTTCTCCACGACGGCCATCGTGCTGCTGTCGGTGGCGATGCTGATTTGTTTGGTGCTCGGCACGTCCGTGTGGTGGCTGAGCCGCTCGCGCGCGTGGCTACAGGACGCGTACGACCGCGCAGTTCTGGAAGGATCGTGGGACGACGGAAGCTGGTCCCCCACCTCGCACTTGCTGGGTGGACCGCTCGCTCCGACACTGGCCACGGCGGGAGCAACTGACGAGGAACGACTCACTCCGATGGAGGTGTTCTTCGGTGCGAGACCCAGAAGCCGACGCTCCCCAGGCATTCGCGGCGGTACCTCAGCCCTCGTGGCCACCACGCGGGCCGAGATCACGCTATCCAACGACCAGCTGTGCCGGAAAAGCCCTATCCTGCGCGGTTTTGTGTCAGACCCAGCCATCGTGACGAAGCGCATCTCGTTCGCACAGCTCCACTTCTTGCGACTGCTTGCCAAAGGCGGCAGCGGTGAGGTGTGGCTGGGTCAGTATGAGGCTCGCTACGTGGCAATGAAGTGCTTGTTGCCTACGAAGCGGGAGGACCCAGAGGCGCTGGAACAGTTCGCGGAGGAGATCAGGATGGCGTCACTTCTAGCTCACCCGCGCATTGTCGCGTTTTGCGGCGTGGCCTGGCAGTCGCTGTTACACCTTTGTGCGGTCACGGAGTACATGCCGCGCGGTGATCTGGAGAGTCTGTTAGCGAACCCGATCGCTCAGAAGGAACTGAGCTGGAGCAGGGAGAAGCTCACGCTTAGCAGTGACATCGTTGAGGCGCTCGTGTACCTGCACTCGCTCGTGCCTATCGTGATTCATCGTGATCTCAAATCCAAGAACGTGCTGCTGGATCGCCGACTGCGCGCGAAGCTGAGCGACTTCGGACTGAGTCGTGAGCGCTCGGTGGAAGACACTATGACTAACGGCATCGGCACCATCCTGTGGAGCGCGCCGGAGGTGCTAGAGGGCAAGCGCTACGACGAGAAGAGCGATCTCTTCTCCTTTGGCGTGGTGCTGTCCGAGATCGACACGTGCGCTCTTCCGTACGGCTTCAGTCGCAACGCCAAGATGCGCAGTATGCAGATCGTTCACCTCGTGTCGGAGGGCAAGTTGTTGCCCAATTTCCGTGACGACTGTCCCCCCGCAATCCGCGCACTAGCTCAGCGCTGCCTGAGCCTGGATCCCGCGGCACGACCGACAGCTATGGAGGTCGCCTTCGAACTTCGTTCCTCCATCGCGCCGCAGCTGCTGAAACAACCAATGCCGACGGTGGCTGACGACGACACTGGCAGTATTATCTCATCAGCGTCAGCGCCGTCTCCCACTGCAGCACACATTGACATTGAAGACGACGACACTGCATCCGCACCGCCACCCGCACCTGTACCATTACACTCTAAAGTTATCGACGTAGATGCCAACTCGAAGGAGACGCAGACGGAGCCGTGAGCAGTCGACGAAAAGCACTAGGAGCGCCAACGTTGGCAACTCGCATTACAGACCAAAGGAAGCCCATTAATTTATGAGAAAGAAGCTTGTACAAACCAGATCGAACGCTGTTGATCCGCCAGCAATAGCTGGGTGAAGACACTGACGAAACGGACACGATCACTTGCTCGATGAGCTTGTGGCCAAACTTTTGACTCGGCGTGAGTACGCCATGGACAGCAGTAATGAGAGTGAAGCTGCTACGCCCGAAGCCGTGCGGAAAGCCCGCTTGATTCGTCGAGTCCCGCTCCTGGCGCATGTCGTGAAAGAGGGACTCTGTCCGGAAGGTGTTTTGCTGCGATCACTGGAGCCCGTGACTTACGCTGATGGAGAGTACATTTATTGCCAAGGCCAGCCCGAACGTGACGTGTTGTTCATCGAGGAAGGCAAAGTTTTGATCACGCAGCGTCGACGCTCTCGCGCTATGAGTAATGCTCGACCAGTGGGGTTTATCCCCATGGACAGCTCCGGTGGAGTCATCTTCGCTCGACGGAGTTCGTGGAGACGTTCCCAGGTTGAAGCCGAGATGGAGATTGAGTTGCACACGCACGAGGAGCTCGAGTACTTTGGCGAAGAATCGCTGCTGCAAGGTCTGGTGTCGAGGACGCTCAATGCTGTGGCCAGTGGGAATGTATCGTGTTTTGCTCTGCCTGAGGCGGCTTTCGCTAGGTTGCTAGCGCCTGTACACGAATTGATGTTGCACCGTCATTTGCTGCGAATGCATGGAGTCCTGGCGAAGCAGCGAGTGTTCCAGCATTTTTCAGCTCGCCAGAGGCAGTATCTATTGGATCGCTGCACGCTGGAACACTATGAAGAAGGAGGGAAGATTATACAGCAAGGCGACAAGGAGGACGATCGGTATTTCATTTTGGCTGAAGGTGAGGTGGATGTGGTTCTGGATGAGCCTCTAAGAGATCCGAGACGACCGAAAAGCGCAGTGATAGTGGGTGGAGAGCAAGCAGTGGAAGAAGAGGACGCGAAGGTGGGAGTGAGAACGTCGGTCGTGTGCAGGAAGACACTTTACCAAGGATTTGGAGAAATGGGGATCCTGTGCAGACCTCGAACAGCGCACGTAGTTGCTGCGGGAAGCGTCATTTGTGTTGGTATTTCACGGAAGGGGTACATTGGCGCTTCTCAGTTGAATGGGGTTAGTGCGCTGGACGCTGATGCCGAGGCTTTGCTTGCCATGTCATTGAAGGAAGAGTGGAATCTCGTTGTGAAGACGCGCAATTTGCACTTGGCAAACCCCTCAGTATCTCGCCATCTCGAGACTTTCGTCAAGAAGTTCAAGGCGGCCTACATGCAGAAGTTCGAAGGAAAAACGCTGTACTTGGATCTATTGAGAAGGATCAACGCCGAGCCGACACTTGCGGGCGAGTTTCCGTTCGTGTCGGACCGCGTGGCTTGGGACCAGCCAGCATCTTCACTCAGCATCACGCGCGCGGAGACTCGACGCATTCTGTCGTTACCTCCAGCCGAGCGCTCCCCGTTCGAGATCAGCTTCATGGCTCGCCTACTCGAACCTACAGCGTTCGTCAACAAGTTTGATCGTCCTTCCCACGTGGATACACTGACACTTGCCCGGGGAATCGCTCGCTTTGCAAATTTCCTCACCGTTCAGAAGGACAAGTTCCTGTTCCGACAGGGCAAGATCGAAAGCCACGCCTTCCTTATCTTGAGAGGGAACGTGAATATTGTGAACGAGGACGTCAACACGCTGCAACCGGGACTTGCACTCAAGCAGTACGATGTACTGGCCACACTATCAGCTGGAGACAGTTTTGGCGAGTTGTCCCTTGTCACTCGCCTTCAACGATCGGCCTCGGCTCTGGCGGCATGTGAAGTGGACTTGTTAGTACTGGAGCGTCCGCACTTGCAAGCCTTAACTGAGATGATACCCGGCGTATCCGTGCAACACGCCATGGTCGAGTGCGCGGAATTCCTCGCAACGCTGAGCTTTCTTCGCGATAGCGACTTCGCCCAGTGCATCCGCGTGGCACACGACCTCCAGGACCAATTCTACGAACCTCGCCACATTTTCCTACAAGAACCCGTGCACTTGCGCACACTTTACATCGTCAAGAGTGGAGAAGTGACTGTCTATCTGCGTCGAATTGTGCCGGTCGCTGAGGTCACAGTGAATTCCGGAGCAATTGACTCGACCTCAACTAAAGAAGTGCTCGTTCGAGTGGCCACCATCGGACCGCAAGAGTTTTTCGGCGTTGCGATTGCAAGTGCCAACATGTTATCAGCCAGTGGATCAGTGGCAGCAGCAATCACCTCAGCTGGAGCTGCCACTTCTCCTGCATCGAACAATGCCCCCCCTGGATCGCCACCTCCTCCATCCTCACCAACATCACCTGCTGCATCATCAACAACACACGCCAACAACAACTATATCGCCGCCACCTTAGCGTCAGTGACGCCCACGAGCGCGGCTGCATCATCCACCTCAACCAACGTTGACCTTGCCAGAACCGTCTTCATGTGTTCGACCCGCGTACAAATGCTGGAACTCTCGGAACGCGGGTGGAGACGACTGCCATTGGCAAGTCTGCACAGTATCCGCAACTCTCTCCTCGAACGCCACCGCTGGAATCTCGAAACAGTGGAAAAGCAGCAGCAACAGGGCAATCCATCCTTCTTTGTCGTGGACAAACCGTGGCAGCCCGTGACCCGTCCAACGACTACCGGATCCCCGAAAAAAGCCGCTGGAGACCTTAAAGACTCTCAAACGCGGGTACTGGAGCCGTTGCCGACGACTCAATTGGCTCGACGGATAAAGGACAAGAAGCAGCAACAACAGCAACAAGGCCACAACAACGCCGTCTCGCGACTATTTTCTCCTGCTCCACTATCTCTAACCAAACCAAGCGGACGACCATGCGTTCCCAACATTTCCACCGAGCGCAATACGGCAACTCTATCGAGTCGCGGGCCCCCAATGTATGGCACCAGTCCACCGAAAGTATCCTCGCCACGTTTTGCAACACGCCAGGAGAATGCGCAGTTCACGCCGGCAACTTTTTCCTCCTCCCCGACTCGGTTAAGCCAACTGGGAGGGTCTTTCCAACCTAAAAGTGCAATTGTGACGTCGTCAGGCAGCGCATCTGTTGCATTTTTCAGTCCGCCAAACACGGCAAAACCACTTGCAACGAGTGTATTGGCCCCACGACCTCCGTCGACGGCATCTACTCTATCAGTGAGCCCAAGTCCGCGCAGATCCAGCACGAACGCATGCACCCCAAGGCAAGACAATGACAGCAAAAGTGACTTTAACGCCATGTGGAAGTTGCAGCGCAGACCTTCCACATCGAAACCTTAACTTAATTAAACCCCTGTCATATCCAACGCTATCACCCTTGCTGTTGTTGCCTTGCACGAACCGTTGGTGTTGAAGTTTTCATCTTCCCATCCGCCCAAGCGTCGTATGGTTTTGGGAAGTGGTTGAACTTTTTCGTTGCGGTTAGGCACAGCATTCCATTTCCACTTTTCATTCGCTATTTTGCCGACCAAAGGAAAGGATGGAGAGTGTGTCGCTATCGCTGTCCCCGCCGCTGGGGGCCTGCGCGCCCGTGACGGAGGCACTGCCCGCGCCCGCCGCGCGCTTCCGGCTGCAGTTCACCGGCGACCGGCGCTCCAAGGAGCTGCGCTGGGTGCTCTTCGCCTGTACGTGCCGTGCCGACACCATCCCTAAAATAAAATGCAAATAGGGTGTACCCATCTCTAACGCTAACTTGAAAACTCTATTGCAGCCACTCAGCGCGGCGCCGTGGGGAAGCTCATCTTCACGTTGGAGAAGAACAACACAGCCCACGTCAAGTCTGTGGTGGTGAACAAGGAGTTCCGTGGCCTGGGGCTGGCGCGCGTGCTGTATCTAGCGACCCTCGCCACGCTGGAGGAGAAGCAGGTTAGGGCGCTCTATTTGGAGGCTGAGGAGGACGCGAAACGCCACGACCGATTGGTGGGTCTCTATCGCGGTTGGGGTTTTGCCGAAATTGCCGACGCTAAAGTGCTCTTCCTCTACAACGGCAACGAGTGTCTACGTAAAGTGCCGATGGTGTCGGAGTTCCAGAAAAACACTTTTTTCCCCGTGCGACCGAAAGAAAGCACTTGGTTCTGCATGATGGCGTTGCAGACCCCGGACGGCACGTGCCTTGTAGCGGGGGAGGACGGCAACATTGAAGTGAGCTCAAAGGGAAACAATGGGTGCATGTGGCAGACCCTTTTAGGTGCAACAGGGGAGGTTTTCCTGCGCAGTGTGCATGGCAAATTTCTGTGCGTGGAGGAGGACGGGACCATTCTGGCCGACCGACCCTTAAATTCCACGTGGGAGACGTTCCAAGTTGTGCCGCACCATGCCGAAAGTGCAGCACAAGTTGCTGGAGGTGTTGCACTTCGCAGTTTCCACGGGAGTTATCTGTGCATTGATCCATTGGAGAAACAGGTGCAAGTCTCGGACCACCCCGTGCCATGGGATGGAGGGGAGATCATGTCGTTGGTCTGCAACAAGGCGGACCCGCACCCTCTTTTCGTGAAAATCATGAGGAAGTACCAGACCGCTGCGTTCGTAAAGACCCAAGTGACGAAGTATGGGGATTTGGGTCATGCTCGGATGTCGGTGCCCGAAGCGTGCAAGTGCGTGATGGAGCTGACGGGAGATGCGGAGAGGCAGAATAGCTGGGTGATCAAGTACATGCTGGCCACTGCCGCTGCTGTGAAGGACGACGGACACCCGGACTGGCTGCAACTCGCAGTGTTCCTGCGAGCGTTGGGCATGCTCTTCTTGTGCTGGACGGACGACGACAACGCCGTGTTGCGCAGTATTTCGGCGCAGGAGTGGATGACCAAGAACTCGACGTGGGTCGTTGGCGAACCTATTCCCAGCTCGATCGAGTTCCCCGAGCTGAACGAGCTGAATTTGGACCACTCCAATGCTGAGAAAGGTGGTGGTGGTGCGGCGGGCCACTGCGGACTGGAGAACGTGGTGCTGCCCTGGACCCCGGACGAGTATCTGCACCGCGTGCTGTCTCGTAACAAGACGGCGCTGCCTGCAGAAGCGCTGGACGTCGTGCGCTTCTGGTCCTTCAAGACCTGGTACGAGCAGGACAACTACGATGATCTGTGTGCGCCTCAGGACATGGACACCAAGGAGTGGATCAGCTCGCTCGGCAGAGCGGCGTGTGTGTCAGACGATGCCGTGCAGAAGATCAGCGTTGAGGGCGAGCTTCCGTACTACCTTGGGCTCGTGGAGAAGTATCTCCCGGAAGCGCTGCGGTGGTGAATGGAATCGAGATGTGTGCGTGTGCATCAGTAATTTTTATAAATGGATGTTACCGTAGTTTTCTGATAGTGGCTAGACGGACAGAACATTGATTAGGTACGTCCTGTCCTTCAATTCATACTACAGAACAATGCACAGAACATTACCTGTATTACGCTATAAAATACCTTGTAAAACGTATCACGCACGCTTCCGAAGCGAATCGCAAGTGAATATATCGCCTTCCAATTATTGGAGCTAGTTCCCGTGTTGCAGCACACATAATGCAGTACTGGGGCACGTGCCCAGCGGCCCAGCACTGCACTGGGTAGTATGGGTAATGCTGGCTCCGCTCGCTTGGGCGTCCTGGAACTGGTCGTGGGTGGTGCGGCCTCTCACTTTGAAATTCACGCTCCAGCACTCAAGTCTCCCAAAATTACCATGCATCTCTCTCAAATTCTGCTAGTGGTCGTCGCTTCCCTCCTGGCTACCAGTGAGGCTCTTTCGACGGCCACGATTTTCAACCAGGTGGAGAAGACGACTTCACTCGGCTCCCAGCGACTTCTGAGGACCCACCCCGATTACAAGGTTGCCGACGATGAAGCTGAGACCGAAGAGAGGGGTCCGCTCTCGAGGGAGCAAATGAAGGCGCTTGTCAAGGAGGTGGGCATCGATCGGAGGAAGGTCAAGGCTGACTTTAACCACCTGCTAAGACACGAAAAGTACCCGGAGTACCAAAGACTGATGAACAATGTTCTTGAGAAGCAAAGGAGCAAGGGTGCCCCCGTTTACAAGAACCCGTAACTTCTCTCAAGACCAGCCAGCAAGGTTATCGCTGCGAAGTGCCTGCCAAGTCCTGAACAAACAGCATGTGGAACCGTATCGTTTAGAATAGAGATAGCACGTATGGATTTTCGTAGGGCTAAACGAATAACTGAACGTGTCTCGAGAAAAATATTGTGGTGTCTTGCTAAGCATAATTTTGTGGAGAGCAGCGCTCTTTACTCTCGAAGTACTACTACTATTACATGTAGTAGCACGAGTTCAATTTCTCACTTTTGGATTAGCTATCCTCGTGTCTTTACTCGAAAGTTCGATCCGACCGAAATCCACAAAAACGAGGAGCATTAGCGCGGTTTGCCCACGATACAATTTCTGCTATTCGCATAGGCTTACAATAATGGCTCTTCAATAACGCAATGTTCAGCCGGGGCGAGTTCGCATGTGAGTCCTTAACCAGCGGGACCTAGTTCTTTTGCATTTCAAGAATTCCGTTCCTTATTTTTACAGTAAAGCCGCTGATCTTTACTCGCTACGACAGGGATATCGCCAACTATTTTCTCCTGTGCAAAGGCAGACATCTGACTTGACGAACACACAAAGCTATGGACAACAATTTCGGGCACTCGCGTTTTTGATCGCTGAGAATCGGACCAGCCAAATCCTATTTACCTTTTACGATAGCGGCGTGAAACAGCTCTTCGTCAAGTGTAGATATACTGCTGTCGAAACCCGATAGAAGTATTTGTTTTAGTTTTAGGCTTTTACCATACAGACCCGGTGAATGAATGTGGTCAACCATTGGGTGTGTCATTCGCTAGCGCAAGAGTACTCCCTCACTCGACCCGATTTTTTCCCCTGAAACTCCATCACGCGGTGCCATCACGCCAACACTGAGTACAGAAGCTAACGCATTAACTTACAATATGGCGCCGATACTCCGTGGCCATCGTCATCATTAAACAAATGGCAGCCCTGCTACTCAAAAAGGATTATGTTCATCTTTTGTAGACATTCGCTATACCTCTCGAGATTTTGCTGGTTCAAAGGATCAGCCTTCAGCTTTCTGCAATCAACTTTCCCTTGGTCTTCCGAGAGCGGCCCCATGTTTCGGTCTCAGCTTCCCCATTACCAACCTGGATTAGGGATCTGTTAGGAGTCATTGAGAGAAGAGATCACCCCTACTTGGTTGGAGTCGTGAGTGCGCTAGCACCCAAAAAGAAAGCCGTGATGACCAAAGCAACTTGTGAGCGTCGCATGAAGGGGCTGCGGGAACTAGAGCGTGAATTTTCAAAGTGCGGCTAGGAGGTATTCCGTACGAAAAAGAACAAGCAGTCTCCAAGGCATCACTAGCTCTATAGTGTTTCTTTCTGACAAGAAAGCACAACCCGATCAGGTCCTGTACATGTAGTGTTCGCACAAACACTAACTGCATAGTAGCTGATACTTGCGACAACAAATTGTCTGTAAGTGTAAACCTGGCTATTAAATATGGTTGCGGAGTTCATCTTGAGGCTTTTTATTAGTTGCCGAAAGCTGAGTGAAATGAGAAGATCTTATTCTCGATAACACTGATATCCTTTTGCCAGATCACTCTGGCCACGCGGTGGTGCGTATGGATTAGATAACCGATTCCAATTCGTTTGAGGATTTCAAGTGCTACTGATAGAGCGCAAGCATACAACGCGTTTGCAAACAGCTCTTACAGTGACTTAGTGTATTGTGAATGCCACCGGTATCACTAACATGTTTTCGGAGTACAGTGTTCATTTCTCACGACTTTTGGCCAGGCATAATGACTCTAATCAACGCGCTGTCTTCAATCGGCTACATGAAGCTTGTTTTAACTCTTATCCGCCTTATTTCAGCTTGCCTAGAAAAGCAACCTAAGAGTCCTTTGCTTGCGGGACTTCTTTGCTTCCCAAGAGTTTTTTCTTTCTTTCTGGGTACTCGCTGTGTGTGGCTTGCTTTCTGAAACTGGGGGTTTATTTTCAATACACCGTTCACGCTATTTAGTCGGACCCTGACTAAGTGTGGTGTACGATTTTTGAGGGGGAAAGTTGAAATTTCAAAATGTTCTAGTGACGTCAATATTCAGTATTTCAGAAATCTAAGACCATAATTGGCTTCGGCCCAACGAGATCTGTCCAAAAACCGCCGTCTTTGTGATGTTTCAATGTCCTGGAGTAAATTTGGTTACGAAAAAGTACGGAAGCACGACTATTGACGAACTACGACTCAATAACGTGAACGGTGTAGCTGCGTGAAGTCACGAGAGGATTCCCAACTAATCTACCAGCATAACTATCGTTGTAACGGTGCTGAGCCAGCACTGCTGACGACCGGAGTGGAATCGTCAATGATATCTCTGGTCTCGGGGTGTATCGGGCCTTGCCGCAATTCGCATGTTGCCCCTTATGAGATGCATCTACATCAACCAATCATATGAAGCGATCTACATATTGTTATCCAATCAGACCAATTATCCTGGTAGTGCTACTCTGTAGTACGAGAAGCCCAATAGGGATTAATTTGAGGCTTCAAATGTGTGGCCCACAGAAAAAGTAGGTACTGGACCAATACAAATTTCAAGTGTAAGGGTCTTTTAAATCTAAAAGTTTGCATTGAAAGCCCAAATCTACTTATTTACACAGGTTTATTACGAAATATAGCAGGTGGAGGCTTAAATGATATCTTACGTTAACGTTTTGGATATTATCTGGTCTATTGTGTTAGGGTGTATTGGATACCTTACTTGAGAAAACAATCGGGGAGTAAAGTGATCGTTTACAGTATGGATGGGACCAACTTCAACGTCTAACGAAAAATAGTAGCTGTTTTGAATTGAAAATGTCTTGATTAGTTAAAACCTCTAATCAGTTGAGTATAGCTCTGGGATCGCGGTGCCCCGCCTATTCAATCTTCAGCTCCGGCCTAGTAGAGTCTCTCGTGGTCGTCCTCGGTCCCAGTAGTTCACACAGCCTTCAGCGCTTGAGCCGAATGGAGCATACTTCCTTTACACGTAGTTCCATGATCAGTTGGTGCGCGTTGAGCGCCTGTACCCGCGCGCTGAAACTCGTCGACGCCGTCATCGTCGTCCCCCGTGACCTCCACGCCGCTCGCTGTGGCCGCCAAGGAATCAGACGTCGCCGCGGTATCTGCATCAGCCTCCGCTGCAGTATCAGATGATGCTGCAGTCCCAGTGGACAGCGTGAAGATCGATCTGGGCACTGAGAAACTACACGAACAAAAAAATGTTTGGCATATAATGGACTTGATGAGTTCTTCGTAGCAGCGCGCTCGGTACCACGGCAGCGAGTATGAGCCCGCTGAGGGTGGGGGCTACCGCAGCGACCGAGCACGCCGCGTTGATAGGTTGCATGGTAGATTGGTAGCTTGGTAGATACGTGTTCTTGACAGTAGCGCGCTCAGTGCCACGGCAGCGAGTTTGAGCCCGCGGAGGGTGGGGGCCACCGCAGCAACCGAGCGAGAATACTCGCCGACGATCCGAGACATCTAAAGTCGCGCAACGTCAAGTCAGGATCTTTCGGAATTCTTCTCAGCACTTTTCCGGAATATATTTTATATTTTGATTCCGTTCTTAAACTGATGTGTAACCTCTCCAAAAAGCAACATATTATGGTACCATGGTACTATAATTCATGAAGCATGGCTGTGTTTATTTACTCTATACTATGCGCTTTTGGCCTGTCAAAATTTCGCGTTTTGTGTTTCAACTAGCCTCTAGGACGATAATTCATCCTGGGCCTGCGTTTTCATTGTTGCTTATCTACTTTGTGCGTCACTAATAGTTAAATTGTACGCAACAAGTTGCTGGTCGGAGCTGTACAGTGGAGCGATTCGCACCCCAAGCTATCCCGGCCTCCACGTAGGTCTTCTCGAGGCTTCAAATAGGTGCGGTCCGTAAAACTAATATCGCCCCAGTTTCTGTACGGAAGTATTTCATTATAATTGTTCTGCGCGAAAACTTCCGGAAGTTCGGCATTACAAAAAGCGCTACCAGCCCAACTCTCTAGTGGTTGCGGCTTATCCTGGAGTAAATCACGGCGGGGATACGCGTAAAGTCAAAACAGGTGAGATCTAGAGTGCGAGGTGTTCCCAACCCTTGAAGAGGCGCAGATTGGCATCGACGTCTTAGACGGATTCCACTACAAGTACAAACACAACTACGGCAATGCTGGCAACGGTACTCGTATCTACTGCTGCATGTCCCATGTTAATTGCCCCAAACGGCTGCGGCTGTCTAAGGTGGAAGGCGAAGCCCAGGACGAAAGCGGAGCTCAGTTGGTTTTGGAGGAGACAGACATGCATGGAGACGAAGATCAAGACACTCAGCGCCGTGGAATTCACGGTGCGCTGAAGCGAGAGATCGGCAGCATTCTGTTCGGCGGCGCTGGACCAAAGAAGTGCCGGTAGCTGCTGCTAGATCATCACGGAGACAACCCAGTCATGCTTCAGCATTTACCCACGGAAAGTCAGCTCAAGAACCGAAAAGCTGGACTCCGGAAGAAACAGTCAGGTATGATGTTTTTGGCAGCTCTGTACTTTATTTTGGGTTGATAGTAATAATTCTGAACAATTGTGGTTGTCTTGCATTTGGTTCTGCCACAGGTGGGTGGGAGATTCACAACTTTGCGACTCTACTAGAGTGGGCGTACACACATTTGTGTACATCGAAGAGTGACTTCTTTGGTCACGAAGACGACATCAGCGCTGCGGACGCCGCAACGCAGTTTGCCAACAAGTCCCGCCAGTTTCAGCACGGTGTGATCGTTCTTGAGTGCTTTGAACACGACTTCATTGACCAGGATGGCAAGGTAGCAAAGTCTTTCGGGCTCATATTGACTTCGCGTCACATGCTCCTGAACATTCCCAAGGCCTACGAATGCCGGCGGGATATTGGCGTCTTGGGTGCTACGGATGGAACATATAAACTGCATTTCGGTAAGCTTCGAGGTGTGTTACTAGTCGTGGCAAGGTGCATTAGCTGACCGTTTTCTCTGTTTTTGTAGGTGGATGGACCCTCGTAGACTTTGGGACCTACACGACGCACTATTCGCGAAAACAGTACTCCAAAACATTTGTCCCTTGGATGTATATGTTTGTCAAGACAGAGCATCAGACGGCGTACGCAACGCTTTTTCGGACTGCCAAGCACTTTACCCGACTGTTTTTCGGAGTCGATTTAGCCCTTGCCTATGGCAGCCTCGATAGGACCCAAGGCATTGCGAACGCTTGTAAGGAGGTTTGGCCTGATGTAATTCTCTTTAATTGCTACCCGCACCTCGTGCGGAAAAGTCGAGAGAAGATCAAGCTACTCAAGGACCCTGCGTTCTACGAAGACAACGTGCTACCGGACATTCGCTATCTCAGTAAAGCTCGCTCGGCCAAGCAGTTCAAGGCGCTCAGTAAACTCTTTCTCGAGTTTTGGATCCAACAAAACGAGCGAGACTACGCCAAGTGGTTCGAGGACATTTACTTGGGTGACACGTGGGGGAACTGGTTCTACGTCGCCGCCGCCGTAGGCATTACACCGTCCCAGAATGCCCTTGAGGCTCATCACCGCGTGATCTACACCTTTGCCAATCCAAGTTGGCAGAAGTGTAAGGCAAAGCCGAGAGTCCCGTAAATACGAAAAATATTGTTTTCAAAAATTTATTTTCGAGGATTAGTACAGACCAATGTGGATTTAGTCCACAGCAAACATCTAAGTTCCATACTCCATGGGCTCACGAATAGCAGCGGCGACAGACCTTGCGTCCGCTTACAGTACAGGTTGTAGTTGGTCTCGTCATAATACACGATAAAAGCACCGTTCCGCTCATGCTTCAGCAACGCTTCACCAAACACCCTCCTCTTCTCGATATTTACAGCATTATTGCAGGTCTCGGGCTCTACGCGAACCTATCACAGGGAACATACTTAGTACAGTAGATGGTAAAAGTGATAGCATAATAACTTGAAGGCGTACCTGCTTAACAGTGTAAAGCTTATCGCAAAGCTTCTTACTGATCAACGAAGTGCTGATGTGCACCCTGAAGTCGAACGCAAGCATTTCCTGCATCTGCACGAGTGTGTACTGGCAGTTGTCTTCCAGGTAGCCCACGAGAGCTTCCTCCATTTCTGGAGTACACTTCGTGCACGCCGCCCGCGCGCCGCCTCTCTTCTTGACATCAGCGGCTTGGCGCTGGACGATGTTGCGGGCAGTACTGTACTGTACTGTGCGGGCAGTACTGTACTGTACTGCCCGCAACATCGTCCACAACCTGTACTGTAAGCGGACGCAAGGTCTGTCGCCGCTGCTATTCGTAGCGAGCCCATGGAGTATGGAACTTAGATGTTTGCTGTGGACTAAATCCACATTGGTCTGTACTAATCCTCGAAAATAAATTTTTGAAAAAAATATTTTTCGTATTTACGGGACTCTCGGCTTTGCCTTACACTACTGCCAACTTGGATTGGCAAAGGTGTAGAAGGTGTGTGTCGGGACGCTTCGGGCAAGCACATCGGTCGTCTTGAACGACTCAATTCCTCGTATTCTTGGTCTCCAAGAAAGCGAGCCGGCTCGCCCAGCTCTAAACCACTTCTCGGAAGGTAAGATGACGTTTGTTTATCATTTGCTAATGGTGTGTACCGATTGATTTTATTATTCGTGTATCTCGTGCATTCTAGGTCCGTTCATGAGTGGTGTAGTAGCGCGCGCGCAAACGCTTGTCCAAGAGAAGTCTAATCACTACATGATCAAGGACACACGGGCGAAGTTTGTGAAGGCGTTCTTGTTTAACGCTTCCAAGTTCGTGGTATCGCCCAAGAACATTCACAGTGCTGTTTTGAACCGCGACCGTGCCACAATGTGAGTATTACAGCTGTGCGAGTCAAAGTTGTTAAGCTCACTATGTATTTGTTTCATTTTGGCAGCTACAGGAACTCCATCAACGGCAAACTACCGCCAGGGATGGCTGTAAACCTGGTGGAATGGCACTGCTTGTCCATTCACCAAGTTCGATTACTGAGCTGAGATCCACTGCTCGATCGTGGAATGATAACGGCTGCACCATCAATCCCCTCCCAAACAGTACGTTCAGTTTGATATGTGGTAGTAGCACACTTAGGCGATTTGGATCTGACACTGTCACTGCGGTTTTAGATTCAGGCGATTCGGAAGAAGTATGTGTGCGACTGCGCCCTCTTTTATCAAACAGGGTGGCAATGCTCCCATGTCGTCGCTGCCATGACATTGCAGAAGGAGATCAGCATTCAAGGGATGCTAAAGGCGTTACCAACGAGAAAGCTAAGTGGTGGGCAGCGCAAGCGCGTGGGTCCGCTCACAGAAGGCGGAGACAACACTCACCGATTCTCCGTCGACGTGCTGATTCGAGAGTTCTTGAAGTACCCTGCCAGACCCCTACATTGGAACCTCATGAAGGAATTCAAAATTCCCGATGACTCCGGTAGTGAGGTGGAGCAGTTTCTGTTGGGAAAGGGGATCTCGTGGGGAGAGACCAACGGCGTCTTCTTCTGGATGACGAAGTTTTCCAACGGTGCGCAAGTCAAGCTGGAGTGCCAAGAGTTAGCCGAGTGTCTTAACATACCTACACCCATGGTGCAGATGTTGCTGGAGCCGTGGCCTATTAAGGCGATCAATGGCTGGCGAGAACAACTCGAACGTGCTAGGTTGTAGCTAGCATTTTTTTCATTTTGCATATCGAGTCCTACGATCCATTTTCGTAGACAACAATACACGTTTCGTTACATTTTATTCACAGTTCTTCGTTGTTAGCAATACTTCATTCGTAACCAATTTCTGAATAGCTTTAGTTGTTTGGGATTACTCGTAGTGCCTCTTTTTGGTGTGTTACTCTTAGTATCGCCAATTTTACTCGAGATTAAACTCGTTCGCTCTCTAGTTATACCAGAAATAAGATATAACCACAATATTACAGTTGTGACTTATACAACATGTTGAATTTTGTATAAGATACTTTTAAGTACGAATACAGATCAAGGTGAACATAGGGTGCAGCTCTCTACATGCGAATTGCGGTAGTTAGCTCTTTCAGTTTAACGCTTGGTCTTTCAAAAAATATATATTTCGTGTATATATTTTTCTAGTATACATCCCCAATGCTCAGGCATCAACAAACTAGGATATTGTGCCTAACGATTCTTGAACGGATTTTACAGGACCAGGACACACAAAATTGTAGTATTTTGTCCAATCAGAATTAAATTAAACAAGGACATTTTGAAAACTCCATTTAGGTACTTTGGATTGTTTATGTACCAAGTGCCTAGTTTGTTGATGCCTGCCAATGCATCTGCACTAACTTGAGCTGAGAGTCGTACTGACGATACTCCGCGTTACTGGAAAATCATCGCTCACCTCTGCTGATGCCGAGTAAATCATCATGCCGCCATACCCTTCTTGACGCGCAAACGTCTCCCACTCAGCAATAACCGTCGCGTTCGGTCCAGGTCCATACGCGCAGCCTCCACCCACACAGAGGCCAATCGTTGCCAGCGAGAAGTTCCCACCCAGTTGCGTCCCCCACGCAGCAAACGTCGTGCTCACCGCAGAGGCGTAAATCGAAGCGGCCGTTTCATTATCCAAGTTGACGTTGTACGCCATAATGTTCACCCAGTCGACGTATTCCAATACTCCAGTGGGGAAGCAACGCGAGTACGCCGCAGTCGCCTCCGCTGAGCAAACGGACGCGTCTCCTTCATAGAAATAGGCGTCATAAGTCAACAGCGTCGACGTGTCACCAGCCGCATCCAGAGCTTCTCGCGTAGCTCTGAGCATTCCAACAGTCCGATCCGCACTAAACTCCGCCCCGACAGTCTCATCGTCCAGATCGATCCCGGCAAACCCGAACTTGGACACTAAAGCCGCTGCAGACTGTGCGAACAGCGTAGCATTTGCAACATCCGATATGTTTTGGTTGTTGGTTGACCCACCAATACTCGCCATGGCCAGAATGCACCGATCGTGGAGCTGCTGCACACACTGCGAAATGTTGGCGTCCGTGGACTGGAACGAAGGCACGACGACGCCGTCAGCCACAAGGGCGAACCCGAAGACGACGTGCGTGACTCCGTCCGGGACAGTGTCGCACCCAGCCACTTCACTCTGCCAGAAGGCAACGGTGCGGTCTTTAGCAGCGACGACGGGGCAAGACTCCGACAGTGTTGAGGACGATGAAGAACCCGAAGAGGAACTGGAATTCCCAGCGTTCCCAGCGCTGGACTCGTCGTCGGAGCTGCTGGATTTGTGCACAGTCACGGCTACTATGACGATGACAATTACGAGTACGACGACACCTATATACGAGGTAAGTAGATATTGGAGACCGTCGTTGAGGTCGATATAACGCACCACAGACGACTGGGATCGCCTTCATGAGCAGCTTCGAGCGCTCTTTCTTCTGTGGGGCCACGCTTCGGCTGTAGGACGTCGACAGGAACGGGCCCATGTCGTTGGGCGGGTAGTAGCACGCCGACGTCTCCGATTCATCCTCATAGCGTCGGGGTGGGGACCGAACCATCGCTTTGGGCCTTGTAACTGAAGCGCTCAAAAGTAAAACTGAAGTACTGTAGAAGGAGAGGGTGCTACAGTAGTGCTGCTGCGTGCCTGGCAGAGGGAAACTGGGCTGCACCTTCCACACGGCACCAGCCACTTGGCGTTGGGCGAGTATTGTCGCCAGGAACACGAGCAGCATCTCTCCCATTTCTACCATCCAGTGAGAGAGCGCGCCAGATGGCTACATTCTCGTGCTGGCTGTTCATGTTGAGCAGGGGCTTCTTCACATGCCGGCAGGCACCATGGCAGAGACCACTTGGCGTTTGTCTCAATGGCTTAGAAGCCGCAAGGACAGTGGCCGAGCGCTGTCAACGATGCAGGGGTCAAGTGTTGCGTGGATAAATTCGGCTCATTCGTTACTGCTGCCAAGGTCGCTCAACAGCGAGAAGAGTCCAGTGAGCCCCGCACGATCGCAGAACTGCGCAGCCGTGATGATCAGGCACCTTCTCCACGTGAAAAGCTTACGCCAAAGTCGTTCGAGACTGTCGTGGCCTCATTCTACGTTTATCCAGGCCGGCGAGATGAATCTTCTTTCTCCGAGCGCCGGGGATGACAGCGAGTACGAAATCGCTTGGAGCTGGACCCAGGGCTGTCAACTATGCTCGAGAAATACGACGCACTACCAGGTCCTTCCGCTGGAACTGGCACAGGAGAGCAGTCGAAAGAGGAAAAGAAGGCCGTCGGGAGGAGATTGTACACCTGCGTGGAGTAGTGGAGGAGCTATCGGAGACACTTCGGCAGGAGAGAGCGAAAAGCGGCGTGAGGTCGTGCTTCCAAACAGCGGGAGGAACACCGTCACTGATGGAAAGTCTAGCGAGGTGGCAGCTAGAACGGCTGCAAAGTAGCACCGAGGAAAACACGCGATAGTGCGCCACAACGATCTGGAGATTAAGGCCATCGAGCGAGGGTTCAAGAGGCGGCTTCGAGCAACCAACATGCTCACCACTTTCAAGCCTCGACTGAGCACGGCGGATACTATCCTATCGCTGCGAAACATTCAGGTTTTTAGCGACCTCATCGCGGGAACGGACGAGAGAGATCTACGCGGGGCTCGACAATTTCCTGGCGCAAGCCAAGATGCACGAAGTCCCGTGCCCAGGACGACGAAACAACTCGGCAAAGTACCGGGGCAGATGCGTCTTCCTGGAGCTATTGGATTGCTACGCAGTTCCATTCGACCTCCGACAAACGGAGCGGGCGATCTGGGCGCTCAAAACGACCCCAATAGGGGGCTCCGACGCTGTTTCTGCTGAGGTACTGAAGTTGCTCCAATTGTCGGTGGGTTCTACATGCTGACAGTGTTATTTTGCTGCAGATGAGAACACCCGCATGAAGAGCGTCTGTGCCACAAGTGTACGCGAGGGAAAGCCGATGCAAGTCGTCGCACGCGCCGTAGTTCGAAAATACGTGGAGCAGGACCGCATCGTTTTCATCTCGCGGATGCTGGTGGAGCCGATCCAGGAGCTTTTCGCCGTTGCCTTCAGGGAGACGACGCGGCTGGTGCTGAAGCGCGGCAAACCTTCCGCCACAGGGCCCACGACAGTGGTGCAGACTCACTGCCGAGCTATGGACCACGAAACACTGAGTCGAGGACAAGCCCAGTGTGGATTCGCGAGCTGGAAGAAGACCCCGTACTACGACAGCGGAGTGCGCGCGTGGGGGAACTCCATCGCTGACTTCAACCAAAGAGTCGAGGACATGCTGGTGCGCGAGTCCATTCTGCCTCGTGTGAACGGGTCGTGGTAGTCCAAGCAGTCATCCGCGCATAATAGGCTATTATACGCGGATGACTGCTTTGAAGAGTCCAGCGACCAGGTACAGTCACGATGAGCTATTATTATATTAATAGCCCATCGTGACTGTACCTGTCGCTGAGCTATTATTATATTAATAGCTCATCGTGACTGTGGATTCTTGTGCTACGGTGATTACTCAAGTTTTCGTTCAAAATGATTGCCCATGTGAGGTGTACCGTAGTATACGTCTTCGATGTAGCATATTCGATACGACAGGGTATGTGGTCCTATATTAAATTTACTGATATAAATCGATTAGTTTAATCACGGCTATAGCAGGTTATAGAATATAAGGTTATCCCATGGTGCCAGTACTGCCATCACAAAAAAGTTCAGTCACCGCCCTTGCGACTGGCAAGACAACTTAAGTTGCACGCAGCACCACCAGGACCCCCCGACAGCATGTCCGCCATGCTCCCGAGCGAGGAGGACGACTTCCTCATGGACGAGTCGTCGGTGCTGGCGTTCCTCGCCGACTGCGAGATGGGCGACGAGGCCGCGCCAGTCTCCACAGCCTCCAGTAACACGTCAACCCCCACACAATGTGACACATTAACCGCCACTTGGTCCGACACCAGCAGCAGCTCCGCCAGCTCCCCGGAGAAGCCCATTGTGAAGAAGTCGTGGCGTCAGCGCCGCAAGGAGGAAGTCCTGATGCTCAGGGAGGTCGTGAAGCAACTTTCGGCCGAGCTCGAGCGCCTCAAACTGGCCGCGGGGGTGCACTCGACGCTCCCCAGTGCACTTGAGACAGCAGCACATAAGACCCCAGTCCACGCACGCAAGACGGAGGCGTCGGTCATGTGGCAGCGAGTGGCTGGACGCCAGTCGATGCTGCGACAGCAAAGTGAAGAGGAGAACGGCAAGCTACGTGAAGCGTTGAGGCTGCAGCTGCAACAGGCGAAGAGTCTGCAGCGCGCCATTAAGAGGAAGCTGAGGGAGGACCTCGTGTCGTCGTCGATGGATCTGATCAAGCAGCATCGCCTGGATACGAGAGGGGTAACCCCTCCTTCGAACAGCAAGACGGTGTTTGACCAGCTGATGGCGGGGCTAGATGAGGTTTATGAGGGCGTGGACGCTTTCTTTGAGGAGGCGGGGATGGTGGCTCTGCCCTGTCCTGGACGGAGAAACAACTCGGGGGATGACATTGCTAAGGGGAAGTTTATGGAGTTCCTGGATAGCTACGCGCTGCCGTTCGACTTTCGAAAGACGGCCAAGGTGATCTGGACCCCGGAGAAGGACCAGCCCAGCAGCAACTTGTACTACTTACAGGTGAGTTTCTACAGTATCTGCATCGTGTATTTGGATATGATTTTAGCACTAACAATGGTTTGTGGTTGCTTGCAGAATTTTACGGCGGGGAGCAACACCCACATGACGAGTTTCTGCTTTGCATTTTCGATGCTAGGAGTGGACTTCCGTGTCGTTATACGCCATGTGACTCGAAGATACGTGGAGAAAGACCGGGTTGTGTTCATTTCGCGGGCGTTGATCGAGCCGATTTACGAGGCAGGGTCGATTACACTCGTTGAGACGAGTCGCATGGTCTTGAAACGTGGTGATTTATCAGCTTTAGGGCCCACGACAGTGATGCAGACTCATCGAGAGGCCAAAGCTTGTGGGGTGATTTCGGGGTTTGATACTCAGAACCTCCCTAGTATTCACACGGTTGGCCTCGAAAACTGGGAAAAGAACATTACGCGCTTCAACAACGACGTGGAGGACCAGCTAATTCGGACAGCGAGTTAAGTCGTAGGTAGACTTTTTGTACATCAACTCGAGTTTTGTTCTCTGGATTTTATCCAGAGTCCATGGGTGAAGGCCACTGAGGTGCCATTATTCTCACATCAAATACCTGCTAAATATGGGTTTGAGCGCTGCTGATGTTTATAGCTAAAATACCTGTTATACTGGATAGCCTGCGATCTAATCAAATTATGCTGCTATGTTGACCCATCCGATTGAGATTAAGTCAAATTACCTATTATTTTGCATACCCATTAATCAAGTATATATACCTGTGATAGATAGTTTATCCGCCACTCAAGCGACATCCATCGGATTTTTTTTCGATCCAACAACATGCCGACGGGATCCCGCCCCGGTTGCTAGAGGGGCATTGCTTCGGAAAATGTTGTATCTTAGCTTCTCAGCACCGCCAAGTATCCTATACACACTCATACTTTTACCAAATTGGTTTCAAAAATATGCCGGGTTTGCATCAGATTTTATTAAAAGGACCGGGCTTGGAGTTTAATATGGAAACGGTATAGGCAGCACGGGGACCGATGCCACGAGCAAGCGCAGCGAGCACTGGTAGACAGCGCGCGTGTTCCCGACGTTGCACACATGCTGATCAACTAGAACTTGCATGTCCGAGTCATCCGTCGCCGCCATAAATGAAGACAGGAAAGAGGCTTGACGTATCAGCAAGGGATCTCGTGCCGCATCTGGTAGTGCCGTCGTAGCTTTCGACCTCTTTCAACCGTAAATCAATGTATAGTCTGTTGCTTAGTCCTGGTCTCCATGCTTCAGTATTAAATAAACACTTTTCGAATCATTATAGGTGGCTTTGGCGTTGCCACCGTTGACCGCTGAATCGATTGCAGCAAATTTCCGGGTGGACATCGTTAAATATCCACCAGGCTAAATCGTGCTCGAGAATTCAGCAAGCCAATATATCAGTAAAATTGTAACTCATGGCGAAAAATTCAGTCACATTACATTCAACAACCACCGGTATGCACATTTGCTCTTACATTACATTAATTTAAAGCTCATTGAAACAGCGAGACCAGCAGTGCGCCCCCCAACACGTAAGTGTTTTTCACAATAACACGAACTCACTGTAAGTGATTTAAAAGAGCTTCAAGATGAACGACTACACGTCTCACTCCCCATACATGTTCGCCACATTCACTATACAGTAACAAACATTTAACAAACGCTAGTGTTAGCTATACATTTAGCGTTTGTGTGAACATGCAAGACCAAAAGTTGGTGTCAGAATTGCACATTGTTACTTTAACTTGCTCAGGAAATAGCATGCGATTTTGGAGAGCAACGACGTCTTACTTCCTGCGCAAATGACATTACTTCGTCTATTTATCAAGGTTGTCAGAATACTAGGGCTCCGCGAAGGCTGGGATAAAAGATTTTTGGTATAAACTTTTTTTATTATATTTTTCTTATTAGCTACGGTCATCTCCTGCGCCTGCTTCGCAGCCGCAGCATCTGCCCGGAAATTTGCCAGTTCTAACTGTCTACCGGCAATGCTTTACAATATTAAAAATGCGAACCTTGGTTGATATCTGTTTAGAGCTTGTAGAAAAATCAAAATGCTGACCTTCAGTCTTAACTTCATTTCGTTCATACGTACCCAGACATATACTGATTCATGCCAGTGTTGTCGGTAGTGCACCGGTGCGATCTGCCCACGCTTTTGGAGGGCCCAGTGCGGCACCGGAGACGTACCGGTTTCAAGAAAATGTACCAGTTAGATGTCAAGAGGAGTCATCGTTTGACTTGATGTACCACGGATATAATCCTATTTGGTCTGCGATAGCAGCACTAACGTTGCTTCCTATCCCAGTAATATACCAAATGCCAGGGCAAAAAGAGAATTCTCCACGTTTTCTTCACAGATACAGAGCATACATCCTGGCTATTGTCTTCACTTTATGGCACGTCTGGCCTAGTCACCGCTTTCTGTATCATGCCAATCTTCGTAATCGGTTGCCCCCGCTGCTGCAGAACTGTGTGTAGCAAGCGATTTATAGATTTCTTCAGTCAACGATTGCAGCAACTAATATGCCAACTAATTCTAGTGCTGCTTTCTTGCTTCCGCATGAGTGGTTCGTAATAGTTAGCGGTAGCATAGTATAGCTTTTGGATTTAGACTTCACTGCTCCATGCCAGTTTTGCCAAGGATCTATCAGTGTACTGACCGATTCCTTGAATTAGGTTATCTATGAATAACTTAATCCAAACGACTCTTCAGTACATTGTTTCGTACGTTAGCGCAGACTTTTTACGAAGCTGCCTGACCTCTCATATGTTTTTTACGGCGGGCTCCACTGTCATTTGCCTCCGTTACATGTACCACATTTAACCGGAGTTCAGCCACCCCTTGAAAAGGGTTCCACGGTCCATGTGCATAAATCGTCGGTCGTCAACTCTTACCTTAAACTTCAACGATTATTGCGGCTTTCATCCGTTTTGGCAAATCGGGTGGTCCAAGATCCGATATATCGGGCCCGAGTTGCTGGAGGGCTCCGATTTAGCAGGAGGGACTGAGGGAAGCAAACTATATCTGGCCCGACTTGCGTCTGGGGGCTGCGAGTTGCGAAGCAGGGGCCAGAAATGCCGCTTTTCGCCGGCAAAAGGGACCGCCGCGAAAACATGTCTGGGGCCCTCTCAGATCGGCGTGACACGAGGTTGTAGGGGCCGTAGATGATCACACAGGTGATTTAGCTGGCCATAGTGCTACGAAGTGGCTATAACAGTGTACTATTGTCCCCAATGCCTTGGAGTTCTAATGCGTCATGAGAGGTGAGGAGGTATGACCAACTTGGAATGCCTCCCCTCTGAGCCTTATGCTACTAACTCAGGTCAGATATAGCTAAGTTGGACTAACCGATCATCTAGGAGCTCCATTTTATATAAATCGGACTCCGAGATAACACGTCAAATCGGGCGGCAAAATAGTTGAAAACCACAATAACGCAATCGTTTGTTTGCTGATACAAACGGGGCGATCTCCGGTTCGATAAAAAGTTGACCTCAGTTTAATAACTTGTTATACCTTCGAACAAGGTAACATTTGAAGGGTCGCGTTTGAGCGCCGTTCAACATGAGTTCGTGTGTTCTTAAAAAGAGGCAAAGTTCGACCGAAATCGCCCCCCGGCAGGCTATGATAGTTCATTTGCCCTACCCTATTCTCAATTGTAATACAGGGGTTCATAAATTGGAGTAAAAAGTACCTGTAAAAAGGGTATTGTGCCTTTCTGCCAAAACGCCCTCCGATTTGAGGTCCTACGTAGGACTCTTGCTCCTACGTAAGACCTCATAAAAGTTAGTACCAAGGCCAGTAAAACCGTGCATAAACAATAACTGAATGTAAACTGAGCGATTTGCTTGCGAAGGGAGGCCAACAAATTGTGCACAGTACCGTTATACCTGTAACACATGTACACGTACGTAGCTCCACGCTGGCACGGTGACCTGGTTGCGGTGCTGCCTGAGCCTCCGCCTGTACGAGTGCGGCCAAACTATGCATTTGCCACAGATGCTTTCAGGCGCACTGGCCTGATCTAGTCCTACGAAGGGCTCGTTAGTCCTACGAAGGCCCGAATGGCCAGCTTAACATGGCCATTCGGTCCTTATTTCCAAAAAGGTACCCTTTAGATGAAGACGGAGCTCCTACGTAGGACTTCCGTAATTCGATGCAGGGCCAGCAGCAAATCCTAGGTTTAACCCTACCCTCTCCTTCTTAAGACCACCTTTTTGAGGTCAGATTGGCCAAAGTTTCTGAAAGGCACAATAAAAAGTCTTTATGCACATTTCATTATAAGGGGGGGCTATGCCCCAACTACTACTATTACTAACGCACTACTACTACTACTACCCTATCACTTCACGTTTCAAGTGCACTTGACTTTTCGTGCGTGCCGCTAGGGAACCCCATGAGAATTGACAACGAAGTAAGAGAACAGTTGCTAGTGCTGCAGCTGTTGCTGCATCAAACATCCATGTTTGTCAGGAAAAACAACCAAAGAAGTATCTGCACAGTCACCTACAGGAACGTGTGGTCAACCCACCACTCGTTCTTGTAGTTCTCTCCAAAGAGCTCCGTAATGTCCACATCAGCCTTAGCCACTTTACCAAAGGACACGCGCTTGTCCGTAGCCGCACCAGGACCTCTGTTGTTGAACTCGAGGAAGCTGACGTTAGCCGTGCTGTTTGAGTTGTCCCAAATTTGCCAACCGTCCGTGTTGATGGAGTCACCGAGCTCGCTGTTCTGCCAGACAACACGCGAGTACGGGTGCCACGGACGGCCGAGGTCGGACGAGCTGTTGCCGTACGAGCCGAACACGCGCGTGTTGTTGAAGACGAAGTACGACGGGCTGGATCCATTGACGCGGCCGTTAGCAGCGATACAGCCTCACCCAGCGTCTCAAAATCGCACGACTCGAACCACGCAGCAGCCAGAGACCCGAACACGAAGTCGACGGCGCCGCTGATGTACGAGCGGGCAAACACCTCCCTGCCCTTATTAGCGTAAACCGTGTCTTGATATCCAGAGATATTACACGCGTAGAAGCCGTAGTTGTCGCCTTCGATGTCCACAGCCACCGCCTGACCATCCTGCAGGAACTTGCCGGCCGTGTTAGCGACGTTGAGATTGTACGTCCTCACGTTGTTGGACTTGAGCAGGAGCGTGCTGGTGAGGCTGTTGCGTCCGTTCTTAATCTCGGGAAGAATGTCCTTCTGCGCCTTCGCTTGGGTGATGGTGACTTCATTGTCAGCGTACGACTTGGTGTTGCACGTGTAGCCCTGCTACATTTGCCACAGCCTCTGAAACATTGCGGAAGCTGCCGCTGTAGGCTCCCGTGGGGTCGACAACAATGGAGCCAACAGGGGGCTGAGTACGAGCGTCAGGTCCGGCGCAGGTGTAGCCGGCAGAAGCGGTCGCTATGAGAGTAGTGAGGACCACAAGTGGCAAGGCAAAAATGCGCATGGTTGGTGACAGTGTGGGCTGGTTGGATATGGCAAACCGTACGGAACATCTTGAGATGGGCTTGCGCGTACAAATTCTGGTGTGCATTAGCGGGGATGACGCCAATAGTACATGAAGGCCAGAGATCCGGGATTACAATTGTAGCTCCAAATAAGAAAGAAGTCAAGATAAGTATTGGTGATATAAATTATTAACACAGAAAGCTCGTTCTTCTCATTATCTCGCGCTGTCACGTGGCACACGGCACCAAGTGTTAATTGTTCCCCAAGGATACGAGTTTCTTTAAAGCCTTACCATTTAGCATCTGCAACTTAACATTTCTTGTACAGCAGCAACCTTATCCAGTTCAAACATCCCGCACTTCCGTTTGGCACTGATGTCCGTAAAAGTTGAAGCTGTCGCCGCGGATACAGGGTTGACACGTCCTGAAAAGCAGCCGACACCACAGCATTGTTGCAGTGTTGAGAATGGCCTTATGCACGTTGACCATCAACTAGACGAGCCTTGAAACGAAAACCATGCGATTCTGTGAGCTTCATTGTAAGGTTTTGACGACCTGCCCAGGCAAGCGCCTTCTCAATAGCACGATGCGCGACGACCACCGGAGCAAACGTGCTCAACTTTTCAGATAACACTTATCATAACTACTCGCAGATGTGGACCGCAACTGGTACTGTGAGTTTGCAGCGACCATCATTGCCACGGACAAGTTCCCATATGATTTTAATATTTTACAAGCATTAATATCAGTAGTACATAGTAGTAATATCTACACCAAATAGTAGTGCTTTAACATAATAGTAGTATCTGGTGAAGAGTGAAACAATATTACTACAACAAAGTACTGCGTTAAACACTAGTATTCAGATTTTTTTTAAGCATTGCGGCTTGCAGGGATTTTGCCCTCTCATTTTCAACTTTATATCGGACCCTGATTTATATAAATTGGAGCTGTAGGGGTCTGAAATAGGGATCGAACATTCAAAGCAGGTGATATACATAGTGAAGTCAAATATAGCATGCTCTACACTGTTCAATGTCCATCTACTCTAACTAGTAGGTGCAGAGATAGCTTAGGTGACAGCGCAGCGAGCGGGTTGTTTACTTGTTCGTTCTGCTTTCTTAGCTGAAAGAATCGACGCGGTGTATGTTGCCATGGCACTACTCTTCCGTAAAAGGCACGCTGCCGTGCATGCACCCCCGATTGTAGTGGATTTGCCACAGCTGACCTGAGATAATCACTGCCCCTCAGAATTGCAACATTAAAGCGGCAATTCGGGTACAGTAGCTGCTAACAAATCGGATCCCATCAAATCGGACCACTTTAACAAATCGGACCCGATATATCGGATAAATGATGCCCTGATTTGCCAAAATCGCTGCAAGCCACAATAAAATAGAAGCACCCATTCAATATATGTTTGGCAACACAAAAACATCTATTGATTTCCACCACGCTATCAGTAAATGCATGGAGCAATGCGTTTACCTCGCATTGCTCTTACAAGAACGCGTTGTCAACCCACCACTCGCTCGTGTAGTTCTCACCCAAGATCTTCGTAGCAGGCACCGCAGCATCCAATTGTGCACTGAAGGACACTCGCTTGTCTTTCGCCGCACCGGGACCTCTGTTGTTGAACTCCCGGTAATAAACATTGGCGATGTTCGTATCGTTGTGCCAAAGTTGCCAGCCTTCCGCGTTGACTACATCGCCAAGCTCACTATTCTGCCAGACAACCCGCGAGTACGGACGCCATGGACGGCCGAGGAAAGCCGATCCATTGCCACTGGAGCTGAACACGCGCGCGTTGTTGAACACGAAGTAGGACGGGCTGGATTCATTGACACGACCGTTTGCCGTGATGCTGCCAGGCCCGATAGTATCGATGTCACACGACTCAAACCACGCCTCCCCCCTCAAACCGAAGACGAAATCAATAGCGCCGCTGATGTACGAATGAGCGAAGAGCTGGCGTCCCATATTCGCGTAAACGGTGTCCTGGTAAGAAGTGAAGTTGCACGCGTAGAAGCCGTAGTTGTTGCCTTCGACGATAGTAGCGACCGCTTGCCCGTTCTTCTGGATATACCCAGCCGTGTTGGCGAGATTGAGGTTGTACACTTTCATATTGTTCGTCTTGAGGCGCAACGTGCTGGTCAGGTCGTTGCGTCCGCTTGTAATCTCGGGAGGGATGTCACGCTGGGCCTTCGAGTGAGTAATAGTCACCTCATTGGCAGCATACGACTTGGTGTTGCACGTGTAGCCCTGCATCACCAGAGGGCCGTTCAACTTGGAGACCAGGACTTGCTCGCGGTACACACCGGGGAACAGGAAGATGGTGTGCTCGTCGGTATTGTTGGGGACGTGCGCAACAGCCTCCGAGATGTTGCGGAAGCTGCCGCTGTACGCTCCAGTATGGTCGACAACAAAGGCCCCTACAGGAGGCTGAGTGCGAGCGTCGGGCCCGGAGCAGGTGTAATCGGCAGCTGCACTCGCCACGAAGCTGACAAGGAGTAAATCGAAAATTCGCATCGTTGGTAAGTTGAGTACAGTGGGTCGGTGGGTGGAGGAAAACCTGAAGTGAGATGTTTGGAGTTCGAGCACGAGCTCTTGGTGTGGGCTGTCGTGCCCATTGCACCATGCCCACTGGCAGCAACGCTGCGACAGCGTTTACTTGCGTGCTGTACGCTGTGATGAAGAAGACCCCACATTTTGGTGCCAAAACTGGATGTATCCCTTTTAAGATTGGACAATCGATGATTGCGCGACTTCGGCAGGAATGTGTATTGTTATTACACATTCCTCTCGAAGTCGCCCGATGCATTATATTATAGTGCGTGTATGGTCTCCTATGCTGTAAGCCTTTTCGCTTGGTTCAATCCAAGAACAATATCAACCGTGGGGTTCTTTTTTACCAATCCGAATATCATTTTTTGCCTCGTACTGTACAGCAAACCAGTTTCAAGGTTTGCACGCAGAAACCAATTTGATGACAAGTGCATGCCATTTGGTAGCAGAAATGCCGCTGAACCCGTGTTTTAATAGTATATCCACACACCACCATCCGTGTAACCAGCATCCAGAGCGAATCTATGGACAAGACTTGACAGTAGAAGCCGAATTTCGTGGCTCAATGGTCTCGTACTGCACACCGAGCTTAAAGGAGTTATGTTGGAACATCGTTGACAATCTGAGGAAGTCGACTCGATAATCGCTGACGAGGGGCCACCGAGCGAGGAAGTCGAACCGATGCAGATCCAACCAGCGACAGAGCCGTCAACAGCGGCTGAGCTGCAGGAAGAGGAAGATATTCGGATCAGCCAGTGAATTAAGCTCAAATAGAAGACCACTTTACCACGATTACGCTGCGTTCATCGGTACGAAAGAAAAAACTCAACGAAGCGCATCCCAGCCTGAAAACGATCCCGTTTGCTATGGCGTTGACTAAGGCTAGTGTTTTACTTAGAAAAAAAAAGATATTCAGATTCACGAGCTCTCAGTCTGTAGTTACTTAGAAAAAAAAGATATTCAGATTCACGAGCTCTCAGTCTGTAGTAACTGTAGTAACAGACTTGAGAGCTCGTGAATCTGAATATCTTTTTTTTTCTAAGTAAAACTGTACTTCGAGGTAGAATATAAGAATATATCGAACGATTAAAGAGCTATTCACAGGTCGAAGACCTGTGCTTGGCCGGCAGAAATATTTTGTAACTTACCGAAACCGGGTACCTTTCTAACCGAAATAGAGTACTTTATAATCTAAACAATTACATTTAAAGCTACGAATGACTACATGTATTACTCTGTAGCTCAGGGGTTGTTTGCTTAACCCTTTCGCGGTAAAAGGATACAGAAAGCGCCCTTTAGATGATTTTCCAAAACACGGTAGAGTGTACACCCTCTTAAAGGGCGCATCCTGTGCCCTTTTGCACAAGTTCAAGCTAGTAATCAACCTTCTTTTAAAACAAATCATAATCAGTACGCAGAGTAATCATCATGTAATCATTGTCTATACAAATGCTAATCATACGCATACACTCTATGCATTCTGCAAATCACCGTAGATGGCATGTCCCATGATACACACCGAAAAGGCTCCGTAACTTTGTAAAAGGACGCCTAGAGCGCCCTTTTAGAAGGAAGTATCAATGAGTTGTATACTATAATTTATTGAGGATACTCGCGAAAGGGTTAATTTAGCACTAAAATCTAAGATAAGACTAAAAATTACGAGTTATTACTACTTTTGTGAAAGATTGCTAAGAATTTCACAAATAAACTACGCTATGCATCCGCTGAAGCATACTTTATAGCTGGGCAAGGCTTGTCAATATCTCGTGCTATCATGTCTGCTAGCTCGAGCTACGTAAGCTGTACGCCTCAAATGTTGATAGCTTAGTACATCGTCTCACATTAGACATGCTCGCCAAACATGGAACGGAGGGTGATAATATTGTCTTCACTGCAGATTTGGATACCTGCATGTTATTATAGGTGACATTCTGGCCCATAACGAGCTCTGGTTCGAATGTAGACGAAGCGATGAGTTGCATAAATTAAAATAAAAAGAGAGAGAGAGAGCGATCTATCTACCTGTTGGATGAGCAAATGCCGCTCATTTCGCGAAACTCTGACGATTGACTACTAAGGCTTCGCGGGTGCTGGAATAGCTCGTCCAGACTTGTCTAATCCGCATTGCAAGTGACTTCGGTGCGCCGCACATGCTGCGCACCAGGCACTCTCTGGATACTTTCCCCACTCAATACGATAGTGGCATCAAAATTCATATCAGCAGGGTTCTGCAGTAGCTTTAACTCTGTCTCTTTCTGTGTATATCTAGCTAGCCTAGCTCAATAGTTTGTGAGTGGATTCCAAGTTTTTGCTCCGACCCAGAGCATTTAATGGCCACTTTGTTAAGTTTCCAGGCCAAAATGAGACACTGGTCGTCCTCAGAATCTTCTTGACGTAGTTCAAGAACTCGACTTAGCCGACTGTCAGCAAACGGTTTATTTAGCAACTATTCATTCTTGCCAACAACGGATCTTGCTACTGTAATGTTCATCAATTGATTTCTGAAGCCTTATTAACACAGAAATGGCTCCAAGTCGGGCTCGCATACAAAACTAACTTGCGATTTGAACATGTTTCGCTGAGATCGAGCCATTATTGCTGGTAAATACCAGTTTCAGAGATCAACTTTTGACTAATTCGACCTGTGCCCCCCCCCCCCCCCCCCGGAGCGTTCGCTCCGGGTCGCCTATTTACAGGTCGAAGACCTGTGCTTGGCCCCGGCAAAAACTTCAAAAACCGGGTACCCAATGGGGTCTCTCTTTCTTAATTGTAATGTTAAAGCTAATATCTGCCGGAATCGGGTACCCGTCGATAAATGCTATCGCCAAACCAACCAGCTAACTCGACGGTGACACGAGCATCGTTCGTTTGAATAAGACTTTTTCCCTGCGTTGAAGCAACCACTTCCAAGGAATTGGCCCATTAGCGTATTTCTCATCCCACAATTTACCCCCCAAGCCCTCAAGTTAAAAGTTTGTTTGTTTGTTTTGTTTTTGAATTGAGGATCACTATTGTCACTTAACTAACATCCTCAGTTAAAAGGTCAAGATCAGCGCACCATGCGTCTCTCCTTCGTTCCGCTACTGTAGCTCTCTCGTCTGATTGTTAGCACACAACATAGTACAAAAATGAGCACAGTATACCTTACCTGCAAAATGAATGAAATAGCTATCTCGTTGCTGGCGCCAACGCAGCCATTGGACGCTGACCAGGGTGTTATGTCACTGATGGCCTCATCAGACCAGGCAACCTCAATTGGGGACTTTCGGTTCCTGAGAACCGACCACGATAAAGAAGAGCGGGGCTTGCTGGTTACCAGCCTCACAAAAAAGGTTTGGCTGAAACATCATTTCCGTACCGATACACTTCGATGTGCGCAACTATTTGTTCAATTACGCATTCCCGGGCAGTAGATGCCCACGTTAGAATCAACTACAGGGTTGGGCTGGTAGTGCTTTTAAGTATTAAAAACGATGGGATTTACTCAATTATTATCTGTTATCATCGTCCATGAAACTATCCGTCGACCTGTGTACCCTCCCGGAGCAACGCTCCGGGTTGCCTATAGACGATAACTGTAAGTTCGTGTAATTGCACTCACAGCGAAGAGAGCCGCGAGATAAACAATGGAGATTTGTTAACCGTACTATCATAGTTCTTTTACTAACGTTTGCTGAAGTAATAAAGAACGTTATCTTTCGACTGGTGCTATACTTTATTGCCCGGAAACGTAACACTTGGAAGTATTTCCTTTCTGGACAATAAATTTAAAATTATACGAACAGGAAGCGATAAGAGTATCATTCGACAACTGTGGAGGCTCCAAGTTGTGAGAGGATCGCCTCTTCGGACGCCCAAGTTGGGAGGGATAAAAAGCAAATGTAGCACCTTCAAGTCACTGGTAGGGCGACTGGTGCTCCGCTGTGTGGCGAATAAAGTCACTTGTCGCTCGATAAACTCGCGCGAATGCGCTGCTTGTTATCGTCTCTTGAAAGTTCGGCAGCTTTGAGGTACTCACTCGGTTTGGCCCTTCACATGTCTACAAGTGTTTTTCGTACTACTAGTAGTTACCAGCATTGTTCGCAGTTCGAAGAACTGTCGATTGGGGGAAGGTTTTTGGATGTCATCGAACGACATTCAAGCTACTCCTGTAGCTTGCGGATGTCATCGAACAACATTCACACTACATCAGACAACACTCGATCGATTCCGGTCTGAATGACTCTTACAGGTTTAGATGGATGCCTATTCGCCTCGGAGCTTCTTTTCCTTCTAGATTGATGTCAGATGCACACGATGCCACCAGGGAAAGTGGAGCTCCATCACAAACATCAGAGACAGAGACTACTACGACGAACACCGTATGATGCCGACCTTGGGTACAACTGGTCATTACTACATCACTGCATCGTATTATACTACATGCAGCTTCAAAGCACTCAACATGCAGCTTCAAAGCACTCACTGACTCATTCCATTAGCAATTATCGATTCGATCTGTTATGAGTCATAACTTATACCCTCCTCTTTCAGACACAAATTTTCTTCTGCGTGTATAGATTTTCAGAGAGATTAATTGAAAATCGTGTGGTCACCTGAGTTTGCCGTGACATAAATTGTCGTCAGGCTGATATTGTGTGAATCCCCACAGTCATTGGAATGAGTCTAGATTAATTATATAAAACATTCCACTAAAACTTTGCAAAAAAGCTACTTAAAGTTTTTAAGGTTGTGCGAACCAAGATGGGAAGTATAGCTTGATTTTTTTTCGGTCAACATATTTTTAACCAAAGCAATCTCTATCCGCCGACAACGCGGTGGCGTCCTATACGATGGCGAACGAATTCATTTATCGGAGACTCAAAAAGAGCTGCACCTGGTTCTCCGGATAAAAGGCTAATGATCTACTTCTTTATCCTGTTCTCGTCAATAGAACTTCAAAGTACATTGTTGCAGATATTAACTCAGATCCTCCTAATGCTACATGAATGCGGTACGTTCAGTTTAATACTTGATAAATGGCAATAACAAACTTGGACGAATCGAAGCTGACAGTTTTTGTTGTTGTTAGATATTCAGGCGACCCGGACAAAAATATGTGTGCAGCTGCGCCATGTTTTATCAAACATAATTTAAAATGCACCTTGTACGCCCCCGGATTCTTCTGCAAGAGGAAGCCCGGGCGGACAACGTAAAAGCAAAGGACAAACACCCGGTGTATCCAACTCCTACACCCGATAGAGATCTCCAAGACCTCAGTTTTGACCCATCAAACTTGCTGGCTTCATCGGGCTACCCTGCAACTTCGGTTGAGCAGTTAGCCTGGCAGCGCTAAATATTCGAATGCACGGTTTTTTCTTGTTTTATCGCCACCTGTAAGTCCGAGCACAACACTGCAATCGAAGCAATACAGGATTCTGCCTGGGCATCAGCGCACATTTCAGTGACAGGAAGGAAGGAAATTACGTTGATTAGCCAGTTGTTGATAATCGTTCTACTAACCACAAAAGAACTAAAGTTAAAACTAAATCCGTGGGGTCCTCATCCGACGGGCAGGAGGACGTGGAGTCACCACGGTGGGTTTGTCAAACTCAAGCGTTGAAGTGTCAATTCGTTATATGAACTGGCAACGCCTTTGAAAAGTAGTGATCAAACTTGGTACACTTGGTTGTACAGTGGTAGATTAGGCAGATGCTGCGGATGCGAAGCAGGCGCAGGAAATGCCCGAGTACATCGTTTGCCTGCAAGGGTATCCGTACAAGCCAACTTCGAACTGCGATACCCCCCGGGTCCCCAATTTTCTTAGCTACTGCAAGGAAGTTGAGTCTAGGTCTTTACATTCCTACGGCAAAACCAAAGCCGCATTAAAACATCTATGTTTATCAAACAACTAACTATCAAAATGAATGAAGAAAGTGGGTTTTCCTACCTAAGTCTACCGCGCGTGATGCTTGCAAGGCCTGACGCTTACAAGAACTTGTGGTCAACGTACCACTCGCTCGTGTAGTTGTCGCCAAGAATTTGCGTGATCGGCACCGGCGCATCCAGAACTCCGCTGAAGGACACGCGCTTGTCCGTCGCCACGCCAGGGCCCCTGTTGTTGAACTCCTTGTAGTACGTTGGCCGTTTTTTTGTCCTTGTTCCACTGCTGCCAGCCGTCCGGGTGGATCACGTCACTGAGCTCGCTGTTCTGCCACACAACGCGCGAGTACGGACGCCACGGGCGGCCAAGGTACGCGGTGCCATTGCCGATGGAGCTGAAGACGCGCGCGTTGTTGAACACGTAGAAGGACGGGCTGGACTCGTTAACACGACGGTTAGCCGTGATGCAGCCCGGACCGACAGGCTCGATGTCGCACGACTCGAACCACGCCTCCGCCTTGGTGCCGAAGATGAAGTCGACGTCACCGCTAATGTACGAGCGGGCGAAGAGCTCCTTGCCCTTGTTAGCATAGACCGTATCCTGGTTCGAGGTAAAGTTGCAGGCGTAGAAGCCGTAGTTGTTGCCTTCGACGATAGTTACACCTTGACGTTGTTGGTCTTCAGACGCAGCGTACTGGTCAGGTCGTTGCGACCGCTAGTAATCTCGGGAGGAATGTCACGCTGAGCCTTGGCGTGAGTAATAGTCACCTCGTTGGCGGCGTACGACGTCGTGTTGCACGTGTAGCCCTGCAGCACCAGGGGGCCGTTCAACTTGGAGATGAGGACTTGCTCGCGGTACACACCGGGGAAGAGGAAGATGGTGTGCTCGTCGGTATTGTTGGGCACGTTGCCCACAGCTTCCGAGACATTGCGGAAGCTGCCGCTGTACGCCCCCGTGGGGTCGCCGACGATGGCATTGGCAGGCGGCTGAGTGCGAGCGTCGGGGCCGTTGCAGGAGCATTCGGTGGAGCTGCTGACCAAGAGGCTGGCGAGCGCGACGAGAGGGAGGGCGAAAATGCGCATAGTTGATGGAGGGGATCCGCTAAGGAGGGCCCTCATCGGGAGGGCCCTCGTAATAGAGTCGACATTTGGGAAACAGCCGGTTGTGACAAACGCACATTTGGGTCATTCGTAATAGGTGCATGTACCGAAATCGTCGGCAACGCTCTGTGGAAATGATACCGTTGCCGACGATCATAGCTCTACTATAAATAAGCATCCGAGGCGAAGTTTACTTTAGACTACCAGCAAATAATAAGAGGGATTGAGTGCTTGCCATTTTTCAGATCTCGTTGTGCTGATGGTGCGCCCTGCTTTCCCAGCGTCTGGCTACGCCGTGTTCTACCTGCAAGTTTCCCAAGCGACTATTGATGAGCTCTACCTAGAAGCAGAGTCTCGGACCTACCGACCTGTGTTTCGAGAAGTAGGCGGAGCCGAAGATGACATATTCAGAAGTCAATCACGAGTTCAGCGCATGACACTTCCCCTTCGACGTGTTTCCGCTGCAATCCTTGAGGATGCAGCTACCCGCGACTCCAACTACAGACCCTGTGTGTTTTCGTACATGCACTCGCGACCTGGGGGACAATACCAGGAACCTCATCAAGACTATGCAGACGAAGTGCGAGCTGCTGTGCATGCCCGCTACCCGGGCAGCATTCCGGCTAGTGTTATTATTGCCATCCAACCCGGGACAAGACTGCGGTTGTTTCCCCGCTGCTTTGACTTTGCCCGCCCTGAAATGGAGATTGAATTGGAGATCCCTACTGGATATGCAGTTGTGTTTCGTGGCGATTTATTTCATAGTGGTGTGGGGTATACTACTTCCAACTATAGGCTTCACTGCTACTTGTTTTTTCGAGACCTTGGTTGGAGACCAGACGTGGTGTCAAATTCGCTGTTAGTATGCCAATACTGCGGTCGCACCGAACGAGTTTCGGCCCGAATTCGGCAGCACCGGTATTTCTGCCTGCAGAAGCCGGATGGACTCGCGCATCGTATCGCTCGGCGGGAGCAGCAAAATCGCCGCGGTGAGTATCCCTGCAACTATTGCAGCCAAGTTTTTGAGGTGCAAAGCACGCTTCGTTCTCATATTTTGGCTCAAGACGGTTCGACCTCTAGCCATAATGTTTAAGCTCAAATACATGTTCACTTAGGTAAATTTACTTTGTTTTTGGCATGCGAGTGCGAATGCGTTTTGCTTACAAAAATACTACGGCTTAGCAGAATATTTTATAAGACAAAGCGTACTATCTTGGTTACGATATGTACACTTTAATTAATTTGAAACCTATAATTGTTTTAAAACACGCAGAGACTACTGCCACGTTCTGATGTATACCTCTATCACTTGTGCTGGAACCACTGCTAGATTCTTCGCCTCGGTCGTTTTACGAGGTAATTACCTGGCCGTTACATGCTATAAACATAGTTGTACCCGATAAGACACTAGAGCTGGCAGTGCTTCTTCGTCTTAGCACCCCCAGCATCCTTTCACCCGCGTTGTCGGCAGGCACTACTCTAAGAACACCAACATCTACTCCGAAACGTGCATTACTACCACATCCAGCATCCGACGTGGTGTCGGCAGACCAACACACTACGAACAACAACACCTATCCAGACGCGAGTTTCGATGCCTTACCGCCACTCTGATGCTCGCTACGAGGCAGCTTTTGTCGGCTGCGCAGCAAGTGAGTTCTCAGCTAGTGTCTCGGCTGGAGTTTCGACCGGTGTCTCGGTTGATGTCAGTGACCTGGGTTTTAGCGTTCTGGGTAATTTCGACGTTGATAGCGATGGAGTAGCCGCTAGCGTGAACGCTGAGGCGTACCATGGGAATTCTGACGACGACGGAGATTGGGAAAGTGATGGCGAAGACGAAGACTCTATCATGGACTTGATACGAGAAGACTTCAACATCTCCAGCGACGTCCACGAATTCGACTTTCCTGACTTCAATTTGGACGATGATCTACCTGTCTGTGATGAAATAGATTCGGAGTTGGACTGGGTTGACGACAAATTGCTGGCTTTGGTTTGTACTCATCAGCTTAAGGAGGAGGAAAAGCGTCTCGACAACTCAGCGGTGGTCGCTGCAGACAACGTAGCGCAAACGGAGCCCGGTGAGATCGGAATGAGTGGGACCGACCTCCGTATGGTGGACGAAATCTACATTCTTCCGCCACCACCTCAGCTTACGTACGAATCGTACGATGCAGCTGAGGCAGCGATACATCAGTGGACATTGGAGCACCATTACAACGTCTCTCGACGACGGGTTCGGTATTTACCTGGTACCAAAATTGTGTGGGCGCGCAACCATGAGTGCGATCGAGCAGGGTGGCCAAAGTGCACGCAGCATTTGGTGGATAGCGAGCGACAGCGGTCCATGCGTGGCTCGAAGCGTTGTGGATGCCCCATGCGGTTAAAAATGTGCGCGGTCTCTAAGTCTGACATCGAGGGACCTTGGAAAATTGTACACACTCGTGATAACAGTGAGGTACACAATCACCCTGCGGTAGACGATGTTCGTGTCCACGCCGCACACCGGCAGCGTGCTGCAGCAGGTCTATCGCTTACTCAACAGAGCATGGAGGAAACTATTGTCGGTCAGACAGCTGCCGGTATTCCAGTGGCCAAGATTCGAGCGGCCATCCTCCACAGCACCCCTGGTTCTCTTGTGCTCCCGAAAGATATTGGAAACCTCAAAATGAGGGCGAGGAAGCAGGCCATGGCGACGCAGACCCCGCTTGAAGCTCTTTTTACTCTGTTGAACAATCACAATTTTTTCTTCAGATATGAGATCAACCCAGCCACAACCGAGCTTCTGTATTTGCTGTGGGCGCATCCTGCTACACTTCGCCTGTACAAGTTACACTGTGATGTTCTGATAATGGATGGTACGTTCAAGACAAACAAGTACGACCTGCCACTAGTGAACGTCATCGCAATGACTGGAATGAATATTGTTCTGCCCGTGGCGCAGTGTTTCTTACCTGGACAAAAAGACAATGACTACACTTGGTTTTTGATGCGATTTCGCGAATTGATTGACGAGCATGTTATCCAACTTCCATCGGTCAATCTAACCGATCGTGAATTGGCCGTGATGAATGCTCTTGACTCTGTGTTTCCTGAGGTTCCGTCACTAGTCTGCAGATGGCATCTGAAGCAGAACGTATTGGCAAAGGTTCGCAGTGTTCTCGGCCAGGTTCAAGTGGAGAACCCCCTTCCTGGCCAAGATAAGTGGGAAAATACTTGGCAGACCGAGGCCTTCATGTCATTCTTCTATAGGGCAGTGGAAGCAAGCACTGAAAGTGACTTTGAATTGCAATGTGTGATTTTGAAAGACTTGTCTCCGGTTCTGGCGGCCTACTTGGAGGCTCATTGGTGGAAGTACAAGACTAAAATCGTCCGGTGTTGGACGAACAAGTACAAGCACTTTGAGTATCGTGATACCTCAGCCGTGGAGGGTACCCATGCCCAATGCAAGCGTTGGCTACAGGACAGCAATGGTGACCTGTACACCGTATTTACTCGGTTACTACCATGGTGGCTCTCTTCAGCAAGTGCTGTAAGCATTCGTGCTGCTCGTGCTGCTACGATTCTACCGTACCTCTTTCAGAACGACAGATACACTCAAGTAGGCCGGATTATCACGGTATGGGCTCTGCGAGCAACTGACGAACTCTGGAAGGAGGCTAATCAAATGCTGACTGGAGCTAAACCGTGCCGTGGATGCACTGGTGTATTTCGGATCGTGAATGGGAGGCCCTGTGTACATGAATTGATTTCGATCATTCAGTCAAACGGTAGGATGAAACTACTTCCTACGATGTATGATCCACACTGGTGGATCTACTGCGACCGAATGGAGGCTTGGCGTCCACGCATCATCGAACCCGCAAGTCTTCGCACTAAACGCAGGAAAGCCCAATCGCATCGTGCCAACCATGGGGCAAGTGGTACAGCACGAGATCCCACGCTTGCAGAAAGAGTTGACCAAAACAATCCAGAACCAGCACCAAGTTTTCTGCGAGGGATGACGAGCCATCTCATTACCAGTTCAAGCCGACCAAGCCTTCATCTCCACGCAATCACGAATGGCGGGATATTCCCAAGTAATGGGCTTGTTCATGTCACCACTGCCTACCAACAAGACGGCTTCAGAGTCGACCCAAGCCTGGCCGGGACCTACCAAACGTCTCACGCACATCCACGCACTTGGGGATACGCTAACAGACACCCGTTTTAACTTTAACACGTATTCTATCAAGTCTACCTAACGTGTACAAGCACACCCACAACGTTTAGGGCAGTATGTACTACAATCGAAGTTGTACCACTGTACCATACAGAAGTTTCACAGATATGCAATTTGCAGATTTGCACCATACCTTGTACTTTAAACTTTTATAAGGGTTCGAGTGCGCAAGCATGTAAGCGCCAACGCATAAGTACCTTTCTCGTATGTTTCACTTTTAAACATGCAGGTAGATGTCGTTTATATTTTAGATGCAGAAGTGTTACACTTGCGCGTGTTGCAAAAGTGTTACACTTGCGCGTGTTGCAAAAGTGTTACACTTGCGCGTGTTGCAAAAGTGTAACAGAAATGCACCTTGCGGAAGTGTTACACTTCTGCAATGTACAAATATGTACCACTTCGGTATGATGCACTTATGCTACACTTCTGCAATTTATGCCTTTGTAACACTGCTGATGCATTACGTATTAGTAAAATTAATAAATAAGCCTATCAAAACATCAGAAGTGTAGCATGGTTTCCGTGTTAACTTTCTCACTACAGGTTACGTGTAAGTTAACCTAGCTGACGGACTTCATCCGAAGTAATAGTGTGCGGATGACATTTTGCGTACACAAGCCCTCGGCTTTTTCTTGACTGAAGCCACGCTATTTCCTTCGACCCGACGGATACCAGTCGCATGAGCAGTAGAGGCCACGTTCGCTTTTTTGAGCTTGGGCCGCTGCGAGGAAGTTGAGGGCGAGGCGATGAGTTCACATGCGCCGAAGATGGCGTAGTATTAGCGGTCTTGTCGCTCATGACGGCCATCGAGAGGGCGGGATCAGCTATCGCTCCGTCAGAATTTGGGACCGGGACCGGCAGGTCTGGCTCAGATGCAGAATGCAGCGAGGAGGCAGCTTCTTTATCCAGCTCAGGCTCTGCTCCCAAATCACCAGTACAGGAAGAATCCGATCCATTTACCGGCACAGCGTTGCCACCCGAGTACAGCTGGCTCTGCCAAGCGAGGGATCCCCAATACCTAGCATATCGGGGATTGAACGGCACTTGGTTGTCCACAGCCTCCTTAAATCTTGGGTTGACGCCGCTGTTGTCGGTTGTAAAGTCGCGCCACGTTGCGACGGCCTCTCGAGCCGAGTCTCGTGTCATTTCATGAGCTTCCATCGCTTCAGAGTCACTATGCAACAAATTATACGATCTCGTGGCAGATACATGAGCCGCCGTATCCCACATCAACACGAGTAATTTGTCTCGTGCTCCTGCCGAGAAGCTGCCAGCCACTTGCGCCCCCAAGCACTCAATAACCGCGGCAGCAGACTCAGCAACACCATCGGCATCACGCTTCCGAACAGCCATCGCCATAGCAGCCAGCTCTGCCGACATCGCGGCTCGCGCCACAGAGCCACAGAGCTGATTGCGCTGTCGTAGAAGCTTGGCCAGAGCCTGGTCGGCCGCCGACTCGGGCGCTTGAACTGGGGCGTCGCAGGTTCTACCAACGCGCGAGTCAGTCGAAGTGATAGCAGCGCGGGCTCGATGTGGGTAACGAGCGCCATCTTGGCGCTCGTCTAGCACCCCGTTGGGCGCTTCTTCCAGAAGGAACGTGTCGTCAGCAGTGCTCTGCAAGAAGCTCTCTCTCTCTTCTGGCATTAGCGCTTTCCACTTCGCGCGCAGGTCCTTGCCGGCGCGATTGCTGAGCCATGCCTTGGTGACTGCAGCCTCATGCGCGCCGTCGAGCTCTTCTTGAGCGAAAACCTTCGCGTGGGCAGACACTCCCTGCCCTTGCTTTAGCTGGGATGCCCAGGCGAAGAAGGCGCGGTGGACACGCACGAGAGGTGGGAGAGTGCTTTAAGAACCGAGCTCTCGTTTTGGTACATGTACCTATTACGGATGACCCAAATGTGCGTTTGTCACAATCAGCTGTTTCCCAAATGTCGACTATATTACGAGGGCCCTCCCGATGAGGGTCCTCCTTAGCGGATCCCTTGATGGAGTTGGAAGTTGACTTGGTCGCCGAGGAGGAAAAGTGAAACTGAGATGTTTAGCAACCCTTCCGTAAGACGGACAGACCAGTTTAGGGCGTGGATCGGCATGGCCTTCGGTGTTCGTTGTTATGATTGGGCCTATCCTATCTGTGGGCTGCCACGATCCGCTGCGACAGTGTTACTTGCTCAATGAAAACTCTCCGAATTTCGAGATGGCAAACTGGATGGATTTTTTGGAGGGGATTGCGTGAATCGCTTTGCTTTTTGTGTGCGCGCTTCCTCGAGGACCTTGCCGCTCAATTCTTGCCGCACCCGCCACCGATAAGGAAGATAGAGTAGCCAAGCTGCGTAAATGCACAAATACACAACGTTTCCTTTTGCTCACTCTGTCTTCGCGCTCTTGCGCTTGACCCTGCCGAATTGAGTCTGAGCTCCTACTTGTTCAATGCACTGTGGCTGCAGTACTCTGCCAACCACTCGAACTACTTCAACACCTGTCTGCTGCTCCGCAGCTTCTCCTCACTTGTCTCCACGACCTCTCTCCTTCCGACGACTTCGCCAGCACCTTCGCTCCATGAGACGACCACCGCCGTTGCGCCATAGAAAACAAGAAAACGGGGCTCGACTCAACGACGTCTTGATAGGAGCAAAAGAGTGACTTACGCTATGGACCACGCTTAACTCCAGTCGCCCCTCTTGTTAGGACAAACGGGAGGACAAAATCGGTTTTTACTTGATTTCTGTATAGTGTACCACAAATTTTGTCCTAGACAGACGCTAGGACAAAAATTATGGTACACTATACTTTACTTCCGTGAATTTCGGATTTGTCCTAGCATTTTTTCGGTTTGTCCTAGCAAAGTGCCCGACTGGGGTTAAGAAAGCTGCATGTGCAACCAGAGGTTTTTCTTCTTCTTCTTCTTCATCACGAGGGGACGTAGGTGGCAATGACGTGAGGAACCGGCCTGGAGAGTGTTTTTTTCGGCAAACTTTCGCGAATACATATCACACTGGAATAATCACTTGGGTTATGCTACTTGCATCAACTATTTCAGAGTAAACACATCGGTTTTGAATAGATAAAACGCATTTGCTATAATGCATGTTATGGCTAGCGAAGTTGAGTAAGCAGTTAGATTAGGCCACGCCAATGTTGAGCTCTTTCACTAGATCGTGGCAATTGAACCCCTTTCGCGTCTCCGTCTCAACCTCATTCCTCAATTTGCTCCATTCTCCACTCAACAACAACAACAAAAACTTCACTCGCAACTTCCGTCTCCCTGTTTCAGTTCACCGATGACTCCGACGAACTACATCGCAGCGAACTCACCGAAGGGTCCGGGGGGGGGGGGCGCATGGGAGATGGTGGGATTTGTCTCGCGACCACTTTGACCACATTTGACCACATTCGACCACATTTGACCACAATGTTGTCTCGATGGTATGTCTCGATCCTGGTGGAAAAACAGATGTGCTATGAAAGTTAGATTTTATTGCTATACGCTAAAGAACTCTGTTATCGTACGAGTAGTATTCTTCTTCGCTAGCAAACACGCAGGATTTTGAGACCCTTCACCGCACTTTAAGTGCTTCTGGCGGCAGCTCGAACACGAAGTCGCCTTGCTAGCTGGAGCGAGAGGTGGAGCAATGCTGTCAGATATCTCGTTGCCGCTACTCGCTGGCTTGGGACAATTTTTTTCTGCTGTTCGACGTCGTTTAAGGCGGCAGCGTAGTTGATTATCCGTGAGGTTCGCGTCAGGGTAATATTTCTTCAGCTCCTGCTGCAGCAATATATATTTTCCACGAGTATACACCAGCGAATCAGACAGTTTACGCAACTCAGCCAAGTGCTCTGGTGCGATAGTAGATGGCCGAGGCCGTTTTGCTGGAACACTTGATTGTCCTGCATCTTCACCAATCCCAACAGTGTCACGACAAATAACCTGCGGTTGTAGTCTTGCTGGAGGTGTGTCGTCTGCATTTGCACTAGTTGCAGCTTTAACCGCTTGCAGAACTTGACAGAGTGATCCATTCTCATGACCCTCTTTACAACACAGTCTTTCATCACTTTTTCACACAGCGACCCGTACAGCTCTGTAGCGTGTAGCCATGCCGTCGTAAGCGTGTGATTGTCAACAACTCTGTTTTGATCTGCATACTGATCCTCTGATATTGGAGTGGGGGCCAGATAGGTGAAGCAACGCTCGTGGTTTCGCTTGATACCACTGGAAAACAGACCCAAAAGCTTGTAGTAGCGCTGTTTGCGCCTACGCTCCATATTGGCCATGGTACGTTGCAACCCATTCTGCGCGGTAATATCGTCATGAACCATCTCCATGAGTGAGTTCGAGAACACTAGCTTTTGGCTCAGAACAAATGGAAAGTGAAAAATCATATCGGGCCATTGTGCAAAGTAATCCGAGCTCACAGTGAAAAAATATGATCCTGTTACAGCGCACCTATACTTCACAAATACCAGGTCGCACTTGCACTCCACAGATTCCACCACACGACGGCAATAGTCTTTCACCTTCGGATTGCAGTTGCAGTCTCGGCTGATGCACGACGGCAGACCTTTGCCTCCTCGATACTCCGGGGTCCACACGAACAAGGGACGTGAAAACAGCCGCGACAACTGCATGTCATCCACCTTTTCCTCAGGATAAACTAGACGGGGAGGGAATGAGCGCCGTCCAACCGCCTCGACCACTGCTGCCTTGTTATCATTGCGCGCTGCTGACAAGGCCATGCTTACTGCGAACTCCTCAGCTACAAGTTCTCGGTAGATAAAGGGAAAACGGCTGCGCCCCTCCGGGGCTGCGGCCGGAGTTCGGAGATCTCACCTAATTTATCGGAGTTCGGGGGCCTGTCGGCCCCCGAATCTCCCATAGACCAAGGGTCCGAGGGGCGAGAAGGAGCGACTCCGTGACGGCAGCGAAGTCACCACCCTTGAAGACCGGCCCACCGATGTCAAGGAAGATGCGAAGCTCGTGTCCATGGGCGAGTTGTTGTCGTTCGCTGACGACAAGGACCGCATGCTCATGATCGCCGGTACACTGGGCGCCGCAGCGGCAGGGATGGCTCAACCGCTGCATATCGTTCTCATCGGAGACGTGTTGAACGGCATGAACCCGTCGGACTCTTCTTCCAGTATCACCGGCAAGGTGGACGACGCTGTGCTCAACTACGTCTACGTCGCGGTCGTCGCTATGGTCGCTGGGTTCCTCCAAGTGGTCCACGACAGCGTCGCGCCAAGTGAAGCGAATCCGCGGCGCCTACATGAGCTCGATTCTGGCGAAGGAGATCGGCTGGTTCGACGTGAACGAGCCCATGCAGTTGTCCACGCGGATTGTGGAGGCGGCAGTGAAGCTTGAAGAAGGCATGGGCCGCAAGATCAGCGATGGGATTCGCAACCTGTCCATGGCGGTGACTGGAGTCGTCATCGGGTTCATCAAAGGCTGGGACTTGGCGCTCATTCTGCTGGCCCTGATGCCGTTCCTGTCCATGAAGGTGCTGACCAAGGACACGCAGACCGGGATCGAGGCCTACGGCCAGGCCGGCGCGATCGCTCAAGAATCGCTGAGTAATGTGCGGACGGTCCACACGTTCAACGCCTGCAGACACTTCATCGACAAGTACGCGAGCGCCTTGGACGTGGCAACCCGAGCGGGGATCAGCAAAGGGTTGGCAGTTGGATAGGGCACCGGACTCATGTTCTTCACTATGCTCTGCACGTATGCGGTTGGCATGTTCTACGGCGCGTACAAGGTCGCCAACGACCAGCTTGATGGTGACAAGTGCGTTGGCTCCGGGTGTTACGACGGAGGACGCGTTGTTGTGGTATTTGCAGCAGTCTTGACGGGGTCCATGGCAATCGGGCAAGCGGCGCCGAGTATCGAGGCTCTCGTAGCTGCTCGAGCTGCTGCGTACAACATCTTCGAGACAATTCGTCGAGGGTCTCTGATCGATCCGCTGAGTACCGAGGGCAAGACGCTGGAGAACGTATCGGGTGAGATCGAGATCAAGGACGTGACGTTCGCGTATCCCTCTCGTCCGGACGTTCAAGTGTGCAGCAATTATTCGCTAACGATCGGAGCGGGGGAGACCGTGGCGCTTGTAGGACCCAGTGGAAGCGGGAAGAGCACCATTGTCGCTCTGCTGGAGCGCTTTTATGATCCCTTGAGCGGCGTAGTGAGCGTCGATGGGGAGGATGTTCGTGGATTGAACGTCAATTGGCTCCGTCCGCAGATTGGGCTCGTTGGTCAAGAACCAGTGCTGTTTCCGACGACGAGTATGGAGAATATCCGCTATGGAGCGCCGTCAGCATCGGATGACCAGGTCGTTCACGCCGCCAAGATGTCGAACGCGCTGGAGTTCATTCAGGCGCTTCCTCGGGGCTTTGATACCGAAGTGGGGGAGCGCGGGACGCGGTTGTCGGGTGGGCAGAAGCAACGTATCGCCTTCGCCCGAGCCATCGTGAAAAACCCGCTGCTGGATGAAGCGACAAGCGCATTGGACACGGAGAGCGAGTACGTCGTTCAACAGTCTCTGGATCAGCTCCTGGCTTCGTCCAAGCGCACCACAATCGTCATCGCGCATCGACTTTCAACCATCCGAAACGCGGACCGTATTGCGGTACACAACAACGGATCAATCGTCGAGATCGGGACGCACGACGAGCTCATGGAGATACCCAACGGACACTATCGCCATTTGGTCGAGTCTCAGAGCTCACCGGCTCATGCTGACAGCGATGTAGTTGCCTCGAGAGCGCCAAGAGAGCTCGACATGCCCAATTCGGTCCAGACCAGCGCTGCCACGGAGTCTTCAAACGACAAGGTCGAGTGTGTGGGGGCTCCTGATCAATCTGCCACGGTGCTGTCTCGGGTGAGGAAGATGGCTTCACCGGAATGGGCCTTCTTGGTAGCTGGAGGTGTGGGTGCCGTGCTCAACTCCGCAGTATTCCCGGCATGGGGTGTCATGATGGCCAAGATCACGGTGCTCTTCTTCGACTATGACAAGACGGAGCATGAAATGGTCCACGATGCGCGGTACTGGTCGCTGAGCTTCGTCGCTCTGGGGTTCGTCTATGGTATCTCAAAATTGCTACAGCACTACTGCTTCGCCGTAGCTTCCGAGAGATTGGTAGCTCGCGTTCGCCTCGCTGCATTCACCGCAATGTTGCGTCAGGATATCGGGTGGTTCGACAAGTCGGAGAATGCCTCGGGAGCTCTTCTCTCTCGGTTGTCCACCGACGCAGCGACGCTACAGGCTATGACGTCCGAGTCGCTTAATCGGTTGGTCGTGAACGTGACGACGCTGGGCATCGTCTTCGCTGTCTGCTTCTTCTTCAGCTGGCAGATGACGCTCGTCTTCCTGGCCGTGGCTCCAGTGCTTACGATCTCCTCCTTTATGGTCAACAAGTCCGTGGCCGACGGGGACTCGACGTCCAAGAAAAATAACGACGCGGATGCAGAGGCCGGTGCGCTGTTCACCAACGCAGTCGACTCGATTCGTACACCGTGGCGTCTCTCAGCATGGAGAAGAACTTGAACGCCAAGTACAAGCAGCTGCTCGATACTTCAAAGGAGACGGATCTGCGCGCTGGCCTCGTTGCTGGGGCTGCGTTCGGCTTCTCTCTCGGTTCCATGCTGCTCGTCGCCGCTCTGCTGTTCTACGTCAGTTCTCGGTGGATTCCGCGCGGCACCATCACGTTCGAAGACATGCTCATGGTCTTCTCGCTCAGCTCCTTCTCCATCGGCTCTGCAGCGCAGGGAGCGACAGACCCGACGAAAGCCCAGCAATCAGCAGAGAACATCTTCCAAGTCATCGATCGAGTACCGGCCATCGACGTCATGTCTTCTTCTGGTCGCACCTTTTTATCCGTGAACGGGGAGCTGGAATTCCACGACGTGCACTTCGCGTACCCGTCCCGACCGGAAGCGAAGATTTACGTTGGACGGCGTGGATTTGCGTCAACTGAGCCTTCCGTGGCTTCGCGACCGCATCTCGCTCGTGAGTCAAGAGCCTGTACTCTTCGCCGGAGCCATTGCTGAGAATATCGCGCTTGGTAGACCCACTGCGAGTCGCGAGGAGATCGTTCAAGCCGCTGCAGACTCAAGCGCGCTCGAGTTCGTCCGCAACCTCCCGGACGGCTTCGACACGGACGTTGGCGATCGAGGAGGTCAACTCTCAGGCGGCCAGAAGCAGCGGATTGCATTGGCGCGAGCGATTCTGCGGGACCCGAGTATCCTCCTGCTGGACGAAGCCACGAGCGCTCTGGACAACGAAAGCGAACGAATCGTGCAGACGTCGCTCAACAAGTTGCTCAAGACCAAGCGCTGCACCACCATCATCGTGGCGCATCGGCTCTCCACGATTCGCAACGCCAACTTGATCGCAGTGACGGAACAGGTTGTCATTGTCGAGATCGGCACGCATGGTGAACTCATGCAGCTTCCAGGAGGAAGATACAAGCAGCTACTTGCCCGACAAACGTACTGATGTGTCGTCTTCATTATGGCTACACTGCATTTAACAGTTATTAATACCCGTTAATCACTCTCCACCAATCAAATCATTTTACTTATCCCCTGGCCAATCAAAAGTCCCCTATCATTAATCGCACCTTGTGCCTTTCAAAGCCCAAAAAGTATGCCTCGCCGCACCCATTTGTCCGTGGCGCAGAAGGCCGAGCTGCGTCTGTACTACCGCGCGCACCCGGACCTGACCCATGAAGACATAATCCGCTGGGCGCAGTTGCGCTTCTCCGTGCTGCTCGGCCGCTCCACCGTCGGCTCCATCTTGCGGGCGCCGCAGGACTCGAGCCTCAATCCGGACGCCAAGCGCAACCAAGAAGGGCGCTTCCCCGAAATGGAGCGGGAACTGTACCAATTTGTGCTCAATTCGCCCGATTTGGGCGATCTGAGCGATTTGGTCCTGTGCACAAAAGCCAACGAGTTGCTCCAGGGGCAACAGTCCGTGACCAAATCGTGGGTCTTCCGCTTCAAGCAGCGCCACGCTTTTGGTGCGCTCAAAAATCTGCGCAGACTGATCGACGACTATAATCCTAGAGACGTGTTCAATTTGGACGAGACCGGACTATTTTACCAGATGCCGCCGCGGAAACTTCAAGGTGGCAAGACCAAAAGACCAAAACATTTGACAGTCGGCCTGTGCTGCAACATGGACGGCAGCGAGAAGCTGGAGCCCGTCGTGATCCACAGCGAGCAAAATGGGCTCGACGGGACCCAAATTCCAGTGCGACATTATGCCAATGCTCAAGCCTGGATGACGGGGGACAACTTTACCGACTGGCTGCAAGCTTTCAACGCGCTGATGAAAGATCGCCATGTGCTGCTGTTGGTGGACAACGCGCCGTGTCATGGCACGACGGAGTTTGAGCTGTCGAATGTTCGGGTGTATTTCCTACCGCCCAACACTCCGTCCCACCTCCAGCCGATGCGAGCGGGGATCATCCAGCAGTTCAAAATTCACGTTAAGGCGCTTGGTGTGCAGCGGATTCTGGACCACCAACGTTCTACTAGGAATTTGGGCAATGGCGAAGCAAAAATGGGTCTTCTTACTGCGGTGAAGCACATTGTGCAGTCCTGGCAGCACATGCCTCCTCCTTTTATTAGGAACTGCTGGGCCCATACCGGTATCGTTTCGGGAGATACAGTGCTGTTGATACAACAGCAAAATGTGCCAAAGATCCCAGTTGACACGTCGATTTTGGACAGAATCATCGCGATGGTTGAACCGAATGAACCGATGACCGGACTGGAGTATATTAACGCCGAGGAGAATGTACCGGAATGGATGCCCTTCTCTGAAGAATTACCGCCAGCTCCGCGGTCTCGACGTGCGACCCACACACTGCAGGAGCATGATGAATCGGAGGAGAAGAACGACGAGCAAAGTGAAGTGAAGTCGCTCAGTCATGGAGATGCACTTGCAGCTGCCATTCAGCTCTCAGCCTATGCATTTGCCAATGGCATCGACGCTCCCGATCTTCAACGAGTCATAGAGTTTGCCCGGATGCGCTGTCGTGGAGATCCAAGCACGTAGATCGCAATGCCGTCGGTGACTGAAATCATAGCGTGCTGTTTACAAGAGAACGCAATGGTTAGGGAGAAGAACTACGACGTGGAAGAAATGAGTGTGTGGTTCCTGTTGAACGATGTTTGGTCGATTTTGGCTTACTGCTGCTTGTGGTAAGTAGGTGTTGCTGTCCCAGTCAATTGCAAGAAGACTTCGCTCGTCTACCGCTCATGCTACGGCAGAAACTGCGTCTCTTGCTTGGTAGGAAGCACATACTTGTCAGCCAGCACATCCGCAATCCAAGCATTGATAGCGTCTCCAATCGGGTCGACGCGTTTTCTGGACGTTGTGCCCTACACCCGCAAATGCAAGGCGCGGACCACCAGAGCACAGCCTCTCCAGCTCCAACGGAACTTCTTCTTGGATGTACTCGTCGGTTTGCGACCAAGCGACCAGTGTTGGCATGTTGAGACTGTGCAGGAGGGCGACTTGGTCTCGCACCAGGTCAAAGTCGGTGCTTCTTGCGCGGACGACTGCGGCGACGAACGGATCCACGGGCCAATCCGCTGGGAAGCGCAGCAGCTTGGTGTAGATAGCTTTGACAGCGTGGGACGCTATGGAGGCTAGAACAGGGTTTCCCGACCCCAGCATCTTGATCACCAGCGCGTTAGCCCGAGGGCGCATGACGTGATGGCTTGCTACAATCCTCAACTTCCCGTGTGTTATGTTGTGAATCAGTTTCTTCTTACTAATAGCGGTGCAATTTCTGGGCAGATGCCGCGGCTGCGAAGCAGGCTCAGGAGATGCCCTTGGGTCGTACGGGTCACACTACCGAAGTATAACCAAATGATGTTTTGTACCTTCCTATTCAGTATCAAACGGTCTTAATTCGTGCACTTGATCGGTCGGCTGGAAGTACAGATTCCATCTTACTCAGTTAGCGATCGCCTTACTGCATGATCACCATTAACGTTGTCCAGCTGATTGAATTCATGTTGAGCAGGTTGGGTTTTATTATGGACGATGATATGGTGGATAAGAGAATCAGTAAGCGTTGGTTTGAGTGATATTTTAGTTTTTTTCGGCTACTATCAGGTAGTTAAATAAGCTATGTACTGATATATTGGCTTGCTAGCCTGGTACTGTGGGGGATATTTAACGATGCCCACCCGGAAATTTGTTGCAATCGATTCAGCGGCCAACGGTGGCAACGCCAAAGCCACTTATAATGGTTCGGAAAGTGTTTATTTACTACTGTAGCATGGAAACCAGGACTAAGCAAAAGACTATTACATTGATTTACGGTTGAAAGAGGTCGAAAGCTACGAGATGCGGCACGAGATCCCTTGCTGTTACGTCAAGCCTCTTCCCTGTCTTCATTTATGGCGGCGACGGATGACTCGGACATGCAAGTTCTAGTTGATCAGCATGTGTGCAACGTTGGGAACCCGCGCGCTGTCTACCACTCATGCCGAGCACCTTGTACACACGTAGCGAGTCTAACACAGTAGGTTTGGGCTCATAACCCTGTTGAAATGTGAAAGCAAGCTAACGAGCGTCCACGCTCAGCACAAGGGACGAACAACAACAGGAATTCACGACACTAAACGACACTTGTTATATACTGGGCAGATTCGAGACTGAGGCTCAGTCTCGATCTCCCTTGCCTATCCTACTAACAGATACTCCTGCCAGCGACTCTCTGCAGCTCTCCGTAGCCGCACAATCTTTAGGTGGCAAAGGCCACGACCCGTTGCACAAGATCTCACAGCGCTGACCAGCTCGTCGATGCTCCAGCGTCACCCATATTTCAACAACGACTACGACGACCTGCTCGCCAAGATGTAGGAGATGCTTCTGGGCTTCACCTCACCAAGGCAGGGGCGAGTCCAATACTTTGCGTCGCGAAGTTAGGACCCCCCCCCCCCCTCCAACATGCATTGGTGGACTCTAGTATTACAGTAATAGTGCTTCGGTTACGAAGTATGGGCAGCCCAATCAGGATTAATTCTATGCACCTGATATGTGGCGCACATGAAGTAAACGCATACTGAAATCAAGTAAAGTCATTTAATAATCTCAGAAATCGCATGGTTTCTTGAAATTCACGGAAAAGTAGAGGTGTTTTCGGTGGAGTAGCAAACTAGTTGACTAGGATATTCGTTTCCAGATATTAAGGGTAAACGTTAAGTACGACGGTACCAGCTCTGTAATGTTTGGATGAAGGAGGACTTCTCCGAGGAGGGTATTTGCGGATAGCGGGCAGTCTGGGTTTCTAGTTGCTATGCAAGTGGCTTCTGCAGCGATTTTGATCTATCTACGAAAGCGCGGAGAGTGTTTGGCGCGCTGCTACTAATATAGAATAATGCTGAAGTTTAATACAAATGTAGCACTGTGCGCCTACGATAGCATGAGCGATGGCGAGATGATGAAGCGAGGCTCGGTAGGTAGCGCGGCGACGTACAGGTGGTGATATTTTTTTACCGTGAGCACGGGGGGGGGTTGGCTGCTGTGGCGACCGAAAAAGCTGAACTGAGGACGAGTCCACCTCTTTTAGTTTGTGGTCGTTTTCTTCAAGGAAGGATCCGTAGTCTAGATCACTCACAGAATTTTTTTGCGGATCGACGTACCTAGTCCAAATCACTCAGTGCGAAATCCCAAAGGAAGTTCCGTAGTCTAGATCGCTCACCGTTTCTCGGAAATGTTTTGGAACCATCTATTGCAGTCAAAATCACTCAATATGAGCTGACACAATGAAAGTTTTCGGACTTGTCACAGAATTAGGCTGAGTTCACGCTAACGCGAGCTCAGTCTAAGCTGCGATTTGGTAGCACTTGCGAGGAAGTAGGTGTTGAGTCGGTTTCTGACGACGAGTTGTTGCTGATGTTGTAGCTGTAGCTGTGATATTCCTTCAATCCTGACGTCAAGCACATTAAATTAAATATAACAGATTGGCGAGATTGGCCAACAAATCAACATTTGATGTAAACCCCTTAAAAATCGCTAGTACCCAAAGCTTGCAGTTCAACGTTAATAGGCCGATCTGTTAACAGTATTACAAGCGGAAAGTCAGTGAATGAATGCTCTCTATCGGAATTGGTCCACCTCAAAAACACTCTATAAAACCTTGTTATACTAAGCAACCGGTAAGCTACGAAACATTGCACAATAACCTTCGCAGAGTTATAAGGCAAAGCGTCATCGAAACACGCAGTATGATCTTTCGTCATTACCCTTTTCGCCACCCCGTGCTAGCGTTTTTGTTTGTAACTCAGCTAGCGTTTGTCCAATTGCAACAAAAATGACCGTGTCTTCCTCCGGCGCGCTCATTAGTATGTTATTGCGTATTACTGTAAACGCGATCGGTCACAAGTGGCAGAAAACATAATTTTGAACTTGGTCTTGATCACGGCAAGGAACGTGAGCAAGCTTGGGTGAGAAGTCGCAAACGACTCGTTAATAGCGCGGCTGAAGATGTCCACCGTCTCCCAAATGGTCTTGTATCCTCGACTAGCTACTCATTTCATGTCCACCCGTTGCGACATGTAATTTAGTTGATGGGACAATGTCCAGAAAACTAAATAGGGAACTCCCCGTAAAATATCCCTTAATCTTCCGTAATCCGACTCGTAAACTACCCCAAATCATAAATGACGATTTCCGTGATATACTAACGCATTGCATTATACGTTGGGCCACCCCGATCCTGATAAGCGCTTGTGCGAGTTCGCTGATACAAGCGACGAACACTGGAGCGCCGCGTTAACCCACGCGCCGCACGACTTCAACATAATTTTGGAGCTCGGTGTCACAAACGGCTAATGATGTCAGAGGCGCATTTTGGGTGGAGCCAAACGCAGGAGATCGTGAAAAAAAGATACATTTGTGATAGTGAAGACCTCCAAGTGTGCTGGCTATTTAGTTCGTCGACCCACTGGATTCAGTCTATATACTAATCACAGAAGCTTGCGCTCCATTTTTTGCGTCCACGACCATATCCTTGGCAGTTTGCGGACAAGCTGACAAGCTTCATCGCTGGTCACTTTTGCGGATGTATGAAAGCCAAGCCATCCCGGTGACTCGAACGGCTGGCATGACCTTTTGTCTAGCTGAGGGTTATATTTCACCACGGCAGCTGCTCATATCACTTGCAGACCCCCCCCCCCCGTGATTCGGTTTTTCAATGGTCAACACAGGAGTGGGTAATAGTAGTTCAATCGGTGGCCGTGGATATTCCAGCAGATTTGAAGCTCGGCGACGATCAAGTCTTGGGTGATAACGTGGACCGAGTGTGGTAACCTTTTGGTGCCCCGGAACTTAGCTCCAGATTTGCATCATTGGTCATTTTTGAGGTGCACAGCCGACAAACATTGTGTCGAAATACACCTTGTCTGATATGAAGGCGGTTCCAAGGCAGGTTGTTGCGCGGTGCCTCCAATACACACAATGTATCCGATGAGCCACCATTTCCCCAGATCTCTATTTTGTGTATTGTTTTTTTGTGGTTACCGTCGATAGCACTCGGGGCGAGCACTGCATCAAACCCCACTGACCGGGTCCATGGGGTACCCGCTGACTACGGCAATTTTCCAGTCCAGCTGCTGGTGCTGAGCGACCAAACGAACAACCCCATCAGGAGTCCTTGTATAAGGTACCGGAGTTAGCGGTGGCAAGTATGTACTCGTTTCGAACGTGTGCCTCTTTAATCTCGACCTGACACTTTGTAACTAAAATTTATAACTCGTAATCATGAGTCTATTTCAGAGATCGTTGATCTAATACAGACTTTTAAACAGAGTTTTGTTATTCTGTTTGGTCAAAATAGATGCAAAGCACAGTGGATATAATAACAAAACGAGCACATCATCTTGACATTAACCCTGATTTGATGGCTGAGCTTTGACCAGCTTTTTACTTCAGGATTGATCTAGCGTCAGATTACTGGAAATTCCGTTTGAATTGGCACTTCGAGCCCAGGAAAAATACCTGCTGCTAGTTATAAGGTACATATACATGCATTCAGTCTATCAGGCTCTGCTAGGAGGATCGATTATGGGTGCTGGTCTGTTTATATATTCATTGTTATTTTTCGATCTAACTGGATTTGACGGCTAAATGCGTACAAGCCACGATAGAACCTTCTAAAATGACGGGTCTATTCTTTATGAAAGCCCGGTGTAAAACTTCAGCTTACTTACGTGGGCTTCTCTGGTTCCGCGAGTCGGGAGGTTTCCGATTCGAACACCCAATCCGGGGTAGTGTTTACCGGTCGAGTGGGCCACACTATTTGGCGCGGAGCTTCGACCGACGACGTCTCCACGCATCTACATAGTATCTGTAGTCTCCAATTGCAAACTGGACCATATTGGCAGCGTTTTCCCACTTTTGTTCGCCCTTGCTTCTTATCGTTTGCTTTGCCGTTGCGAGCTGCATGTGTAGATTCTCTAGCTTCTTCACATCCTCGAAGTTAGCACCGCGAATTAAAGCGATCTCGGTGCGTTGGTCCAATTGATGGGGTTCATGGATGCGATACCTATCATCGCCGTGACAGGCGCCACCCACCTCCAGAGATGCTGGCGACGATGCATAAAAAGAAAAAAAGAACTAGTTGCACGGTTTAGATCACGCGAGGTCTATCGATCTCTGCAGTCGCCACTCCGGCAGTAGAGCACGGTAACAGCGCAGTACTTTTGTCATTAGGCATCTTCCGGCCGCGGAATGATAATGGGCTCCTAGGGTGCGTATTTATGCTCGGATCAGAGGAATTTCCATAAATCAGTGATTTTCACTGAGATTTGACAAAATTGTTGTGACAGTTTGCCTGAATTCACTGACGGAGGTATAGTACTATAGTACTAGCACATCCATACAATTTTCAAGTCAAATTTGAAACTATAGTAATACTACAAACAGTGCACGTAGGTAGCGTGTTACCTTCTACAAAAATACTATATAAAATAGTAGTGCTTGGTGGTTATGCTTTTTGCACTATACAACTTGTCTGTTATTCTGCACTAATATTGACTACTTTATTGAAGAAACTTTATTCGTTGGTCGTCTTGAGGACTCAACAAAATGCAAGGGTCTAAGCTTCTCCACTATTGTTTTGCATCTGCCCTTCCGCCGACATAACCCAGCTTTTTCGCGATAGAACAAAGTGTATAAGCTCAACGGACCCAGGAGATGGTGAATTCTCTAAAATAAAGTTGTCATTTGGCTTCCATGCATCCATAATAGCTTTAGATAAAATAGGTTATCTTCATTAGACAAGGTTATGTGAAGCCAAGTACCCAGTCCTATTAAAGCGACAAAGTAGCAATAGGATAGCCTTCTCCTGCAAACTAAGGAATGAACCGCGTTCGAGTTGAACGAGATTGGGCTTTTGGAGTTGAGTAAGAGATTCTGATGTGAGATCTTCACCTTCATCAATTCCTTTATCTTAATTTCTGAGTCTAGAACCCTCTAAATAGTTAAAACCTAACTTTAAAGGGAGGCTTCATCTGATCGGCTTCAAATGATCGGATTTGGGCTGCGCTAGCAGCCTTACTGCTATCTCAGAATAAATGTAGTTTGGAAATAGAGACATCTTACCAAAAAAAATAAATGCAGTTCGTGTAAACACCTCGTTGAGGATGATATTATACAGTGTTGCAGCAACTTGCGCATGCTCATGACAGCAAATACTGTTCGTACTGGTATTTCATATTGCGCAAAAAATGCGATGTCCAGTAAATTATTTCAGATAGAACACCAGTGATTATTTGGGCTTTCTTAGCCCTGATCGTTAGCAAATAGCTTTGCGAACTACTTGGAAAAAGAGCTACGAAACAGCGGGTTACAGTTATGCAACTGTAAATATTGTGATATGGTGACTACTTCTAGTATATTGACGACTCATAGAGTAACGGATGCCCACCAGGCTGCACAAATACTACTGAATTATTACTTTTTACCAAAGCACTGAGTAAGTAGTTTTAAGCTATCACTATCATTTTGTCAAATATCAGTGAAAAATCACTGATTTATGGAAATTCCTCGCTCGGATCATCGCGTTTTAAAATTTGATCCCTTGGTCGAAAACCCAGCTGTGGCACACGCTGAATACAACAAAGTAGTCCAACAGCGCGTCGTATGTTGATCTCGGCCGTAGCTGCCATGTTGGCTTTTCACACACGCGCCCAAATAGCACAACCACCAGTGCATTTCAGATTTTCCCGCCGCTAAGACAGAGGACAGAACCTCAGCGCAGCAATTGCATTGTTGCCATGACCTACTCGGCTGATTTTCGCTGGCGTGCAGTATCGCTGCTGCCCGTGTACGGCAACAACGTGAACTTCATCAGCGACACCTTTGGACCTAATCCTAACACGAAATTTTGCTGGTACAGCCTTTTCTTGGAGAACGGCCTCATTGATGAACATGTGGAGCCGTCTCGTAGTTCAAGATAACCACCAGAGGTTGTTGCTGACATTCACAAGTATGTGAAAATGCATCTTGTTTTCTATGTTGAAGGACTGCAGACGTACCTACAAGAAGAACACCCCGATGGGTATCCTCTTCAACAATTTGCCGTGTTCATCACTTTGATATGGGGCTTACTCGGAAAGTTCTGACACGTGCGGATCGTGAAAGTGTTTCTGAGGAGGTATAGTAATTTTCAAGGCTGTTATAACAAAAAAAATCTAACATCGATTTGGTTTGTATTTAAACTGCTAGGTGCAAAATTACAAAGAGAAACTCCTCGCAATCTACTCCTACCCTGAGCAGCTCACTTTTATCAATGAGACCTCAAACGATGGTACCAAAGGATGGCCCGCGCGGAACACCAAGTGCATCGTAAAACTGTCAATCAGCGGCGCCCTATATTTGCAGCACTAGAGCATCAAGGATTCGCAGCGTGGGAGCCGACGCCAGAAAGGAATTTTACTCGGTCTACATTCCATCCCGCTTTCATGAAGAACACCATCCCTCTTCTTAATCCCTGGCCTCTCCCAAGATCCATTGTCACCTTAACCAATGCAACAAATCGTATGTACAGCGAGCTGGAGCAAGCTGTACACCCGACTGGAGTTAGAATTTTGTTCTTACCCGTACTACCCGGAGTTAAATCCGATCGAAATCGGATTGAGCTGCATAACGCGGAGTTCAAGGCACAGAAAAGCTGCGCTACGTAAGTTAATATTGCGATAATGTTGCATTTAGTTACTTTATAGATCGGGGGAGAAGGACATATCGTTGAGATCGATGAGACCAGTCTCGCTAAGAGACGTAAATACAACCGCGGTCGTTACTATCAAGAGTTCTGGCTATTTGCTGATGGTGGTGGCCGCTCAACTGGATGCTGGTTCGGGCACATTGTGTACGACAAGCCTACCAAAGAAACCCTGCTCCCTATCATCAGAACACATTATCAAGCCTCGGTAAGTTTTTTGTTTGTTTCTATCACGTATTTATATGTCACCGATGTATTTTGTATGTTGCTAAACTTAGAACTAAAATCATGTCGGGCATGTTGCAACGTATGTCTGTGAACGTGGCTACAAGTAGCATGCTCGAGAGTACAACTGCTTACTGCTTAGTATGCACTATACCCACAGTACGGTGAACCACAGCCTCAACTACGTCCGCCCCATCATCGGCACCCACACACACAAATACCATTGAAATGCGGTGGGAGACTAAAATTAAACGGCACATCATGAGTATGCGAGGTATGAGTAAAGAGAATCTTGACTCCTACCTGGTCGAGTATGGCGCTCGAGTACATGTGGTGTCGTCGTCTTAGGGGGCAACTTCATCACGCGAACATTGCTGAGCTTGACGCCTTCATCACTGTGCGAGGAAGCGTTGTCGATGAAGTGCAGTATGTTGCGGTGTTGAGCACTCCTCGACTGGTCGACGTCGCGCAGCTAGCCCCGAAAGCTGTTAGTCGAAATTCACGTTCGGTAGCCACATAGGAGTAGACGCATAGAAGGTATCGCAGGCTTACTGTTAAGCCAGCGAGGCTTGGAGGCTTTGTCAATAATTAACAGCGGCATCTTGTCAGTGCCCGTCGCGTTTGCGCACACCGCTAGCGTGAGTTGCACCTTGTCTTGCTTCAGCGACGGGCCGGTGTTGATGCACAGCGATCCTCTCGGAATGTTGTTATAGAATATACTAGTTTTATCCATATTAGAGACGTCGGCGTAGGAGTACGAGCGAATGATGCTGGATGTCATCCTCCTCCGCGCTCAGGTCCATCACACCGTCTTCTCCATCAGAACGCCGCCACTGAATTCCATAGCGACGCTGCAATCGATGGTGCCACGACCTCCCCAAGCGGGGCCATGCTACACAAGGGCTGTTGAGCCGTTGAAGCGCCCAATGCGCTCTGGCGACGCCGAGAGAGCCACTTGCATACACGATAGATACAGAGGTATGATTGGTAAAAGAATATTACATTGACTTTGATGTGGGTACAAACTTAGATTGATGAGCTCGCAGTGAAAATAAATTCTCGGGTGGGCGACTTTACTGTACGGCGTTTGGTAGATATTTTGTAATTTAATTGCTGTGCTTGGATAAAAACATAAAAACACGTTTGGTTTGTTGTCCGATCAGTTGTATAAAGTATGTCGGATTCATTATATCTGTCGGATTTCAGCGTAATTTTCATAGCTCAATCAATTCTTGTCCGATTTCAGAAAAATGACCGACAATCGTTACTACTTGCTCCGGTGCCCTGATTGGTAAAGCTATAGCGATCTCCCCCCCCCTTCTTTCACAGCGACCTGCCGGGCTCGGTGCTGGGTTACTGGAGCCAACCACAGCCTGGTGCATAGGGTCGAGACCAGCGCGAACCTCAGCCAAATGGGCGATTTGGCAGCCTGAACCGCACCTTCCGAGCTAGAGTCGGCAACATCGGGACCGAATAGAGCATGCAACGAGGTCGAAGCGGGCAGGCTGTGAAAGCCGTGTTTGGAGCAACGCCAACCAGAAGATTCGCCTTGTTCAGTCCTCGCAGCTTGCGCATGAGTTACTCAATTTGCTCCAGATCATAGTTGGAGAGGTGCAAATTAGCCGCCAAATTGAACAGATGGCTGGTGCAGGCAACGAACGGCAGCACAAGCAAATCAGCCCACCTCTTTGACCGAGCTTGTCAGCAGCTAGGTAGATGATGCGGGTAATGTCCCACTTAACAAATATAGAATACCGGTCCGGAAAGCGACATGACTCTCAACAGTCTGTCCTCGACGCCTTCGTCCACAATGGATGCCAGTTCTGTAGAACCATCTCGGAGCGCTGGCCGTGATCAAAACGCCAAAAGCGGCGACGTAGTGGTCCGAGTGGATGGTATACTGTCAAGAATGGTACCGAATTGGAGGGGATGAACGCGCTGGCGCTAAGGTTGGCCTCCTTGGTAACCAAGACGGCGTGATTCAACAGCAGCTCGGTGCCAGTCCGCTTCAAAGTCAATTACTTCTCCACAGCCGGGTCCTCGCAGAACGAAAAAGGAATGTTGCACTTCGTAACGAGTCCAGCCAGCAGTAGGCGCTCAGGCTCTTCTGATAAATGAAACAACCAGCGTCCCCGATTTGAAGCCACTGTACGTCAGCGAGGTTACATAGGCGGTGCAAGTACTTGGCTACCGTAATCCTTATGTACTTACTGACGTTCAGTCATTACCGACAACTCTGAGCCAATTATAGACTTTCAAATATTGCATCGTTGTAGTTTAAGTCCTTACTGACAGCATACAAATCACAAGTCAAAACACAATTTATGTATTGCAGGTCACTTTTATTCTGAGTCATTGGGATGGTGCCTTCAATAATTTTGCTTGTCAGTTAGTACATAAGGATTACGGTAAAGAGGTTCGGGTAGCCGTCTTCATGTTTCCGCACTGTACCACACTGACAGAAAAAGTGTTCGATTGGCTCGTCCAGAAGTGGTGTGAAGAAATAGAAGCAGACTTGCTTATTCTTGAAGGATGTTTGCAAATGCATGACGAATTTAAACATGATAGTTAAGGAATGGTAGGACGTAGGCGAGATATTCATTGGGGTGATAATTGACGCCGCGCCAATCTTTTATATGGACGGGACCTCGTTCATGCCAAAGACAGCGCGGCGATAAGTCGTCGCTGGGAGCGGCCAAGCCAGCGTCTGGTGCAAGAAGACGGAGCCAAGCTTCCACATGACCGATGATCTTTGTGCAATGACAGGCTTCTTTGAAGAGAATATTGCCCACCTCTCGAAGTCGGTGGTGTGGATCATGAACAATAGTGCGGCGCAGATTGCTCTAAGCGGTGGAAGTATATAACTTTTGTCTTCACATATGGTTTAACGCAGTAATGTGATGGAGAGGCGACTGCTATCTCTGTTGAGTATAGGATCATTATCGGTGCGTTGCCAGCAAGCACGACACACCTGTCCCGACCCCTAGACGTGGCGTTATCCGAGCGGCCTAATGCTAGAGCGGTTTTGTGCCCTTGGTGATACATGTACGGCGACTCTGAAGACGGCAGTAGGTGGTATGGCGTGCACCGCTTATCGTCACGCGTATATATATAATGGGATTGAAAGTTGCATTTAGTGCTGCTATCGCAGACCAAATCGGATATATTGGCACATCAGTCAAACGACGGTCCCACTTGACCTTCGGTACATCTCCTTGGGAACCTGTACAGGCGAACAGACAGGCACAATAGAGCAGGGGGGGGTCCGTTTTGGGGTCCGTAATTTAAAACAAATTTGGTTTGGGGACCATTATCCAACTGATATGTTAATTTGAGCGTTTTATTGCGCATTAGAGATGATCTAGAGGGCACTAAGGAGTCCTAAGCTATGGTTTCTGTTGCTTAATTATATGCAGACCACTTCAAAAGTGGGAAAATTTTTAAAAATTCCCACATTTCCCACTTTCTGGCAAATTGAGAATCCGATACAATCTCTAATATCGCCCCACATAGGGTGGGAACAAATATTAGTAACATTCCCACCTTTGAGCTGTACCCATCTTCGGAATATCAGTGTTAATGTATTGATTTCCACTTTTCCCACATCCTGCCTCCAGAAGAGGTCACTTCCTGATAGAATGTGGGAAAAGTGACTTGTCCCACTTTTTAAGTGGTCTGATTATATGCGTAGCTTAGTGGCTCGTTTTGGGGTCAGCAGAATGTACATTTTAGTGGTACAAGGTGCGTCTTCGATTCGTCTTATAGAATCAGTCGCAGGGATCAGGTTACCGTATTTCGCATGTAAAGAGCTGCACTGGTCTAAGAGATGCACCTGGACTATCCAATCACACGAAGGTACCCACCGATATTTGTCCAATCATATCTAACTATCATACCCGGCTATTAACTCTGGGGGACACAGAAGTCCAGACCACAAAACGCAGGTCTTCGGGAGTGGGTCCAAAAGATCGACATTTAAGATCCTAGCTAGTGTTAATAGATATGGAAGGAACCACGCTAACCATTTAAAGTGAGGGTAGTCACTCTGTCTAGTTCGACATATCGGCCGAGCTATTCGGGCTCAAAGTTGGCACCTGCCGCCATCAAGGCCGAGATGTCTTCACCTCTTTGGTCCATGTCTTTCTATATCACTTGCGTTTTGTCAGATTGCACCGTGTAACTGCGTTGTGTAACCAGTAACCCATAGTAAAAGCAAGTATAGAGTAACCACAAGCAGTCCACATAGTTTTCAACGTGACGATTGAGGAGGATGTATTGCACATCAAGTGCACTTACCAGGTTTCCTCCTCGAAGTTGGTGTCTTTGAGGTTTCCCTGTAGCAACTGCATGCATGCAACTGCTCCAACAGTACTCCTAACACCAAGTTCCAATTGCGCTGATTCCATAGACGTTATTCGTTCTCCTTAGGTGCTGCAGTTCTTTAAAAACAACCGGAGACAAATCATCAAAATCTTGACGATCTAATCTAATGCAAGATACCATTTATTTTAAATTCTGCGCTCGCTCGCTTTCAAACAAGAAATCAGCAGTGTCCACTCTGAATAGTTTGCATTTAAGAATAGGCAACACGTAGTGTCAATGTGCCTTCAGAAATATTAGCAAAGTTGGATTTTGGCTTACCCCAAAATCTGGCCTGGTGTTCTGATTCCGTTAAAGTTAAGAATCATACACCATATTGTAATTGTGTCTAATACCATATGTAGGATGTTGTATAGAGCCCTCTTAAGTACGTCATCATTGCCAGGTGAACATTAGGTGCAGCTTTCTACATGCGAAATACGGTAACTCCAGGTTTTGAGCCGGCAAAGCTTTTTGGACCAGATAGGATGTGAGTGCAAGTATTGTGAAAACCGCTTCTTTTGCCTATTTTGGTCGTAAATCGATCGATTAGCACCCTGATTGAGCTCGATCGATTTGTAAATTGATCGCGCCCCTGCGATGCATATGTGAGTGGATGTGCAGATTAGGCGATCGTTTTTTGGAGACCAATCCGATATAGCCGCGTTTGGAGCAGAATGCCCACCTTTTACTGGGCAATCGCGTAGCCAAGCGATGCGTATGGAACAGGATTGATTTCGAACCCGAATTATACTCTGATTAATTAGATAATTGCACCCCTCGGACGAGACGAGAAAAACGGAGACGATATTACCGGTTTACCGTCTCTTTATGCTCGAGACCAGTTTCCTGAACCGGAATACCGTCTCCTACTAGAAGTCGCGAAAAAAGCGAGATGTAACCACCGTCTCCCCCCTCACCGTCTCCTGTATCCAAGTGGCGTACTTTGCCGGGGGCCCGGGGCTCCCTTGCCGGGATCTAGGATTGGACAAAAACCCTTCAGTTATCGTGCAACTCTTACCGAAAAGGCACAGCTAATTCTTAGTGTTGCGCCTGTCATTTTGGAGGCTTTTAGTAACGTATCATGCTGGTTGGCCTGTCCCGGAAGCCTGGCACCACATCGTGCAAGCAGACTTAAGATGCGCCTGTCCCCAATCCATACGTAAGCCTTACCTCTGCATTGAGCTCGCATCCACCCTTCCCTTCTCCCTCACAACAACATTTACGCTCAAGCCCCACAGTAGCCCCCCACCCCCTCGCCACCGCCTGCCGCGCCTTCATCCTCAACGCTCAGCATGTCTAGTGTGCATCCTACGGTCAAAGACGTGGTCGCCAACTTTCAACCCCCTGCTGGATTTGTGGTCCTCCCGCCAAGACGTAGCGAGACATCGCTAATCTTCTATGGGGTTCGAATTGCGGAGGCCCAGCGCCACCTGCAACTTCCGTGGACGCAGGAGTTCCCGCCGTCTGGATGTGTCTCGCCTCCGAGGCCTGTCGATCGAGAGCGGATGTGTTTTACCCTTTATCAACAGGAAAAACATCCAAGGCGACGAAACATCTGCGTGAAGCCCATGCAATAGTGTCTGGCAAGACAGCGGGCGAGTTGGAAAAGAAGCGCGGGCGTGACGAGGAATTGGATCGGCTTCGGCACTCTCAGATGTTCAGTGATGACCCAGCACACGTTTACGTTCTCCTTGAAACGATTCGGATCATCAACAACAACCTGCCATACCGTTTGGCGGAGTGCGAAGAGTCCATCTCGATCCGAGAGCTTGTAATGAAGGACGGAATGCATGCTGCCGTCAACGCAAAAGTCGTCGTCCACGCCACGATCGAGCTATACGCTTCGTCCAAAAGTACTATTTGTCGTGAAATCAATGACAACCGAGTCGGACACGCAGCGACATTCACGGTCGTCCCCGACTTTTGGACTCCAAAAGGCAAGGGTGCTAAGTTTTTGGGGCTCCGGTTGTATTTCATCAACAAGCAGTACGAGCTCAAGACTATCCTGCTCGGCGCCCGTCACTTCAACCCGAAGTACAGCGAGAGGTCTGGTGGAATTCGTGCGCCATTTCGGCGGTGGCTTGATGATATTTTGATCGATTTTGGTTTGACTCGGGCGGACCTGTTTGGAGCTACAAGTGATGCGGGTCCTGACGTGAAGTGGATGATGACCAAAGGGTTGTAGCTCAACTGGGAGTGGTGTATACCGCACATGGCGAGTGCTGCCACAAAGAAAGCTTGTGGTATGGTCAGCAATGCCAGCAAGTCCAAGAATCCAGCTATGACAGCTCTGATCAAGCGCATTGTTAAGACTGTCTATCAGACAAAACATGTCGAAGTGATGGGGTCCTTGTTCGTCGAGCTGTGCGCAATGGAGAGCATGGGCGACAAGGCGCCGCAGCAACTGCTAGAATATCGCTGCCCGTGTGGTTCGCCGCATTTTAATCCTGTGGGCACCTCTCGTGGGTTGGTACGAGGAGCGTCTTGCTCAAGCGGATCGTGAAGGGAAGGTGCCTCCGTGTGCTTTTCCGTTGGCTAATGACTACGACAACCTCACTCAGGTGTTGTCGCTGCTCGAGCCAATCACGCTACTAAATACAAGGGCTCAAAGCGAATCTGCAACCCAGGTTGAAGTACTTTTGACGCTGCTCGACCTGCGGCGCTCCACGCTCAACTGCGACAAGGTTCTCCGCGACTATCGATCTACGAAGGAGAGGGAAACGTACATTCGACTTGATCAGCTTACTGAACTGGCACGGGAGACGCGGTTGAAGCTTCAAGAAGAATTCCAGTGTGTGTTCTTCTCCCGGTATACGGATCGAGCGAAAATTGTCCAATGTTCGTTTTTGTTTGAGATGCAGCTACTGCTGCACCGGAACTTCAAGAATCTGGACAGCATTCTCAAGGACGTTGTCCTCCTGTGCTCTCCAAAAGTGTCGTCACACAAGGGAGCAGGTGAAGTCAACTTTTGGAAGGTGAAATATTCAATTGTCACCAAGACGATAGCATTGATGCGAACAGTGGCCGCAGAATCTCGACGGCAGGAAACACCTCCCCCCGCTTTTCCCAACGTTGCCTTCTCCGAAGATCTAATGGAGCTCATTGACGACTCAGCCGTCTCGCAGCAGGTGGATCGCGAGGACCAGCAAACTGTTCACGACAGCAGCGTGGAGCAAGAGCTACGACTGTAGATGGCGACGCCAACTTCGCTTCGACTGGCAGCCAATGGAAAAGCTGAGTCGGTGTTGTCGTATTGGCGCCGAGAGGCTGCGTCTAATACCTATCGCTTCCTCCCACTGGTGGCCAAGATTCTCTTTGCTGTACCAGCTTCGTCAGCACAGATAGAACGTGACTTTGGTACAGCCGGTCGAATGGTGACACCCGAGCGCTCGTCACTGTCACCACACAACATTGATATGTCGACGTTCATCAACTGCAGCAGAAGCTACGTCGACATCACTCAATGCCCTAAAATTCCGGCCAGCGCAATCACCGCATATATCCCTGCCAATATGCTGCTTCCCGTGACGGTCGAAGAGAATACGGAAGCCGACGATGTCTTGGAGCAATATTTTTCCAGTGACAGCGAGGACGACGACGAAGATAACAGTATTTAGACTTAGCGAAAATATTCAATGGATGAGAGTTTTATTAAATGAACCTGAGAGATTTTCAAAGGCTTGATGCTACTATCAAATGGGGTGGTGATCGTGCTCAGGTTTGCTGGGTTTTGCGTGCTACTTTACGGACCTTGCTAAGCTCGTTCGCCAAAGCGACACACTCTCGATTACTTAATGGAGCTGGCGGCGGCATTGCTCGGTGTCGACTGTGTGCATTCTTCTTTTTGTTCGCTAGTTTCGTTTTAGCAGATGAAAGCATCAACGCTTTAGCTCGTTTGCGAGCTCGATCCGCAACCTGCCTCTGGGGTGCTTCAGATGCAACTTTTACGCGTAGTGCATTGCCCAGACGGACGATCAGATCTCGCCATGTGATTACTTGATGTGGATGTGTCTCGGAGAGGAGACATTGTCCAAACTTCCGTATCGCTGCTGCTGTCCTCGTCGGTATCCTTTGCGATCTTCAGCGGAGCAGCGCCAGTAACTTCTTCCTCTGCGTCCTCTTCACGAACTTCGATGCCAGGCGGGCGAAACAACGCTGCGTCGGTCAGCTGTCTATTGCGAAACCTTCCAACTATCGCTTCCGCACGTGCTTCAGCATGGGCAATCGCCTTTGACTCAATTTCAGCCAGAGCGGAGCTCAACCGGGCTTGAAAAGCTGCTTCACGGGCGAGATTGGCGCTTGCGAGGTGCAGAACGGGATTTTTTCTGCAGCCTTCACCACGTGCTCCATACTCGCTTCCATCTTCTGTTCGAGGCTGTGAAGCTGGTGCTGCGTCACTAACGCCGCTTCATGCACTTGGTCTTTGATAGAAGCATCTGTTTTCTCTTTGTAGTGGCGAAAGTATGCTATGAGAAGCTCCTTGGTCCGCTGTTCAGATTGCTCGCTTACATCTTTCTCGAGTTCGTTCAAGGCTGCTTGAAACCTGCGCTCAGTTTCTTGCTGCATACGAGCACTCTCTGCAGCCACATCACGAGATTCGGCACGCGCTGCGTCGCGTGCCACGGCAAGTGCTGCGCGGAGTTGAGTATCGATGTGTTGTGCGATTGCTCCTGGGTCCGCACGAGTTTGGAAGATCAGCGACGCTAGCTCGTTTGACCGCGCTTCAGCTTCGGCTCGAACGTATTGAACGCTTGTGTCCACGTAGTATTGCTGTTCATGGGCTTGTTGATCTTGGCGTAGTTGAAGAAGCTCGTGCTGGTCAGCCAACACATTCGTTTGCGCCGATACATGGGCAATGGCCATCCCAAGCCGCCGGCTATCGATCACAGCGCTTTCACGGCTGCTGCGCACGATGACGAGCTCCTCTTCGACTTCCTGTATGTGAACGTTCTCCATGCGATCTTGTTAGCAAACCTGGATCTTTAGCTTAAATGATCGAGCTATCACCGCTAAAACGTGGTTGCTCGGACATAGTTTCAACCAGTTAGATTGCCTCACAAATAAGCCAATAATAATGCAGCAAACGAAGACGGAGGGAGTTTTGTGAGCAATCGAAGCCGTCTCCCTTCTGAGTAGTCACGTCGGAAGGGAGCCTTTTAACCTTAGGAGACTATCTCCATAGGTTTTTTTGTCTCCCTAATTTTGGCGGAGACGCGTCTCGGATTCGTCTCGTCCGAAGGGTGGATAATTGAGATCTAACTAGGTCGTCTTCGACTTGGCTGGGAACACCAGTGGTATAAACGCTGGTGATGGTACCGGTGCTAATTGCCATGATAAGGGAGAACTGTGGCCCGCGTGATTCAAGGGCGTGGCCCCTGCGGGGCCACACCCATGAATATCGCGCGTGCCGCAGTTCACTTTCTGAAGCTGGTGCATGGGTCTGTTGACGTGCATTTCCTGTTGTTGCCGTTGAACCTGTTCGGTCGACATCCTTCTGGCTGGTGTAGCACGAAGGTTGCGCCAGGTTACGCTTACGCGTCCAATTAATCCGTTGGGAGCTGTCATTCTTCGGGTGTTCCCAGTATAAGGGGTTTCTACAGATGGGCGTATTAGCCGGTTCTCACAATACCCCACCAGGCTTAAGAATAGGGCTCATATTATGAGTCTTAACACCTTTAATGCTCAATTAAACGCTGAACTTAACAAATCAGTGAGATAACGGACCCCAAACCGAATTAATTCAAAATTACGGACCCAGGATTTCCCCTAAAACGAATGTACCTGAAAGATGGTACATGGCTACAGGCATGAAGTACGAGAGCCACTCCACTCCACCAAAGCACGTTACCATGGCGACAGGTGAGTTGATGATCCCCCCTTGGCGCCGCCTCTCAGCTATATATCGACGACTGCAAGATGCCTACCTAGTGCCTATAGTGCCCGGAGCCTCGCTCCAATGCCTCACTGCTATCCCCCGCCCGCCAGCTCCTCCGTCTCACCGTCATCCCAATGCGTATCTGCTCCTGCCTGTACTGTACCGCAGCTAACAACGCGAACGACGTGCCGCGCACCAAGTTCTTCCTGCGCGGCAAGGGCGGCATCGAGTCCATGTGGGGCCCGCCGTCCTCCAGCAAGGACGAGGTCAAGATCGAGCGCGACGAGAACTTCGACGCTCCGGGCGCCGCGGACCTCATGGAGTTCACGGAGGACGGCAAGCTCGTGGTGCTGGTGCGCACCGCCTCGGGCTTCACGGTGCGCGACGCGGACACCGGCGCCGTGGTGGTGGAGGCGGAGAACCCGGGCATCCACGCGGTGGCCTGGTCGCCTCTGGGCTCGCAGCTACTGACCTGGCAGCGCCCCCAGAAGAACTCGGACCTCGGCAACCTCATCGTGTGGGACGCTGCCACTGGCAAGGAGGTGGAACGCTTCAACCACAAGTCCTACACGCGCGACGTACGTCATTTATGCTGAGTGGTTGACTGAGTGAAGCGTTTCAAGCTAGGACTAACCATTGTGGGCATGGTGCGTTCATCCTGACAGAAATGGCCGCCGCTCCAGTGGTCCTCGGACGAGACGATCTGCGCGCGCCAGAGCGCGAACGGCGTCGTGCTCTACAGTGGCCGCGACATTGCGGCGGGCTCGATTGGCCAGATTAACCTCCCGGTACGTGTCGTGCTGGATTGTGTTGCTCGTGGATATGCCTTGCTGACGATATTAATTGGGACTGGTGCAGAATGTGGCGAACTTCAGCGTGGCTCCTGGCAGCGCTCCGTACAAGGTGGCTCTCTTTGTGCCGGAGAAGAAGGGCAAGCCTGCTAGCGTTAAGATCTACCAGTTCCCAAGCAGCCTGGACACCCCCACGGCCACGAAGAGCTTCTACAAGGCTCAGGACGTGACGTTCAAGTGGTCTCCCACTGGCAGCGCGCTCATTATTGAAACGCGCACGGACATTGATACCTCAGGCAAGTCTTACTACGGCGAGACGGGCCTTTTCTTCCTGCAGAGCGACGGTGAGTATGACTGTATCGTGCCGCTGACGAAGGAGGGCACGGTGCACGACGTTGCGTGGGACCCCACGGGCCGCGGGTTCGTGGTGATTGCTGGTACGATGCCTGCTCATGCGACCCTGTACGACAACAAGGCGCTTCCCGTGTTCGAGTTCGGCGCAGCGCCTCGTAACCACGTGAGCTGGAGCCCTCACGGACGCTTCCTGTGCCTTGCTGGATTCGGCAACCTTCGCGGTGACATGGACTTCTGGGAGCGCAACAAGCTGAAAAAGATGGGCTCGGCGACTTCCAACTCGGCCACGACGTTTGCTTGGTCGCCTGACAGTCGCTACTTCGCTACGGCCACTACGTTCCCTCGTCTGCGTGTGGACAATGGCTTCAAGGTCTTCCGCTACGATGGCACTGGCCCCATCCACCAGGAAGAGCGTGGCGAGCTCTACGATCTCAAGTTCCGTCCGGCCGCGCAGGACGTGTACCCGAACCGACCTCAGTCTCCGCGTCGGAAGGGCGAGGAAGAGGGTTTCGGCTCATCTTCAGCCCCGAAGGCAGCGCCGAAGCCGCAGGCTTACCGTCCGCCTAACTCGACTGGCGCCCTCGCTGCTATGATGCGCAAGGAGGAAGGTGGCTCTAGAAAGCTGGACCGCAACAAGTACGTGGCTCCCCGTAGCAGTGCCCCCACGGTTCCTGGTATGGCTGCGCCCCGGTCAATTCCTGGTATGGGAGCTGCTGCTGCGCCCAAGAAGCTGAGCAAGAGCGCGCGCAAGAAGAAGGCCCAGGAAGCCGCGGAGGCGAGGGCTGCCGTCGAGGAGGCACTTGCGAAGGTCGCTGGTGCGGCACCTGCTGAGCAGGCTCCGGCTAAGCCGAGCCCGGCTGAGATGACCCCCGAGGAGAAGGCCAAGAAGGTGAAGAGCCTGCTGAAGAAGCTCAAGCAGATCGACACCATCAAGGCAAAGAAGGAGGCCGGCGATTCGCTCAACGACGATCAGCTGGAGAAGCTCAAGACCGAGCAGGCTCTGCGTGATGAGGTGGCCGAACTTTCCGCGTAAGCCTGCGTGCAAAGAGAAGAGGTGAATGCGTTAGAGAACGGTGGATGGGCAAGCAATATAGAGCGAAGGCGGCGCTGTATTCTGCATAAGTAGAGCGCGTTTCTTGCGTTTTCATAAGGGTGCCATTACGTCGTTGCTATTATCATGAATCTCACGGCGTGGCACTTGGTGCAAAGTGCCCTGATGCTGGCATGACTTTGTTCAGAACGAAGGCAGCTTAGCTTGCACTAAGAGAAAGTAACAAGCAAACGAAGCGTTAATTGTTTGTCTGTATGCTGGGTCTGCTACGCTACGCCGACACCACCTCATCGTGGCATGAGTTCACGAACTTCCTGCACATGTTCGAGTAAACTGTTTTTCTTTCTCTTTTGGTCTCAGGCGCTTTTCACCCGAGGATTGCGATTTTATCGCCACCATTTCCTCCATTACTTGTCAGCGGTTTAGATGATGCCAACCTTGACAAGCATCGTGTGGCGGTCCACCTTGCTCCACTCCGAGTCCTTCATCGATCGATCGAACGCGAACTTGACCTTGAGCTGCTTGCCCTTCGCGGCGTAAAAGTCCAACTCGTCCGAGAACTCGACGGGAAGCTCACGTCCGTACGCCTTCTGGATACGAGCGCGGAGAGCCTGCACAACTTCCGTCTTCTGGGAAACCTGCACCATCAGGTCGATCTCGCCCTTCACGCGGAAGATGAGGTAGTTGTCCGGCTGAGTGCTCATGGCCAGGCCCGTAAGGCGAGCCAACTCGAACACACGGCGCTCCTTGGGCTGCTGGATCTTGTCAGCCTTCAGGTTGAAGACACGGCTCTCGCTGATCATGAGCACACGGGTCTGGTGGGCCCAGCGCTCGTTCACCTTCTCCACCGTGCCCAAGAACAGCAGCTTTTCCTTCTGGCCACGGCCACTGCCAGCCTTGGCACCACGGCCTTCCGTATGAGCCTGGATAATGGAGGCGTACGCGGGGAACTTGTTCACGCCGATATAATCGCCGTGGTACGTACGGTCCAGCGAGTCACGGCGGCGCTTCTTCTTGCCCAGGTAGCGCTCAAACTCGGTGCGAACGCCAAGCAGGGCGACCTTGCACGATCTCCACATGTCGTTCGCAAGCTGCTTGCGCGTCTTGAGACCGCGGAAGTGCTTGCTGAACACTATTTGCGCTCGCTTGAGCTCCAGAAACTTGCGGCGCTCGGTGCGCGCTTGAACGAAGCTCTGCATAAAGACCACCGAGTTCAGCTCCTCCTCCTGCTTGAGGTTCTTCACCAGGCGGCTGTTGTTGACGTTCAGCAGCTTGGTAGAAACCACATCCCAGTTGGCGTAAATCTTAGCGACGTTCTCCTTGTTCGCAGCACCAGGCACGCGCTTGCGACGATCCTGGCAGTTTTTCCACACGGCACCATACGCAGTGAAGAGCTGCTTGGATGCAGCCGAGAACGCACGAAGTGCAATGCGGTTCTTGTAGCGGCGCCAAGCGTTCTCGATAATGTTGACGATCACGGGAATACGCTCTTCGCGCAGAATCTCCAGAGCTGACAGCGCCTGCGGGTGGCGCAGGAAAATCTTGTTACGACCAAGGCAAAAGCATCCAAGCGTGTCCGAGTCCTCTTGGAACGGAATCAGCTCGTTCTTGTTGTCCGGGTCACGCACACCAATCCCAGCCGTCGTAAGCAGGTCAACGGCAGCCTTGCGGCTCGAGTGGGCAACGGGGTTCGGCCACGTGGACGCCGACAGGAAGCTGTAGCGCTTGATGAACGGGCCGTATGGCTGGCTGTAGCAGAAGCCCTGGCGACGCACGCTCAGGTTCTCCACCAGACCAAGGTAACGAACCTGCTCGGCAACGAGCTCCTTGCTCACGGCCAGCGGCTGCTTCTTCTCATTGGGCTTGATACAACGGATGTAGTGGGGGTTGCAACCATCCAGCTTCTCGAGCAAGTCGGCGACCTGCGTACGGAACTGCTGCGAAGTCGACGGCGGGCGCTTGAGTTTCTGCTGCTTGGTGCGCTTGTCGAGGAAAACCTCGCGCACGAAAGCATTCGACGAGTGCTCCATGCCGTCCTGCAGGTCGTTGAAGAACGTGTCCACGTTGGCATCGAAGAACAGCGTGACGTCGTACTCGACCTTCCCGGCGTAGTGCACAATGCCGAAGGTGGGGCCACGCACGCGGGACGCAATGTAGTGCGGGTTTCTCGAGTGCTCGCTGTTGTAGCGCTCAATCAGCTCCAGGTCCGATAGACGCGCAATGGCGCACTGCTCGTCCAGCAGCGGGAAAATACCGTGCTGCTTGGGGTCCTCAATCAGGTCGCACACAACCTGGTTGTTGAAGAACTTGATGTTCTGCCAGCTCAGACCCTCGCGACGGTAGCCCTCCTGCTCGCTCTCGAGCGTCTGACTGATGAATAGCTGCTGGAGCTTCTCGTTCACGTAGTTGATGCAAAGCTGCTCGAAGGCGTTGACCTCGAAGATCTCAAAGCCGTAGATATCCAAGATGCCGATGCTGTTGCTGATGTCGCGCTTCTTGCACGTCACGTTCGTGTTGATGCGCGCCACAATCCAGTCGAAGATCTTCTCGTACAGCGAGCGCATGATCGAGTCGCACACCTTCTTGGCCTGGCGGGCGTCGAACAGCACCTTCTGGTCCTCGTTGTAAATGTTCACGATGCGGAACGTCAGCAGGGCCTCGAGCTTGTCCTTGTCGATTCCCATGAGGCTCGCTGCCTTAGCCAGAGCCTCGCGGGCCTCCGGGCTCTCGATCGCGGCGCGCGGGTTGTGCGCCTCGTCAGTCGTCTGCTCGAACTGCACGTTGCCAAGCCAGAGGATGGCGGCGAGCTGCTTGAAGATGTCGGCCTGCTCGTCGTCCGTGATGCCCACCGCCGTCATGTTTTGGCGCACGTTCTTGTAGTTCTCAGCGTCGTCCACGCCCTCGATGGTGGCATCCTCGTTGCCCAGCACGTCGAACTCCTCGGCGCTCTCAGGCAGCTGCCAGGCCTCGCGCTCGGCGGCCGTAGCGCCGGACATGAGCTGGTAGAAGGCGTGGAAGTTGCGCTCGCCCTCGGCCTGGCGAATCACGCGGCTGCGCTCCAGCAGGTAGTTGTCGATGTAGCCGCCGATGACCTGGCCCACGCGGTTCATCTGCAGCACGATGTACTTGCCGAAGCGACTGCTGTTGTTGTTGCGGATGGTCTGCGCGTTGCCGAAGGCCTCGAGCACGGGGTTGCTGCCCCAGAGCACGTCCGTGACGTGGCTCGTCATGTCGTCCGCCTCCTTGCGCTGCGCGACGGACATGCGGCGGTTGGCGATCACGGCGCTCTTGGCCCTGGAGCGCGTGCTGATGGTGGTGAGGTAGCGCATCACGTGCTTGGACGTCTCGGTCTTGCCACTGCCCGACTCGCCCGTGATGAGCAGGCTCTGGTCCAGGCCGAAGCGCATGAGGCTCGTGTACGCGTTCTCGGCCAGCGCGAACGGGTGCGGCTCGCACAGGTGCAGCTCCTTGCCCTGGAACTCGTCGATCATGTTGCGCGCGTAGATGGAGTCGCCGTTGGGCTGGCGCAGCAGCTTGTACGGGTTCATGGCGATCAGCACGGGCCCGAGGAACGTGTAGACGTAGCCCTGGCGGTAGCGCGTCACGAGCTCGTCCACCACGTGGGCCTCGTCCACGGCGTCGACCATCAACAGGTCCTTCATGGTGGCCCCCGGTAGATAAGCAGAAGCTTCACGGAAGGACAATCACTCTCGAAGGTTGGCCCGAGCTCTCTCTTTGCCGAACGACGAATGACGTCGAGCTCTGACTCCCCCCTCTAAAGTACGGGAGAAAATGCGGAGATTCACCTGCTAGAAATGATAAACAAATGAGGTATGAGGTTTAGAATGAGTAAAGTACTCGCCAAAATTTAAGTTTACTGGTTTACATGCCGGATCTGAGAAATCATACCCGTGGAAACGACTGTAAACTTGAATTGTACGCGTAATAGTGCGCGTTTCTAAACGACAGCAGAGCCTTTCCTTGTCGACAACGCCTCAACCTACTGGAACAGCACTATGCCGCCCTGTACCGTATCTCTCCATTTGCTGCCTCGGCGGCGCGAGGGAGGGCCTTGATACGGGCCTCGCAACGCTTCAACCGCGTCGAGACGAGCTCCCTCCCCTATACAGTGGGGGGAAGCAGGAGGCTGAAATCGAGGCCTGTGAAGGCCTATCCGAGCGAGTTTTTAACGGAGACGCTGGTCAACAGAAGTGACTTGAAGCCTTCTTCGTCGCATGCAAGCCAATCGGGTGCTTGGCTGGGCAATCCAACGACGCCCTGCAACGTCGGCGGCAACATTGAAGAGATCGGCGATTGCTGAACTGATTCAGAGCAGAGCGCGGGCGCGCTGGGGGAGGATGTGAACCTGGATCAAAGCCAAAATTGCAGCGTCGGCAACTGCGAGCGCGGCCGGCGTGAATCCGACCGAGCCTCGGCGGCGCAATCAGTGCGCCGCCGGCTGCAACCAAAGCAGGGCCAAGGTTGAAGACCTGCTTCGATCAGATAGTAACTCGATCAGGTAGAAGTAGAAACGTCGCATCGCCGAAGTTGCTGTGGAACTCTTGCCGTGGACCTCGATCCCTGCATTGCTGTGAGCTGACCGGCACTACAGTACTGCTACGCATGGTTGTATTCTTTCAAGGCTACCCAGCGGTCGTCTCGAGGAGGCTATTTTTCAAGTTATATATCTTCCCTAAAGGTTAGCAAGGACTTCGACCAGAGGATCCTGCAATGCAGGACATGCGCTTGTCCGAAAGTCTTCCTCCTCCTCGCCGCTTGGGTATATTGGTGGCACTTCCAGACTGGAAGTTCGAGCGGTACGAGTCTGAATCCTAGACGCTTTACGAGATGACGCACCCGGGAGCAGCGGGCGGCTCGCGTCCGCCTGCATCGAGTCGCTTCTTCTCGATGATGATGTTGAGCTCGACCATGGCGTCGTCGAACTTCTGGATGAACTTCTGTCGGTCGGGCAGCGCCCTCACGTCGCGGTCGTGGATGAGTCGGTTGCGCAGAGTCGCAACGTAGCGGATCGAGCGCACTGTGGGCGCGGGGATGGCGCTCTCGACGGACGAGACCCTTTCGTGCAGCCCCTGGCCGAACGCGCCGAACTCCTTCTCCAGCAGGTACTCGAGCTCCTTGGACGCCTCGATGGCGAGCTGGTAGTCGTTGGGGGAGTACACGAACCCCTTGCCGGCCTGAGCATTCCCCATAGCGACGGCGGGGACTATTTCCTGGGGTCTCTGAGATGACGCAAAATGTGTTTGATGTGCACCACATAAAGGCAAGTTGAAGTCGATCCTTGAAGTCGAGACGATGATTGCCTTTTCATTGCCGCAGTTACCAAGTCCCATGTACGAACAGCCCCACGATGATGATAAGAGAAGTTGTGTAAAGTGCTCACCATTTGACGGCCAGGTCCGTTGTGGCTCCTGCGTCGAAGGTGCAGCGAAAGCTTGGCCAACTTTACCTCAGCCGGTGGAGAAGCTTGACGACACGGACGGCATCATACTTACTGCGTGACAGTCTCACGTGCAGCGGCTAAACTCTAGACTCTTCGCTGGTGAAACAGCTAAGCGATGGCGAAACAAGCAACCGGCCGAGTGGGGCAAATCCCATTCGTTTCAAGCCGACAGCTAGAAAAATATTCTTGGCACGTCACGGCTACCTGCGCTTGAGTTTCTCCATTCTTCATTTATCCCCCAGCGTAACCAGACCGACCCCCGTCTTTGCCTTCCGAATATAGTCCGAAGCTCGCCTACCGCCAACCATGGAGGAAATGAAGATGGAGACCGTCAAGGAGGGGCCAAGAAGAGAGCAGACAGGTCCGGCTATCGCGAAACTTCGTGAGCTGATGACGGCTCGTCGGATGCTAATGGCAGCGTGGGTTGGCGTTGGAATGGTGCCATTCATCCTCCAAGTCCGCAGCTATCTGCAGTTGGTGACGATCATCAAAAACCTCGTGGCTCCTCCTGGTGCAGTGCGAGAGACTGCCAACTTATCTGAGTACTGCTCCGCCAGTGGCTTCCTCATGGCTCAAGTGTGGTGGAATGTCGTCCCAACCCACTATTACAACACCGAGTTCGGCTAGATTTGCCACGTCGTGGTGCCGCAGTACAATCTCCACGGAGGCTACCGAGTGGGAAGCACCAGAACTACCCCCGTTCCACACGACGCCATCAAGTTGCAGCAACGACAGCTATCCGTTCGAGCAATATCTTTATCACGGGAGCTTTGGCTACTATGCGTTCTATGAAGAAGCCCAAGGCTCATACTGTGCCAAGGACGACACTGCCTATGCGGTTGTGAATGGAGTTGGTACCTACGACATCAATGGCATATTTCTGGCTCGCGATTCTGGTAGTACATTCTATCGGTACTCCTTTTGGTATGGCATCGTCGGTGGAATCTGGATCTTGTATCGCGCTCTCGTACTGCGTCGAAGCTTCTTTCATGCCTGCGTTATGGGCAGAAATGCGAGCGGATCGGCGAGAAGCTTCATCGAAACGAGTCCGTGGTGTTCGCGTACGAGAGCATGCGCTTGTCGGCCCATGGAGCGAGGAACTATCATCGGTTTGCGCTGTTGTACTTGATCGTGGAGGGCGTAATGAGCGACCTGTTCCTGCTGATCGCGCACGACGGCCTCAGCGCTCAGACGCAGTACATTTCGATCGGCTACAACTTATCGGGGCTCCTCTTGCTGTTGTGGGAAATCGTTGAAAGCATGAAGTGGCTCAGCGAAAGATCGCGGATGCTGATCAAGCGGCTCCTGTTCAGCTACGAGTTGACGGCTGCTATTCAGAACCATCTCTTGGTGGCACTCAACCGGTCCGGTCTTAAGAAATCGAACACAACCGCGTTGGCTGTCTCCTACTACTTCTGGAGCTTCGTCTGGCACACAGTTTACGTTCTCGTCCTCACGACATACCTGCTCGTGGTTCGAGCAACAATCTCCATCGTCTACGTGTTTTGGAGGAACCGAACGTGGGACCTTCACAGCACCTTGTTGTGTTGATATGACACTGGGGCCCCGTTGCAGGATGACATTGCTGGATAGCTACACGATGGAGATAAGCTCTACATCGAGAAGGCGGCGCTGAGGGCGTTCGGGATCCAGATGGTGGTGGAGGAAGGCGGCGCCGAGTTCCTCGCGATCGAGAAACTGCATTGGCTCAAGGTTCCGAATAATAATTGCTTCGTGATCGGGGTCGTCTCCGATAGATTAGTCAAACCGTGCGTTGAACGCCCCTGTACAGGGGTATTGGGCTTCTTCGACCGGAACTTGGGTGGCGACCACAGAACCGAAAGCTCTCTGTCGCTATTCATCAAGAGAAGAAGCAGACGCTCGACTGCTCGGACCTCAACGAGCATCGTCACGCCTTAATCAGTAAGTGAACAGGAAGAGCATCCGAGAGAAAACCAGTTAAAAAAACATTCATCATTCATTACGCTGCAAATATTGGTGGTGCACTCGTAATATTGGTGGTGCACTCGTTGTTCGGTGTCGACAGCGTTACGACTTACACCAGCAAGCCATGGATGGTTTGAAACGTCCCGTTGTTGAGGTGTTCTTCGTGCTTATCGCGCTTCCGCTGAACATAGAACTTGGCCAGTTCCAGCACGACGCACGACGCACGACACTGCCGAAAGCCACATCACCACGCCAGGGATGCCCACAGTCAGCAGCTTCCCGTTGGCCGGGTTACAGCCGGCAATGACTCCTCCGAGCAAGTTTTCTTCCTGATTGTACAGGTAAATGCCCAAGGCGATGGCGACGGCGCCGAGTAGCCAAGAGATGCAGCCGAGGGGAAACAGAAACCCTAGTTTCATACACAAACAACAACAAGTTAGGCACGGTGGCTAGTGGCGATGCATGAACAACGTTTGTCCAAAATCTCAAGACTTACGATCGTAGTAGAACCACTTGCGGTGGATAAGTTGTCCGGCGTACCGGATGCGCAGGCGGTCTTTGATGTACTCGGGGACGTCGACGAGAACGTGAAGGTCGCGCTCACGGTGAATTGTGGCGAATTCTCCCCCGAAAACGGTCTTGACAACCGCGGAGTTGGGGTCCAGTTGGTTGGTTGGCGTCGTGATCGCCTTAGCGACGTCAGGGATGGATCCTCACTTCAGCGCGGCGACATCGCGAGCACTCAGCCACTTGCCGTTCTGCTTCGCAGGATACAGCACGACTTCGCGGGGGTCGAACGTCTCCTTGGCCGTCTTCATGAACTTCTCCGGGAAGACGTCGACGAGGTCGTCCATGTTAAACTCCAGCGTGAAGGTGACCCCCACACCGAGGACGGCGCAGACCAGATACGCCATCTTGCAAATGGCGAGACCTGGGACCCAGGCGCGCTGGTCCATTTATCAAATGTGGCGTGTCCATCGCGTGCGTTAATGTACTTGGATGAATTGATGACTCGAGACACACAGTTGGCTTTCAAGGTCTCATATATTCACACTTGCGATACTTAGGTACTTTAATTACGCCAATCTCGGGCGTTTTACTAGATAAGGTGTCTGGGGGTGCATGCTTACAGGCTGTGACGCTTTAGGGGCAACGTGTTGACGGACGCCGAACGGTTGTGGTTGGTCTTCTGTGCGCGTCGAGCTCGAAGAATGAGTTGCTGGCGCTCACGCGAGTACTCTTCCGTAAAGGAGGCGATGAAGCCCAAGAGCTCGTCGATCGGCAGCGTGTCCTCTTCTTCGAAATAGTTCAAAAAGTGTTTCCTCTGGACAGCAACCAAGGAGTTAGTATTTGTAAACGATACCGTTGAATAGTGCAGTTGGGCGGAGCTTACCTCTCTTTCCAGTTGATTGACCAATTCCTGTACGCTATTGAGCTCTTGCTCGACCTCCACAGCGTACAGCCTCATGCTTTCTCGCGACTGGGCCAACTCTGCGCGCAGATCGTCGTCGTCCGTTTTGAATACTGCCGCCTTCTGTGTCTCGTTGATGAGCATTCTCAATCCACTCTTAAGAGACTGGTGCTCAGCGACGAGGCTCTGGACCGATAGCTTGCTGCACTTGGTGATAAGCGGTAGCTGGTCACCGAATAGTGCGAGGTGTGGCTCGTCGCGCTATAATAGCAGCAAAACGCAATACTGTCAGATACATCCTCGCCCTTCACTTCCAGGGTACAGCACAACTCACCTCAACGGACTGGATAACATAGTGCAAGAATGAAATTCGCCCATCATAGGCCTTGGTGAAGGAAAGCTTCGCCAACGAGCTGATGGAAATACTCTTCACCCATGCTGTGTATTCCACTCCCTCTCCGAAGTTCAGCAGATTGCCCAAGTGGAAGATGTACTCAAGTACACCAGCAAACCGGTCGCTCGAGCAAACTTGCTGGATGCCGCGAATTAGCAGCTTCAGATTACCACTGAAATGCCAAAAACAACACAAATAGTTGTTAGAACACGCACCCACACCACACTGAGATCAGTCCCAACTCACCGGAGTTCTTTGACCCGCGGGGCAAAATCCATCTTAAACTGTAAGCAGCGTAGCTTCTGCTGCGCTCTGGGGATGTTGCGAGCTACCATCAAAAATTGTTCAGCCTGGAGCATACAAATTGACCCTTAGAACAAGCAACCACTAGGTTACAATATGAAAGCTGCACTCACCGTTGCCAAAGTTGAGGCATCCCCACCGAACTGGTCAATGGCCTCTTGCTCGGCGCTGTCTGGCCACATGTCGATGAGCGACTGCAGCGCTGGACTGGACAACACGTCGCAGTTCAGCGTCAAAATCTCGTGGGTCAGCTCCGGAAACGTGCGCTTCACTCGCGCGAGCACGATGGCAATGTTCTGGGACTTCTTGTGGTCAAGCAGCACGACATACAACTTGCGGTGTAGGAACGCACTGCCGGGGTCCTTCTCTGCGACTTGCGCCTCCTCCGGATCCGGCTCAACCTCCATCTCGTCCTGCTCGCCATCGAACAGCGCTGGGTCAGAGTTTGCGCGCTCACGCTTGGGCGATCCAAAGCGTGCTGCTGACGTCTGCTTCGTCTTGGCTGGGCTGCAAGTGGCGCTGTCTCCGCTGGTTGTGCGTCGCCGACGTCCCACTTTGGCCTTGGCAACGACCTTGACAAAGAGTTTCTCCATCCAGCGTCTGCTCTCCGTCGAGATGCACACGCATTCATGCTGTGCTTTGTCGTGAATTCGGCTCCACAGCGAATCCCGTCGCTGGGCTGGGATGATGGCGCCTGTGTTCGGAGTAGTCGACCAGTGCAGCTTCTTGCGCATGCCCGTGTTCATTTTGCGAAGCGCCATCATTGCCAATGCACGGCCGTTGCTGGTCGCGACAGTCGACGCAGAGCGCATGGCCAACGCGTCAGGTGTCGACGGTGCAGTTGACACGACTGAGCTGATACTGGAGCGTCTGGAGCGCGTCGCTAGCATTGCAGGCGCAGGTAGATCACTGTCGTCGGCGGACTGAAGGGCGGCGAGTGAAGGTGCTCCACCAGAACGCGGTGCGTCCAGCTCGGCTGGGTCCACGCCTTCTCTCCTCGCCTTCATCTCCACAACGTGGCGCGGGACGCCCACCTTGATCATGCGCTGGAAAGACTCGATCTTCTGGGTGTGTTCCGGGTCCTCGTCCTCCACCGGTTCTTCCACCGGCGGGATCTCAATGGGGGCCGGCACCTTCCTCGCCTTAGGCGTCGTCGCGATCAGTTCGTCCAGCACGGCCGGGTCCTTGCTTTCAGCGCGCATCTTGTGGTCCACGACGACTCGCGGAAGTCCGACCTTGAGCATCTGCAAGTACGCCGCGTACTCGGCTCGAAGAGCTGTCAATCTGGCCGCAGCCTGCTCTTCCTCCGCCGACAGCGCAGGCATCGGAGTCGGTGTGGTGATAGTGGGCTGCTGCACTTCATTCACTTTGGGCTGGCCAACCTCCTCTTCCTTCTCCTCCTCGGGTTCCTTCTCCTCCACGGCTTCGACCTCCTCCCCCACTTTTTCAGGAACCTCTTCACTGGCGTGGTGCTGCTGCAGATGTCGTCGACAGCACGGCGGCAGCTCGCGCTCGTTGCAGGCGTGGTTGTGGATCGTGACGCGGCTCCAGCGCACGTAGGCCACGAGCACGAAGCTCAGCAGGAGGTGGAAGATGAGCCAGGAGGAGTCACCTGTCGACACCGAGGGGCAGGCACCGCAGTCGAGTGCGGCGTCGGCGCGGACGAAATTTCCGCCGGGCCCGTCGTAGACTGGGCGGCTCCCGCTGTTCCCCATCACGACAGTGGGGGCTCTAGCAAGCACCTCGCGGCGGCCTCCAAGGCAGCTAAGGTACGTACAGTACGGGTGCGAGGGGCTCTCGGCAAAGCGCTAATGCCTCGGGCGCAGGACGAACAATCAAGCGGGCAGACACCTCGGGGCGCCGCGCCGCAAGCCAGCGAATGAGCGAGAGCGCTCGCCCCGTCCGTTGCCGCCTTGCCCCCTGCGACGCCCGCCGCGGAAGCTTCGCCGCAGCGGCAATAACGGCGAGGTGCCCATCGGGCGCGAGGCGCCTGCAGCCAGGCGAACGTCGGCAGAGACCCGCGATGCAACTTGGCACTGCAGTGCGCTGATCGGTCCAAGTGAGCCCGCGTAACGCGTTCCTCGGATGTTCCTGAGCATATCAGACCGCAAAGAAATTTTTTTGGTGTGACCGCTGCTGCGACTGACTACGTTTGTGAATGATCAAATCATTTGGACAGAGAATGGAAAAGGACGGGTGCGATATAGAGCGACTGAAGGACCCGTCTAGTCGGGCGCTGCAGCGCGTGCCGTTTGAAGGACATCGGAAGGGGTGGACTTCGGTCGTTACTCGGCGCCTTTGAAACGGTTGACGTTGCAATTTTTGGTGGATCGTCGGCACCGGACTAAGCTGCAGCGGACACTATTGTAGGCCCTTGGCGCAGGTCTCGAGCAGCTTCGAGGGCGTCCGCTGCCCCACTTTGCATCGAGACCGAGGCAGCCGCGCCGCAAGTGCTACCAGCGCATAGCTGGGGGCATTGCTGCGCTCTTACACCGCGCAGTGTCGACCACTTTTTAACTTTTGTTCCGACGAGAACAAGCGCATCAAATCCAGCCCCAGCTGCGCCTCACTCAAGAGGCTCATCTGTATGCTCCCTAGCAGAGAACAATCGGCAGCTGCAACGCCTACCGGCGAGCTGTAAGGTGAGCCTGCAGGCTGCAGCACCGATGCCGGTCCAAAAGCGCGGGGTCATTTTACGAGTCACACCTTGACAACCTGGACACCCTGCGCCATGTCGACGTGCTGTCGCCGGCTTCAACACTTTCTGCGGTGCTGGTGCGGCCGCGATGGGGAGAGTCGTGCATCGTGGTGGGATCCTCCCGAGTCTTCTGCGCCTGTTTGCTAGAGATGCTGGGCTCTGGTGCACTTGCGGATCGTCAATTCGCTGCGCTTCGAAACCTTCGATCAGGGCCACGCAGGAGATGCAACCGGTGACATACAGCGTAGCGCCGCGCGAGATTCCTATTCACGAACAACATGGATCAAGAGCAAGATTTTTAAAGCATGCCGTACAGTAATGTGCGTCAATAAGGGACGTGTGGCAACTAATATCCTTACATACATTATATACCGCTGTCAGTCAAGAACACAGCTAACATTGATTTAAGTTAACTTTCGACAGGATCCTGGCGCTATTGGCTGGTTTCGCAACGAGCGCGACTACGTGATTGGCTAGTGAGGTCAGATCTAGCCAATCAGTGATTGAAGCTACCATTTGAATTCGGGCGCGAACATAACTCCTTCCCTCCAACCCGCTCAGCGCGATCTCCAAGCACAACGGAATCTACCACAACACCAGCGCCCTACCCATCCACCCACCTCATGAGCTCCTCCTCTAAGACTAGAACTCGCCTCACCCAGCAGCAGAAGCTGCGTCTGATCAAGAAGGCTGAGAGCTCCCCCACTGTCAAGTATGAAGACCTGGCCCTTTGGGCCAAAGTCGAGTTCGGTCTGCAAAGTCCCCCTGGGAAAGCCACGATCGGCCGCATCATCTCGGGGCGTATCGCGCTGTTGCGCCAGCCTCACGAAAGTGCTCAGCGCAAGAACAAGCCGTCTCCGTTCCAGCTACAGACCGATCAAAACATCGTCGAGTTCATCATGCTTGCAGAGGCGGAGGGCATTTGCCTCAGCGGTGCAATGATCGTCTTCTATGCTACGGTGCTAGCCAAGAAGTTGGGCACCCCTAGACATACAGTCGACTTACCAACTGCCATGAAGTGGTGCGAGTCTGCGTGGGATAATGTGTCAGCTTCTACGATTCAGAAGTGCTGGTTGCACTCCACGCTCATTAGTAAAAGCAGTGTGTCATTTATTCTTAACTAAATCAATACATTGTTCTTTCTTTTTCCACTTGTTCGCCTTAATAGCCTTTACACTCCTATTCGTATCAGAGGTCCCTTATTGACGCACATTACTGTACATGTATGTACATGTATGTACAGTATCTGTTGCCGGAGGAGAGTGCATTGGCGTAAACCGATCTTCCACTTCGTAGGGATTGCAGAGGTTAATGTTCGTCGAAAGGCGCCCGCAAAAAGTTTCATCCCGATACTACACTGGTACTTTGCTCCAAAAAGTCGGGAGCAGCTAAGGAGCTCCCATCTCCGGAGCTCCCATACACAAACAGGCCAATCATATGCATGTGTAACTCCATGTGCCAGCACTTCAAGCTAAACTAAAGATCGAAGAGAACTAGTATAACCATTATAGTTTTTATAGCAACGGGGCCGGACGAGCTAACATCTCACATAACGAGCGTGCTGTCGCTGCCGATGGAGGCAACGTGAGGGACACGCTCGTTAGGGTCAGTGCCACTCACAATGATGTCCTCGCATGTCTTCGACTTCAGGTCGTAGTGGACAGGTGCATCTTGGCGTCGTCACCGTCATCGATGCTCTCCGCTGACCATTACTTGTTGCTCGAAGCGACGGAGTCGGGCACGATGTCACCAAAGTTTTGGCTCGCATGAACACTCTACTGCCACTACACGTGGGCCCTAGCAATTTGCGATTTCCTGTAACCCTCACCGATCACGAGTTCGCATACAGGGAAGCTACCGGCACGGTCTTCCTAGAGGTCAGTTACTCTGTCGGTAGCACGCTCGACGCAATGTGCTGGTTCAGGAACAACAACAAATTGACCAAGTAGCATTCTAATGCAGGTGTTAAGAGTTCAAGGCATCAATACGTAGAAAAACTTGGTTACTTTAAAAAAATACATTTAAAAAAATAATGTATCGTATGGTAACTTCTACGACGACTCCTGCAAGATAAACACGAGCGTCAAGTTTGAAAATACTTCTCAAAAGGAGTTGGTGGTACTGCTAGAACACCAACGAGACTAACTGCGCAATCTACAAGTCTTGGACAAGACCGTTTAATTCGGAGAGTACATGCGTGTGGCTTCGGCTCTCACCTTTAGAGGTATATACATGACAACGGTTGCTCCGTTATACTACGTAGTACATGCGACCAGTATGCAGCAAAGTTATAGTCGACTCGTTGTCGCGTGGGCACACCTGTACTTGCTCACAGTCTTCCAAAATTTACCGCAGTGGTGAGCGTTGAACGCGCCAAGCAAAACTATGACACTCGCTAGAGATTTAGGAGAGAGCATGATGCAACTTCGCGCCGACGACACGTACTACGTTGCCGTAAGGATCATCAGCGTTTGAAACAAGCTCGTCCGGCCCCGTTGCTATAAAAACTATAATGGGTATACTAGTCCTCTTCGATCTTTAGTTTAGCTTGAAGTGCTGGCACATGGAGTTACACATGCATATGGTTGGCCTGTTTGTGTATGGGAGCTCCGGAAATGGGAGCTCCGGAAATGGGAGCTCCTTAGCTGCTCCCCAAAAAGTCCCAACTTCATCACGTACATTAACTCGCTTTCATACAGCACTAAGCTCCGCTCACTTCTTGGCCTGCAAAATCTCGATTTGACGAGTGAGCGTGTCCAGGTACTTGTTGCAGTCTTCCTGCGTCGTGAGGGGTGAGCACATCAGGTACAGCACGTTGCCGAGGGAACGCGCGTACACGCCGTTCTTGCGCAGCACTTGGATGAGCTCGGCAGCCTCCGTGGACGCGTAGCCGGCGTTCTCTGACGCCAGCTCCACACACGCCACAGTACCGATAGCGAACGTGCGCGCGATGTACGGCCGGGTAGAGAGCTCGGTGAGGGCGTCCACGTTCCAGTACGCACGCGTAGCATCCTTGGTAGGAGCGCTGGCGTTGTTGAAAATCTGGTACATGTCTAGCGCAGTCACGGCGGCAGCACAACCCATCGGGTACGCCGTGAAGGAGTGGCCGTGCAGCAGAGCCTCGCCCTTGGAGTCCGCGTAGAAAGTGTCGAAAACTTCCTCCGAAGCGAGCGTAGCAGCCATGGGAACCACGCCACCAGTGAGCAGCTTGGCGTAACACGCAATGTCAGGGTCGACGCCGAGCAGGTCACGCGCAGACTCGACTCCGAGACGCCACCAACCGGAGAACACCTCGTCGTAAATCACCGGGATCTTGCGCGCGCGGCACTCCTGCACCAGCATGCGCTGGTACAGCGGGTCAACCAGGAACATGCCACCGGAGCCCATGAGCACAGGTTCAATGAGCGCAGAGCCCACACGAACGTTCTTCTCCTCGGTCGAGTCGATCATGTGAGCCACATGCTTGCGGTACACATCAGCGAGAGGACTCTGGTCGCGAGAAGCGTCGAATGCAGCGTTGAGGGACGGCAGTTTTTCCTCCGTCGGCGTGTTGCCAGCGATCTCAGGGTCGATAGAGATCACGTACTCGCCGTTGCGCAGTGCCATCATCGGGACCTTCAGGAAAACGCCTTCAGGACGGTACCACGGGTGCTGCTTCTCGTTGAAGACGCTCTTCTCCGCGACGTTCATCACGCCCAGAGTATCGCCGTGGTAGCAGTTGGCCTGGGCCAGCGTGACCATCTTGGACCCCGTAGCCTCATCCGACATGAACTCGCTGTACTCCAGCTTGTGGTCAAGCACGTACTTGCGGAACGCCATCTTCAGCGCCACCTCCACGGCGGTTGATCCATCATCCGAGAAGTACACGCGCGAGGCCCAGCCCTTGCCGACGGAAGCCAGGAGTTTCTCACTCAGCTGCAACGCGGGCTCGTGGGCGTTCTCTGGGAACATGACGTGGCCATAGCGGCCAGCAGCGTACGCCAGCGCCGTGGCCATCTTCGAGTTGCCGTGCCCGACACCCTGCGTCCACCAACTGGCACACGCATCGAACAGCGGTTCGACGCTGTTGCTGTCCGGGCGGTATACGCTGAACTCGTCTCCATGAGCCGAGTCGATCATGGACAGCCCGCCCGCCTTCTTGTGCTGCGTGAACGGCCACCAGAAGACTTGCTCCGCGCGCTCTTCCATGCGCTTGAAGCTCTCCAGCCGCGTCTGGTGGAACGCCTTGAGCGCCTTGTTGACGCCAGCAAACACCTTCTCGTGCTCGTCGAACCACTTGTCCAGGGGCTCGGGCATCGGTGGAACGGCGCTCATGGTGAAGATGGGGATGCCGAGCTCACTGGTGCGCGGCTCGAGCGCCGCCGCGTTGTCGAGTCCGTCCTGCTCAATGAGGCAGATCGCAGCCACGTCGTATCCGCGGATCAGCAGCGTCTCGAGCGCCGACATGGTCGTGGAGATGCCTCCGAGCTTGCCGTCGCCCACCAGCACCACGGGCAGACGCATGCCGCGGTAGACGTCCACCTGGAACCTCATGGAGGCCGAGGGGCTGCACACTCCGCCCGCCGTCTCCACGAGCACGAGGCTGTCCGCAGCCTTATCGCCGTTCACGCCGTTGATGGCCTTGAGCTTGTCCGCGAGCAGCTGCAGCAGCGCCTCGTCCGTGATGGTGTGGCCCTCCATCTGCGCCGCGAGGTGCGGCGACACCGGGTTCTTCCACGAGAAGAGCGTCGAGCACTCGAGCGCGCCCTGGGACTTGTCCTCGAGCAGCGCGTGCTTCTGGACGAAGGACGCGTCGCCGGGGAAGGAGCCGGGGATGTCGTCGTCCGTGCCCGTCTGCAGCGGCTTGATGTACTCCACGCGGCCCCCGCTCGTGGCCGCGATGGTGGCGGCGCTGCGGCAGATGCCGGCGGACACGATGGTCTTGCCGATGTCCGTGTTGCTGCCGAAGACCTGGAACACGGGCGTGTCCAGGCTCAGCGCGGAGGCGCCTTGGGTGCGCAGCTGCTGCTTCTGCTGGGCCAGCGCGTCGGCGCCGCGCTGCGTCTCGCGCACGCCCACGTGGTACTTCATGACAGCGCTCTGGGGCCTGCGCAGCGCGGCGGCGAGCGGGCGGCGGAGCGGCTTGGACAGCATCAAGACTCGGGGGGCTGGGGGGTATGCGGCGGATTGGCGACTGAAGCTGGTGATGCGTGTATGTCAATGACGTTGATTGCGCGCCGAACCTGCGAGAACCGGTGGAAGTTGAAGACGAGTGTGCAGGGGAATGCGAGGATAGAGGGAAAGTGCAGATGGTTGGTGTGCAGTACACAAAGTTAAACGAAGTGGTACGAATTCGGAGCAGGTGATGCGCCTGGAGCACCGGCATGTTGCAGTGTGACGTCAGCGCGGTCGGTGCAAGCGAGGCGCTTGATGCACGAGAGGAACCCGAACGAAGCATTTCATGTAAGCTTACTGGGGCATATGCATGTACCATGATAATGTATTGAGCTCGAATTTGTATGTTTTGGAGAACTACGTTGACGCGACCTGCTACAGCACATGTAAGGCACCTTACCGCTCTCAAGGGCGACGTTGAAGCACGGTAACGAGGCCGCGCCCTGCTCATCCAAACCGACAGCAGATTCTGGTCGAGGTAATCGTCCTCCATCCAGGAGGCTCAGGGTCGTTGAAGATTTGTCGTTGACGCTACCGTACACACATGTACTGCTAGTAAGAATGAACTCGATTTAAAGTTGCTGCAGCTAGAAAAGGAATATTTAATATGCATTGTTCTTGTCGGGTCAGCATGTTGGAACTAAGTCTTCCAGAAGCGAAGCTGATTGAAACGGATTTGTTTCGGTATGCAATTTCACGCGCTCGTTCGTTGCGCAGCAGTCAACTCAAGTTCATGGGGCGATTCGCACCGGCGTTACATTATTTGTTTGTGCCGCAGCACCGTTGCCGTCGGCTCGCCATGCGCGAGCCTGAATTCAAACAACGAGTCAACAGATGACTTAAGTCTATTTTGTTTTGCTACGACTTCTTGTTAGAGCTCACGCCTTTGCTCATATATGTCTACGGTCACCTAAACACTAAGTGATAGGAATCTTTAACTTAACGGGGTGGGCTACTCCGCCTACTGTTCCTACCATTCCAATAGTAGCCCATCGATTTAGTAGAATTTCAGTTAGACCAAGCAGCATACTCCATATAGAGTAACTTCCCAGTACAAGCCAGGGTGTGCTGTTTCATCGCTCCAGAACGAGTCTCTTGTTATCTTCCAGCAGCCTCAGTGCCCGCAAACACGCGTTTGTTGATCCGAGCAAAATGTTGGTGTTGATGGCTGCCTCAGACGATCACTCGTGTAAGCAGTAATCCTCAGTGCTAGCATGCCGCGATACGCTAACATTGCAGATGAAACCCCCATCTCAAGGTTTGACCTCAAACGAGTCGGTATTCATTCATCAATACGAATGAACTTTATCCCAGCTAGTGTTGGCGATAGTGGAGAGCTCGATATGGACGAGCTCGACTTGGATGTGGACCCGGATTTAGTTGCTTTCCTCGAGGAGTTCGACGGGATGCAAGATGCTACCGCCGTTCAAACTCGACCAGCGATGCCAACCTCTGTGCCCAACACTGCAATTCTCGCTAACCGCAGCGATACCAGGAAGTTCAAGGTTTTCGCTCCATCTTTAAAGAGGAAATCGTGGAGCCAGCGACAAAAGGAGGAAATGCTGCGCTTACGCGAAGAGCTAATCACACTTTCAGCAATAGTGCGGTCGAAGAATTCTACACCGGTGACAATGTATCAAGATAAAACTCGGTCATCTTGGAAGACCGCTGCGGTGCTGGAGTTTCAACGATTACAGACCAGCATGAACGAAGGCGCAAAACTGCGTGAGTCAGTCAAACGCTGCAAGGTGGAGGCCGAACGCATTCAAAATGCGTTTACGAAGAATTTTGCCCCCTTTGCTCCCTGTGATCAGCGACGTTGCAACACCTCGATCAGCCTCCCCATTGACAGCCGCCACTGGCGTCCAGTGCATAGTACACTGGTGAAAGAACTGGACGATGTATATGCTGATCTCGGCAGCTTTTTCGAGCGGATCAAGATGCACAAGGCTCAACCTTGTGGGGCTTCAGCAAAGCAGCCACAAAGCCGCATATTTGTCGAGGTGTTCAACAACTATGTCGTACCGTTCGACCTTCAAAAAACAGAGAAGGTGGTCTGGGCGCTTAAAACTGCCCACCTCAGCACTCCGAATACGATGGTGTCCGAGGTAAGTTATTAAAATCTCCTTACCGTTCTCGATATGATTTTTTTTTACTGAAAACCACTATTTTAGCAATGTGAAACAGGAGAGGGCACCAATACGAGAAGGCTCATGATCTCCATCGCACGTCACGGAGTTGAAATGTCTGTTCAAGTACACATCGCTGTTCGACGATACATCGAGGAAGACCGAACAGTGTTCATTTCTCGTATGCAAGTGGAGCCGCTCCACGGATCACTCATCGCAGCATGCCGTGAGACCACGCGCCTAGTACTGGAGCACGGTGGAACAGCGTGTGGAGCAACAACGATATTGCGAACACATTGCCAGATTTCAGATCTCGACAGACCCTCACACCATGACAACTTGCCAGACCCGAGTTTAGTTCCAGCATCATGTTACCAAAGGTGGGTTCGAGCGTGGGAGAAATCGATTTCCGACTTCAACCATCGAGTAGAGGATGCACTGTTCGTTGAATCACTACGAAGTACTACATAGTGTCACACATGAGTCGGGCATTTTGTTGCCGTTCCGTACTCCATCCTGCCACAGTGTAGAAGGTGCCACAAGTTAGCGAATAAATTCTTTTTCGGACAACTGGTTTCTAGAACTCGCAGTTATTAATTTGTCTACCCAAGTTATCTGGAGTCCGTGCTAGTGGAATTTTACATCCTCACTTCTTAGCTGGAAGCGGAGCAAACTTTTGCCGACTATGACGGCGAAGACACTTGGTTCCGCAGTACGTGAACGTGAACTTGGTGAAGTATTCTCCCTCGATCGGCTCGAAGTAGTTCTCGCAGATGGAACACTGCAGGTAGTTTTTCGGGATTGGTGGGGCCTCTGGAGGCACGTACCAGGCCAGTAAGTTCACAACATTGGCTCTCACAATCTCGTCCCATTGAATTTCAGCGACGCCTTGACGTAGGAGACGGTGCTTAAACTTTTCAAAGAGGTATGTGTATCCCCCTCCACCATAGCGGCGATACTGGATCCGCTGATAAACGTTGGTTGAGAGGAGAATCTGCGAAACATATCTTGACTCGCTTACGAGGCTTGCAATCCACTTTACAAGGCGGCTATCAGGTGGAGGTTCGTGAGTTTCTTGGTCAGAAGCTTCTCCAGCGCTCAACACTGCCGTCAAGGTCGGGTTGACCAGCACCACGTCACTCACAGCCAGCAGGCCAACGAGATCAAACAAGACCGAGACACCCAATCCAAGCAACTCGAGCAGAAACGCATAACCAGCTCCTTGAACGTCTCCTCGACACCAGCGATCAGCGTGACAAACGACTAGCTTCTTGCTCTCCGCACCTGCATCCAGTAGATTCCGAATCCAAGTTCGAATCGCCTGCTCAAGCTCAGCACTTCCCGCAGCCTCGTCAATGGAAAACGACAGATACAGCGGCGCATGGGTCCGTGCTTGGGCCAACGCGAGTCCCTGCACCAGAATCTCCTCCTTCGCCGTAAGTAGCCCCCCACTCTTCACGTGGATCTGCTGGTACATGGCCCCGGGGAACGCCACCACTCCCGCACCCTCAATACCGAACACCAGCTCGGCCTCCAGCGTCTTGGCAACGCGTTCACTCTGTTCTTGGGGCGACAACCCGATACAAAACTTCTCATTGAGCTTCTCCACCTCGAACGTCGCGACCGTCAGTAGATGCAGGTCCTTCAACCTCTCGGCCAATCGCAGCCGCTCTTTCACCAGTGCATCGCGTCCTTCAGTCGGCAGCGTGACGTCCACCACCAACGGCTTGAGCTTGTGGAGCTTATGTTGCTGCAGCCTTTCGAGCTCTCGGAACGCCTCGTCCTCCTTCTGGAGCAGCAGGTTGCGCCCCCCATGGGCGAAAGGCGCGCGACGGAAGTCCATCAAGTCTTCCATGCGGATCTCCAGGTCCCCATTGGTTGCAGCTACAGCCCCGATGTTGTGCAGCACATGGTCGTGGGGGAGGGCGACCCCCACGTCCTCAGGGGCCACGAGCTCCCGCACGCTGCGGATCATTTTAGCTACAGGAGACCGAAAATAGCGCTAAGTACGATTCGACCAGTGTAACGGATGCTATTCATGGCTGCACTTTTTGCTTGCTGGTGCAAAATGCGTTCATTTCATTTGCCAGCTTGAAGTGAAGCGAAGCGAAGCAAGCAGTGTAGCCATGAACAACCTGTTCAACCGCAACAAGACCTTCCGGCCGCAAAAGAGCCACAGCCACGGCACCAAGCGCTACGACCTGCACAAGCAAGCTCAGGCCACGTTGGGCAAGTACGTACCGTACCATCACTCTCGTTGTTGAAGTTGTAGTTGCCTTTTTCAAAGTGTGTAACCTTTTGGATGTTGTTTTGTGACTAGTGGGGATATGAGGAATGCTGTGGCGCTGCCCGAGGGGGAAGACCTGAACGAATGGCTCGCTGTCCACAGTACGTTCAACCGATCAACGGTTCGGCTAAAAGTGTGTGCTGACCAATGTGTTCCTCTTCGTGACTTTCAGCGGTGGACTTCTTCAATGAGATCAGCATCATCTACGGCACGATCCTCGAGTTCTGCACGTGCGCGTCTTGCCCCGAGATGCGCGCTGGGCCCAAGTTCGAGTACTTGTGGAAGGACGGCAAGGAGTACAAGACGCCGGTGAAGCTCGCCGCCCCCGAGTACATCGACATGCTCATGACATGGGTCGAGGAGCTGCTCAGCGACGAAGCGCTCTTCCCGACTCGAGAGGGAGCTCCGTACTGCCGCGGCTTCCAGTCTGTGGTCAAGAACATCTTCCGCCGCCTCTTCCGGGTCTACGCGCACGTGTACTACTCGCACTTCGACAAGATCGTCAGCATCGGCGCTGAGGCCCATCTGAACTCGTGCTTCAAGCACTTCATAGCGTTCGTCACGCAGTTCGACCTCGTGGACAAAAGAGAGCAGGAACCGCTCAACGAGCTCATCAAGAAGCTACTCAACTAGATGACACACAACACACAAAACAATCAGAGAGACCTCACCTTATTAGCTAGCCGACTTGTTAGGTATTACTTAGACTCTACCTAACCACCAGCCTCCCACGAATGCAACTACGAACCTCTTCTCCTAAACATAAATAACGCACTGCTTCATGCACGCAGAGCAGTCACCCGCTGGACCTGTACCCGACTTGTTCCCTCTAAAGACCCAGCAGATCCACTTGCGGCTGCGACTGGTTGCCACTCTGCTCCTTCTGGACGAAGCCAGCGTGCGTGGCAGGGTTGAACGGATCGAAGCCATCGTATCCACTCTGCTGCGGCTTCTTTACAGGCGACGAGTGTACCGCATCGTCTGAAAAGTCAATCAGATTCACTTCCGGCACTTCCTGAACTGATTGCAGCGGCTGCTTCATGGGCACAAGCTGCGGCGCGTGTTCGTGCTCGCTCTCTGGCTCCTCATTAGCCTCCTCCTTAATCGATGTGATAACGTGCATGTCGTGGATCAGGTCCTCCAGCCCCTGCGAGCCGGGCGACACCTGCTCGAAATGCTGCAGCGGACGGGTCGCGTTCACGTCCTCTCGGTCCACAATGGGCTTCTCCCACTGCGTGCTGCCCGTGCCCTCATGACGGAAGTACACGGCGCTCCTCGAGCGCGAGTAGACCGGGTACCACCCCGACTCCAGCACGAAGTTGGTCTGACTGATGTCGCTCCACGCGCTGCCGTCAATGAACAAGTCGTACGTCTTCCTGTTGTCGTCTGTGAGAGCCACCACCAGGTCCAGCTCGTGCTGGTCCTCGACGTCGTACTCGAACTCCCACATCTCGCCCTCAATGTCGTCAAAGCTCACGCGCTTGAGCTCTCTGCAGTCCAGCACGACCACGAACTCGCCCTTCTCCAGGTCCCGCAGCTCCAGCTTGTGGATGCCGCCGCTCACTCCGAACGCGAACGTCCAGGTCAGCAGCGTGCCCGGGGGACGCTGGTCCCCGTCACTGAGCAGCTCCCCGCTCGTGTCCTCCACGCGACGCACGTACATGTCGCTGCTCCAGACCGACGCCGTGTGGTGGCGGTGCGCCACGGGCAGGAACCTCTCGCCCAGCTGGTCCCAGCTCACGCCCTCCGCCACGAGGTCGTAGACCGTCTCGAGCCGCCGCTGGTCCACGACCGAGGACTTGACGTCGCGGATCGTCACGCGGAAGGGCGTGAGCGCGTCGCCGCCGCCCACGTGGAAGTCGTAGTGCCAGTTGGTGGCGTACGCGTCCGAGCTGTAGAGCCGGCGGCCGTCCAGCTTGAGCCGCTTCTTGGCCGAGATGCGGCTATGCTCCAGCATGACCGTGTGCACCTGCTCCGATCCCGCGAGCACGAAGCGCCACGTCACGCGCTTCTTGGACATGGGCACGCGCGCGCCGATGTTCTCGAGCTCGCGGGACACGCGGAGCACGGAGCTGCTGGTGCTGCCCCCGCCGCTGGTGGAGGACGCCGTGGAGTCCATGCTGCCGCGCGCGCGCCGCGGCTTGGGCACGTAGCTGGCGTGGTCGCTGCCGCTGCTGCCGCGCGCTGGGAAGGTCGGCGACGAGAGCGTCATTGAGAGAGTGCTTGATGAAGCCACTGGACCGGAAGGCCGAATGCCGGCCGATTTGTATGGAGATCTCGCTGAAAGGAGAAGGAAAAGCTGGTTCCTCCCATGCGACAGCTGTGCCGGAAATATGGTACATCATGGATTTCTGACCAATGAGCGAATTTTGAGGTTGATTTTCAGCGAATGAAGAGGGGATAGGGGAAGGGGTACCAGGTGGGTTGCACACATGGCTACATTTTGCGTGGGGTGGTCAAGTATGTAGCAGTGCATACTGCAACCGCTGGAGTCTACCCGAATGGTCAACATGCGAGGCTCTGTATGTATCTAGGGGTGGATTTCCACGTTGGTCGAGTACACTTCGCTCAGCTCCTTGCCCTGCACCACGTTGGTCATCCAGGCCGTAAGCTCATCGGCCAAGAAGCTGGCTTTGGTCTTCTGCACGTTGTGGCCGCCGCGCTCGAAGGCCAGACGCGGCCCGGGGTGGCACACTGCGCTCACGTCCAGGAAGATTTCCTCCTCGATGAGCGCGTCGTCCTTGGCCCACGCGAGGAAACTGGGCAGCGACCGGTTCTTCTCCAAATGCTGGGCGAACAGAGGGAAGTCGGCCGTGGCGCAGCGCACGATGCCCGCAGTGAAGTAGTCGGGCAGTTTGCTGTCCGGGAACTTGAACGATTTGATGTAGAGCTGGCGGACGAGCCACTTGGACACGCCCTCCACCACCGGCACGCCCGACCGCAGCATCTTCCACAGCAGATCGTTCAATCGGGGGTTCAGCGCATGATGCGGCCGGTGGCCGGCCCCAGCGAGAAGTACCAGCCCCTTGATGCCGATCTGCTGCTCGTCCGCGTTGATGCCCGTGAAATGCACGGCCGCGTGGCCGCCGAACGAGTGGCCGAGCACGAACACGTTGTCGCAGTCCTTGAGCACGCCCTGCATGGCCTTGTACGTGAGCTGGACGGAGGGGAATGCGCTGATGTGCTCGTAGTAGTTGGAAGTGTCCAAAATCGTCGAGCCTGCGAATCCGGGCAAATTGACGCCGACGACGCGCACGCCGCGGTCCTTCAGCAGCGGGATGAGGTGGCGGAAGTCTCGATATGTCCCTGGCGCGCCATGGATCAGCACGAGCGTGGGCGTCGTAGCCGTGAGATCCTCAGGCTTGACGTCGATGTACTCAATCGTGCACTTGCCGTCCACGTCGATGAACGTTGGCTCTGGCAGCGGCGGCGGCGAGTACCGACGAGACTTGCCAGCAGAGGTGGACTCCGTCGCAGTAGAGAACGATACGCTGGTTGCAAGGGGGTGAGACGATGGCCTCAACTGCTGCTGCGCTCGAAGCGAGACTGGGAACCTCCGGCCGAGAGTCAAAACGCTCCGCTGCCTTGCAGTTCTTGCGGCCACGCTAACCGCCGCCTTCATGCTTCTCCTTGGTCTCTGATTCCCGAGTGACGCGCCTGCAAGGATGGGAGATATCGGATAGAGTCCCATAGGTGGAAGGGCTCTCTTCAGAAATGCAACTTCAGCTGTGCATAGATCCAAAGTGTCGAGTCGACATCACGTCGGACTCGGCCTGACCATCACCCTCGCAGTCGGGCAATGCTGCGGCGCGTTCCTCGCGCTCGGTTGCTGTCGTCTGCGTGCGCGCGCAAGTCGTACAGCCGCTGGGACTTCCTGCCTCGAGTGGAGGTGGCGCCACCACGCGAAGCTCGAGCCCCGCCGCCGCCTCTTCCGTCGCCAAAGTATCTGGACATCCGCGGTCGATGCACACTCGAGTACGTCGACGTCCCGCCGCTGGAGGAAGCTCTGAGGGGCCATGAGGCTTCCGTGACGATCGTGCTGGTGCATGGCGCACCGGGCAGCTACAACGACTTCCGCCACTTAATTCCTGTGCTGGAGCACCACCACCCGCACTTGAGGATCATTGGCATCAACTTACCAGGCTACGCAGGCTCGAAGGTGGCGAAGGAACACTATCTAGAGGACATTAGCGCGCTGCCGACTGCCAGTTTGGCTCTAGAAGCAGTGAAGCAGCTCTACGCGGGACAAGAAGGAAGCGACAATGTGTTCTTGGTTGGCCACTCCTTTGGAGCCCACACTGTGATCAACATGGCCGCGTTGCATGCGACTGAGAGCAAGGACGTCAAGGTTCGAGGGATGGCGTTGCTGGCCCCTGCTGGTTGTCGGCCTCACAAGGTGTTGAGGCCCAGAGAGAGCGCAATGGTGGTCAAGTTGATGCGGACGGGGAACCCCGTGGTTAATGCGTTCATCCCGCCCTTCATCAAGTTGGTTTACACCAGGCTACTGGGCTTCCCCAGTGACGCACCGTCCGGTCACTACATCGCCGGTCTTGTACGTGCAGGAACTACCGACTTTGGAGTGATCCGAGAGCACGTGGAGATGCTGCGCAGGCAGAAGCTGCCGTCGCTTGTTGCGTGGTCACAGAACGATGAGTTCATGGAGGAAGAGATCCCTCTTGAGCTCGCGCGGCTTTGCCATCCCGGCCCGCGTCTTGCATTTGCTGGTGGAGGCCACAACGTGCAGAAGACGCGAGCAGAGCAAGTTGCGGGGGCCTTGGCCAAGTGGATCGAGGACGTCTTAGGCGAAGACGGCGCAGGGGATCAGCAATTAACTCAAAGTTTACCGTAGCTCGCCTGATGTGCGATAGCAGGGAATAAACTGCATGAACGATTATTCGTGTCGAGTAAACCTACGACGGCCGCTATGAGGAAGCCAGGTGCCTTGAAGCGAGGCCTCTCACAGCGTCACAATCAAAGTCTCCGACAGGCACCCAACCCAGGACGGTATGGCGTTGTGGTGGAGTCGTGTCAGCTCAGCTGGAACTCGAATCCTGTCACTCTCTTCAGGCTGCTTCGAGTCTGCTGGGCGTCAAGATTGTCACGGCGGTTCCAAGTCTTTCCCCCCAACGAGTGAGCTCGTGAGCATCGCGCTGCACCCCCGCCACTTCCAGCGCCCAAGTATCTGGATATGAAGAAGGATCACTGCAGACTTGAATACGTCGACGTTCGCTCACCTGAACGCACCCAAGCGACTCTCGTGCTGGTCCTCAGTGCACCCGGCAGCTATCGAGACTTCCGCTACTTGATCCCGCTGCTTGTTCAACAACCTGGGCTTCGCATCATTGGCATCAACCTCCCTGGTTACGGTTGATCTATAGTCAAGAAAGCTCACTATCTCGAAACGGTCGATGCCATTCGAACCGCAGAGGTGGTGCTGGACGCCATTCGCCACATTTGCGAGGATCGTGGAGGCGTTTTCTTGATCGGACACTCCTTTGGAGCGCACACCGTCATCAACATGGCTGCATTGAATGCAACCGGTACCGAGTCGAAAAGCGTAGCGAAGGAAGCTCTAGCCATCCGCGGACTGGCACTTATCGCCCCGGCTGGTTGTGTCCCGCATCAAAGTCTCCACTTGGGCGCCATATCACTGATGCTGAAGCTGTTGAAGTCGGGGAACTCGTGGGCAGTGAGCGCAGCAACACACGTCACCAAGTTCGTGTACACCAAAGTACTGCGCTTTCCAAGCAGCGACTCGTCCGCCGATCCGTTCGTGTCGGCTGTGGTTCGAGCGGGCACAACCAATTTCGACTTGATCCGTGACCAGGCCAAGCTGCTAGAAAGACTCCGACTGCCGACGTTCATTGCGTGGGCCAAGGACGACGAGCACATCCAGCCAGAGATCCCGACAGAATTGTGCAAGCTGTGCTCTGTTGGCCCACGACTTGAGTTCTCAGGCCACAACCTGCAAAAGACTCGAGCGGACCAAATAGCGACCGCCATGACCAAGTGGATCGACGATGTCATAACCAAAACCTCAGTTTAGGATAAAACTTTACAAGGCCGTGCTCTGCCCGGAACAGCTCTGGATTTTACGTCGCTCTTGTGCATATAAAGTTACAGTGTTATTAGTTAGGCATTACGACGAAAGCATCGGCCACTGGCAGCTACATGATTAGCTATGGCCTGTGGCAAGAGCCATTATGTCCGGCATCATTAGTGAAGACCCAGAGGTCATGCGACTCAGGCCTCGTGCGCAGGCAGCTTCAGCACCGGAGCCGTGAGCTGATGCCGTCTCTCGAGAACGCGTTCCAGTAAGTTGATGAGCTCGGTACCCCGTTCAACTCGACAGGAATCGTCAATAATCGCGGCTACATCTACGTAGACGGCATCGACATCGTTAAGATGGTCAGGGGACTGCAGCCAACGGGGTCCAAGAGAGCCGTACCGCGGACATTAATGGTAGCGTTCGGCGTCGACATCAGTGCTGCATTCAGTGCTGCAATGTTGATCGCAGTGTGTGCGCCGAAGGAAACTGAGTACCGATGAGTATTGGCGGGTTCTGTTGTTGCCTTGACGGAGGGTCTTCATACTTTTTGTGCACCGTTTACTGGAATGGTTATCAAAAATTTTGGATACTACTTCGAAGTATTTTTTTTTCATGGAAGTGCTGACTCATCCCGAGTTCATTAGAACTGCACCCGCTTAAGATCGCGGAGATCCACGAGCTCAAGCTAGCCGTAATCTGCTCGACTCGAGTCTTCTGGATATTGTGTCCTCCACCAGCAAACTCGAGCCGTGGGCCAACATGGGAGAGTCTGCCGAGCTCTTCCGGAATCGACGGCTCGACCAGCACATCGTCACGAGCCCACGCGACGAGCACAGGCATGCTGGCTTCTTTCAGCATGGTAACCTGGGCTCGAATCAATGGGAACTTCGTTGTGCCCGCCCTGATTATTGCTGCTACGCAGGATGTAGCCGGCGTCCTCCTGGGAAACCCAAGTATCTCGGTATACAAATACTTGACGAAACGCGTCGCCAGGCGCACAACGACTGCACTGCGAGATCTCAAGAGAACAACCATCATCTTGATCGGTATTTCTTTCACCATTCGTTGTGGCACGCATCCTGCCGGTGCCATCAGCGCAATGCCTCGGATTTTGAGTACGTTGACAGGAGCCCCAGCCATTCGCTGCGTCTCGTTCAATGATGCAATGTTGATGACCGTGTGAGCTCCAAACGAGTGGCCAATTAGGAATATATCACCTCCGTCATTATCGCCAGAGATGCAAAGCTGTCGAATGGCTTGCAGCACCACCTCAGCAGCTCGGAGAGCGCAAACTGTCTCGAGGTAACGAGGTTTCTCCACTTCTGAGCCCATGTAGCCCGGAAGATTGACTCCGATAATTCGAAGACCGGGTTGCTGCTCGGCAAGCATCGGGATAACGTATCGATAGTCGCGAAAACTTCCAGGAGCGCCGTGAACACACACGACCGTGGCTGAACAACTGCTTTTGAGTTGAGTTGGCTCGACATCGACGTACTCAATCTTGCAGACGCCGTCGATTTCGAGATATTTGGGGTCTGGAAGTGGCGGAGGCGGCGGACGAGGCTCATGCACGACCCGTGATGACCTACAGCATGGCATGAGACACAACAAGCTCGGTGGAGACATCTCACTGTACGATTGTGAGGAAGGGCGTCGTAGCCCGATTGAGCTTAGATCGATCGCATCAATCCTGTTTCTCGCTCTTATCCGTCACTACGCCAAGAATAAAGTATCAATGTATTGCGTCGCTTCAGTCGCTACCATCTAGCATTCGCGCTCTCCCTTGCTATAGTGTTTGGCTTAAGATCGCTTGCTTGACGCACTGGAACAACGCGCGGTCCTCGTCGTAAGTCAGTCGATCCGCGACTTGGTCCAGTGACAGCCAACAGAAATCTGAGATCTCTTCGGTTTGGGTTTGCTGAGCCATTGGATCTCGGACTCTCGCGACGTAGAAATCGACGCATTTGTTGATCTTCCTGTTGCGCTTGCAGAAGCTGTACTCCTCGCGGAACATCCTGGGTCGGGTCGCGTCTTGGGGCGTGATACGGTCGATGTAACCTTCCTTCTCCTCATCGGCACTATGCTCGTTGAAGAACACATCCGTGGTATTGCGATACTCCCCCCAAGACTCGTGCTCCATCCACACCATGGGGACATAGAGTTGGGTCTCTTCGGGTGTGAATGTCCGATCTGTCGGCGTCTTTCTTGTGCCCCTTGCAGAACGACCAGTGCTGGCCATTGCGATGCTGCAGTAGCAGAGCCTTGTCTTCACGGTCCAGCACGATAATCCCCCACGAGTGGTCGAAGGCACTGCGCTGGCTGCGCGACCTCCATGGAGCGAGCGCTCATGGTGGTGACTTGTTAGCGATCTATCGCGCTAAATACGAAACTATTGGATGGTCAACCTGTACATCAACTCGAGTTTTGTTCTCTGGATTTTATCCAGAGTCCATGGGTGAGGTGCCATTATTCTCACATCAAATACCTGCTACATATGGGTTTGAGCGCTGCTGATGTTGATAGCTAAAATACCTGTTATACTGGATAGCCTGCAATCTAATCAAATTATGCTGCTATGTTGACCCATCCGGTTGAGATTAAGTCAAATTACCTATTATTTTGCATACCCTTTAATCAAGTATATATACCTGTGATAGATAGTTTATCCGCCACTCAAGCGACATCCATCGGATTCCGACGGGATCCCGCCCCGGTTGCTAGAGGGGCATTGCTTCGGAAAATGTTGTATCTTCAGCACCGCCAAGTATCCTATACACACTCATACTTTTACCAAATTGGTTTCAAAAATATATGCACGAAGTGCCGGGTTTGCATCGCGTTCCTATCAACTGGAATGGTGAAAACTGGGAATACTACACGGCGCTGATGGTGAGCTGCTTCGAGGAGAAGGACCTCGAGCTGATGGCCTTCGGGGAGAAGACTCTGAAGGAGGATGCTGACGACAAGGCGCGCTCGGAGTGGAAGCAGAAGCAGACACAGATCAAGTGGATGGTGCTGGGTTCTGTGTCGCCTGCCTTGGCGCAAAGGGTGATGAAGAAGAAGACGGGCACAGATATGTGGAAGGCGTTGCTGGAATATTACGAGGCTCCCAGTAACCAGGTGCTGGCTGTACACAAGCAGCGCCAGCTTTTGCATAAGCTGTGGCACACCCGAGCAGGCAAGGGCGAAGATATGATGTTACATATCGGCAAAATGATGGATATCAGGGATCAGCTCACGGCGCTGAAGTATACCGTTCACGACGTCGACATGGTCGACGCTTTGCTGAATAGTTTGCCCCAGAATGACAAGTACCAGCAATTGACACAAATGGTGCGCTTTGGTATTGGAGGTCAGTCAAAGCCCGAGGAAGTTCGTGATTTGATTTTGGTGGCAGAAGCACAGCTTAAGGATGAAGCTGGTGGTGTGCTTGGCGCTCGTGGGACTGCTAGTGGTAATGGCAAGTCTGGTAATGGTAAAGAGCAGCATGGAAGTTCGGCGAAGAAGTGGAAAAAGAAGGAGCAGGACAGGTCGCAGATTGAGTGCCATCACTGCCATCAATTTGGGCACATTAGGCGTTTTTGTCCTGAGCTGGAGTTGTGCAAGTTGAAAGTGGCAGGCAGTAGCAGAAGCAACACGGCCAGAACCAGCACAAGGCTGGAGGTGGAGGTGCAACGAAGCAGGGTGTGAGTTGCGCGGTGGTACCCGTGCTCACAGCTCCAGTTGTGTCGGAGGTAGACGTTCTACCTGACCGCCAAGAGCTGGAGGATGACTATGACTCTGGATTGTGGCACTATGATACGTTGTCAAGTGCACACATCGTAGGCACGATGGAGTATTTCGTGGCCTATGAGTGATGGATCCGTGTCGTGGGTTTGCACAAAATATGCTGACACATGCAGTCGGTGTTGGTGTAGCTGAACTAGTAACGAAGTCGGAAAATGGCGAGCTGCAAAAGTTTACTTTGGATCGAGTGCTGTATGTTCCGAGCGCTCGATGGAATATGTTTTCGGCAGGAATTGCGAGAGACCAGGGTCTCACAGAGGTGCAGGATCCGGTTTCGGGCGCGTACAACATGTATGATGGTGATAGGTTCCTGTTGGCTGCAACGCTGCAGCCGACCAACGTGTGGAGCTTCCGTAGTTACAACTCGTTTACGGAGGATGGCTCTCGGCAGGCGACGCGCGCTGCTGAAGTCGTGAACTTCACAACGATGGATGGGCTAGCTCACATTCGTGTTTGGCACAAATGCTCAATACCTAAGTCAATGTCTGATAAGAGCATCGTTGACGGTATGATGCTGAAGGGACGAGAGTTACCCATGTGTGAGACTTGTCAGTTAGCGAAGCAGAAGCGTAAGAAGCGCATGAACTCGCTGGACCGTGGTATTAGTGACCCTAACGATGAGATTTTCGTTGAATTGATGGACCCTGGCAAGCACAACAAGACACGATTCAATCAGGTACTCGTGGTTATTGATGGATTCTCACGGTTGATTCGTACCTTTCCTCTCAAGGACAAGAAGGAGACTAATGAGAAGCTGGAGCAGTATATCGCGTGGGCGGAGCGCCAGCTGGACCGCAAAGTGAAGCGTGTGGTCTTTGACGATGGTGGAGCATTTGCAAACGACAGTGAAGGCCTGGTGCGCACAGATAGGCATCGAGTATGAAGAACTTGCTCCTGATGCGTCGTCGTTGAATTTGGCAGAGCGTGCGATACAGTCACTGCGTGGTATGATGAAGTCGATGCTGGTTGCGTCTGGATTGCCCAGCAGTCTCTGGCCCGATGCGCTGGAGAACACGACGTACGTGAAGAACCGCGTTTTGTGCAGAAGTATTGCGTCTCGGACGCCGTACGTTTGTTTTTCGGTAAGCGGCCTGATATTCACCACATCAGAACGTTTGGTGCACTGGCGTATGCGCACATTCCTCTCAAGCTGCGGGAGAAAATGGCGAACAATTGCGAGGTCGGATACTCGCTGGGTTACGCAGAGGATCGCGTAGGTACGAAGGTCTACTTCCCGCAGTGCACGTGTGGTGTTCGATGTTCGAGTGAATGAAGCTATTTTGTATCGAGATCGAGCAGAAGTTTCACCTTCAATCATTTCTCGTTTGGCCGAAGTGAACTCGGATGCTGAATCTGGCTCTGAAGATAAAGATAGTTACGCTGAAGATGATGCTGATTCGCCGCAGAGGTCGACGGCGGTATGGAGGCCGCTGCACCGACCTGGTCCGGGTGGATTTCGTGTGCATTTACGCTCTGCAGTGCCAAAGGCAAGTGATATTGCGGATGGCGAGGATGAAAGTGCCCATGATAGCGCTGACAGTGACGTTGACGGCGATGTCGACGACGTGAGTAGTGCGTCTGATGGCTCGGAAGCTGCAAATGATCCAGATTCTAGCAGTACAAGTTCGAGTGAGCACACTGTGCAGAGCGAATCAGACTCTGGAAGTGATTCTGAGGTGCAGAGTGATAATGATGATGATCCGAGTGCGATTATTGAGAGTGGTGGTGGTCAAAATGATGTTTATGACGACCATGATAGCGATGATCACGAGAATGAAGCCACGCCCATTGAGATTGAGACGTACGAACTGGCAGAAACAGAGGAGCAGCGTGTAGCTCACGAGACAGCTGAATTGGATCAGTTGTGTCTTTGGTGCCAGTGCCGGCGCAAAATTCGAAGCGCAAGAATCGTGGTCAAGAACTGGACAAGCGCAGTCGGCGCAATGATGAAGATAAGAGACCTCTCTACGATCCCCGTAAGCGAAAGCGGCCAAAATACCTCGATGGCTATGTGGTTAACTCCACATTGCTGTTTGTGAGCTCGATGTTGCGAAGGTGGCGTGAGAGGGACGTAAAAATACCTCTCACATTTCGGCAAGCAATGAGGTCGAAGCAAGCTCGTGAATGGCTGGCAGTTATGATGAGGGAGGTGGAGGTACTGCGCGCACAAGGTGTTCTCAAGGAGAGCGATGCACTGCCCGGGGGACAGCACTTCATTACGGCTAAGTGGGTCTTTGACGTGAAAGTGGACGAGATGGGGTATGTGATCAGATTTCGTGCTAGACTGATGGCGAGAGGATTTCGACAAATTGCAGGTGTTGATTTCGATGACACATTTTCTACTGTTGCTCGTCTGCCGTCTTTCAGGTTGCTGTTGTCCTTTGCAGTTCATTTGGACTGGCAGGTGTGGCAGGGTGGCATTAATAATGCCTACCTCAATGCAGCTCTGAAGATCAAGCAGTATATCAAGGATATTGAGGGGTTTCCTAGTGGAGCAGGCTTGTACGAAGTAAACAAGGCCTTGTATGGTTTACGAGCTGGACAAGTGGTTCAAAGCTCATGGGTTCATCCAGTGTAAGTCGGAGCCGTGTCTGTATTTCTACAGCAAGGATGGCACGATGGCATTTGTCTTGGTGTGTGTGGGTGATTTGCTGTGTGCATCCAACTCCGAGGAGTTCAAGTGCAGTCTCTTCAATGATTTGGGAGAGGACTATGGCATTAAGGATTTGGGGCTCCTGCATCAGTACTTGGGTATATGTGTTCGCCAGAAGCCTGGTGAAATTACGATCGACCAGCAGCACCATGCTGAGAAGTTGCTGGAGCGGTTTGGTTTGAGCAAGGAGTCGAATAGCAGTGCGATTCCGATGGAGACGACGCAGCGTCTTGAAGCGTGTGAGCAGAAAAGTTCGTAGTGTAAGAACAACCTGGATCAGATGGCTTATCGTGAAGTCGTGGGGTGCTTAATGTACTTGGTAACCAGCACTCGGCCAGATCTGATGTATGCAGTCGGTCAATTAAGTCGGTATGTTGACCATCCTACGGAGAAGCACGTCGGAGCTGCAAAGAGGGTGCTTCGCTACGTTTTGGATACGACTAGCAAGGGCATCACTTATCGCAAGTCGGATCGATGCGATATTGGAGTACATTTGGATGGCTACTCGGATAGTGACTGGGGAAATGACCGTGATTCCAGGAAGAGCACAACTGGGTTTGTCTTCACTCTAGGAGGTGGCGCGATCTCGTGGGCGTCGCGGCGACAAACAATTGTGGCTCAATCTACTGCAGAGGCTGAGTATGTTGCAGCTTGTGAAGCTGAGATGGAGGGCAGAGCACTGATGAATATTTGGACGAGTAGATGAAAAGCAAACTGACACTTGGTGTCGACAATCAATCATCGTTTGTAATGGCTACAAGTCCGACCTTCAGTCGACAGACCCGTCACATTGAGTTGAAGTGACAGTTCGTTCGTGAGCAGGTTGAAAAGTAGCATTTGTACCTGTGGAAAGTCCGAAGTGAGGACAATCCTGCGGATTTGTTCACCAAGCCATTGGCGAAGGCTCGGTTCGAGAGTCTGTCGTGGAATGCGAGTCATCGAGTGACTCAGCGTGTACCAGCATGCTTCTGTGAGGTCAAAGTTGTTCTCTTTGAGAGGGGTGTGTTGAAATATGGGTGACGCTGGACTCCAGCGGCTGGAGCATCGACGAGCTGGCTAGCGCTGTGAGATCTTGTGCAAGGGGTCGTGGCCTTTGCAGTATCCACGTACACTAGGGCCTGCTGCTCAAGTATGGGCCCACGCTAGCATACCGAGCAAGAGCTGCGCGAGGCCGAGGTGACGTTTGTGGCGCAGTACGTCATGAAGTCCGCCTACATCGTGGAGCTGCACGACAAAGTGCACGACTGTTGAAATGTGAAAGCAAGCTAGCGAGCGTCCACGCTCAGCACAAGGGACGAACAACAACAGGAATTCACGACACTAAACGACACTTGTTATATACTGGGCAGATTCGAGACTGAGGCTCAGTCTCGATCTCCCTTGCCTATCCTACTAACAGATACTGCTGCCAGCGACTCTCTGCAGCTCTCCGTAGCCGCACGAGCTTTAGGTCGGAGCGAAGACAACTCAATAGAGAGCACGCCCAAGTCTTCGTTGAATGCGGGGACGCGCGCCCTTGGCGCTTGTAGGTCATGGCCTCACCTCTCTCGGCATGCCCGTCTAGAATTTTTTTTTCAAAAAAAATAATAACAGGTAGTGTCTTATAAGTCGCTGTCATCCTAGCAACTTCACCCCCGCGATTATCAGCGTATCCTGCAGCTTCAATCCTAGCTAGCCCTAAATATACTTCCCAGATTGGGGGGTATCATCTGGATTTTATCCAGAGTCCATCACATCAAATACCTGCTACATATGGGTTTGAGCGCTGCTGATGTTGATAGCTAAAATACCTGTTATACTGGATAGCCTGCGATCTAATCAAATTGTGCTGCTATGCTGACCCATCCGGTTGAGATGAAGTCAAATTACCTATTATTTTACATACCCGTTAATCAAGTATATATACCTGTGATAGATAGTTTATCTGCCACTCAAGCGACATCCATCGGATTTTTTTCGCTCCAACAACATGCCGACGGGATCCCGCCTTCAACGGTGACGACTTATTAGTTAGGCATTACGACGAAAGCATCGGCCACTGGCAGCTACATGATTAGCTATGGCCTGTGGCAAGAGCCATTATGTCCGGCATCATTAGTGAAGACCCAGAGGTCATGCGACTCAGGCCTCGTGCGCAGGCAGCTTCAGCACCGGAGCCGTGAGCTGATGCCGTCTCTCGAGAACGCGTTCCAGTAAGTTGATGAGCTCGGTACCCCGTTCAACTCGACAGGAATCGTCAATAATCGCGGCTACATCTACGTAGACGACATCAACATCGTTAAGATCGTCGGGGTCGGCTAGCTTGCTACAATCCCAAACTTCCCGTGTGTTATGTTGTAAATCAGTTTCTCCTTACTAATAGCGGTGCAAATTCTGGGCAGATGCTGCGGCTGCGAAGCAGGCTCAGGAGATGCCCTTGGGTCGTACGGGTCACACTATACCGAAGTATAACCAAATGATTTTTTGTACCTTCCTAGTCAGTATCAAACGGTCTTAATTCGTGCACTTGATCGGTCGGCTGGAAGTACATATTCCATCTTACTCAGTTAGCGATCTCCTTACTGCATGATCACCATTAACGTTGCCCAGCTGATTGAATTCACGTTGAGCAGGTTGTGCTTTATTATGGACGATGATATGGCGGATAAGAGAATCAGTAAGCATTGGTTTGAGTGATATTTTAGTTTTTTTTCGGCAACTGTCGGGTAGTTAAATAAGCTATGTATGTGCAACGGCTTTCTGAAAAACAAAATACTGTCATTTACCTATCCTAGCCTACGTGAAGCCCTAGTACCGCAGCAGTACGTCCGGTAATCAACACCTCTAGCTCTGTGAATACTTGGTCGTTTCGCTTGTGGCTAAATGGAGAGACTATGTTGTGCCTTCGTCCTATTATTTCAAATTGCACTTAAAAATGTCAGAACTGAAGCACTTCAAAAATGCACTACCAGCCCAAACCTCTAGTGAATTCAAGAACGGCCACTATTCGTATGAATCCGTTAATTCAACTAATAGTGGCCAATACCAAATCTCTACTCCTTTCTGCCATTGGCACGTAGAAACAAGATGCAGCAGTACACTAACTTATATGCCCAAGAGCGACGTAAAATCCAGAGCTGTTCCGGGCAGAGCATGGCCTTGTTGAAGAGCATTGTGAAGTTAGAACACGTAAGAAATATCGTTTTGTCAAGCAAAAACCTTATCTCCGAATGTTCCTAAAGTAATACTGTGAGTTTGCATGCAGTTTTCGGCGTCCCTCTCTTTACTTACTTCGCGTCCACGAACCTGAAGTTTATGCTTTTCTTTCTCACGCGGTACTGACATGGGCTAGGTTAGGTCGCTATACAGAGGGCCTGGGACAGGTGCTCGGCCGTGGTGTCCCTTCGCCCAACCAGGAAAACAAACCAAGCTAACCAGAGTGCGAATGGTGTCGGTGTGTGGTAAAAAACGTTAAATAGAATTCCACGACGCTTTTTTGTCGAGTCAACGTCACGACCTGCAACTTCAAATCCGGCAGCTTGAAGCTCTCGTTTGACAAGGCATAAACCAATCGGCCATCCAGCGCGCACCCCAGACATCGATCGAGTATGGCGACGACGCAGCAGCAGGAGAAGGTAGTGCGCAGCTACGTGCACTCCGGGTGCATCTACGTGGCGGAGATGCGCCGCCCCCGCGCCAAGAACGCCTTCAACGACGCGCTGTACCAGCAGCTGACGGCAGCACTGGACGAGTTCGAGGCCGACGACTCGCTGCAGGCCTTCGTGCTCACCGGCCACGGCGACTACTTCACCAGCGGCGCGGACGTGAAGGAGACGGCCGCCATCCTGGGCGACGGCACCATCCGCCCGCCCTCCAAGAGCCCGTCGCACGCCTTCATGCACAAGATGCTGGACTGCAAGAAGCTGCTGGTGGCGGCCGTCAATGGCCCGGCCATCGGCATCGGCGTGACGCTGCTCATGCACTGCGACCTCGTGTACGCAGCGGACAGCGCCACGTTATGGACGCCGTTCCTGCGCATCGGCGTCGTGCCGGAGTTCGCGTCGTCCTACACGTTCCCGCATCTGCTGGGCCCCACCGTGGCGAACAACCTGGTGATCCGCTCCAAGGTGTACAAGGCCCAGGAGGCGCTGGACGCCAAGATTGTGGGCGAGGTTTTCCCCACGAACGGCTTCCTGGAGACGGTGCTCGCGGAGCTGACGCCGCTGGTGACGAACCGCTTCAACCGCACCAGTCTTCCTGTGTACAAGTCGCTGCTGCGCCGTGAACGCGCACCGAAGATCCGCGAGGCGCTGTTCTACGAGTTCGAGCAGCTGGACCGGCGCGCGGCGTCTGGTGAGTTCCTGGCGACCGTGATGGAGCTCAAGAAGCAGTTCAAGACTAAAAGCGCCAGCAAGTTGTAAGTTGCCAGCGGAGTTCACTCGATAGTTGGCTATAACCGAAGTGACACGAGCTGTGTGGTACAAAACTGTTTGACTGTCGTAGATAATGGGCATGCTAATCTGCCAACGCGATAATTCCGCTTGACTCGTAGCAATGAATCAGTTGCAGCTTCTTGAGCTCGTCAATTGCTCGATTGCCTTCTTCAAAACTTGGACAGCTCTGTGGGAATAAACGAATGACATCGTATCGTTAGAAATGAAGTGGTAGCTGGAACGAGCATACGTCAACACTTCGTACATTGAGGAACGCCTTCAGGTCGACCGTTTTACGCGGTGTAGGCGGCAATTCAGTTGACGGCGTCGAAGGTGAATCGTTGCAAAGTTGTTGGTATAGTCGAGTCATGAGCGTTCCGATGCCCGGGGAAGGCGCAAGTGTCCGCAACAAGGAGTGCAGGCGAACACTGTTGGAGGTGATTTGGGGCGTGAGGTCTTCGACCATGCTCTTGAGCTGCAGCATCCAAATATCAGAGGGTAGAACAATCGCGTTAAGACCAAGGACAAGAGCATTAAAAGTCTCGATAATACGTACATGGGCCGTCTCTTCCAGCACTTCTTGCTTCTCCTCTTCGTATTGAGCCTTCAATGATTGTTTCTACGCAGATACAAACCAGACACCAGGTATTCAGCATTATAAGCCCCAACAAGAACGAGCCCAGTAGCAGCAACAAACATGCCCCAACTTACATCGATCTTCTCCTTAATCGCGTCTTGGGCTTCTTTCAGCAGCACGATTTCCTGTTCGAGATCGACAATCTCGTTCTGCGCGCGCTCCTCTTCAAGTCGCCGTCGTTCCTCTGGGCTCTGCTCCTCCTCCATAGTATTCTCGTTATCTCGGTTCTCGTTGTCCTTTTCCAGCGTAGCAAACACTTCCTGCAGTTGCCGGATCTCCGACGTAAAGTCATCCAGCTGCACCTTCAGCTGCGCTTCAAGGTGCTGCTTCTTGCTGGCCTTCTTCTGTAGAGCCTCCTCCCGACGCCGCTTAGCTCTTTCAGCCTTCATGTCCCTCTCCTTGGCGATCTCCTGGTCCAACGACTCCGTCTGGTCGTCCAGTTCCTTCAGCATGCGCGCGTACTCCTCCTGGATGTCTGTATTTCTGCTCTTGACCAGGTCCCGGAACTGCAACAAAGGCACACTCAAATGTCAGCACTCACGACGCTTAAATACGCAGCAGAATGGGTACAGTTCAGCGAGACGTACGCTCTCGGACTGACGCCGCAGCTCCTTCTCGAGGCGGGCCTTGGTGATCTCCAGCCGCTCCGTCGCCTCCGTCCCTTGGTCGTAGACCTCCTGGAACTTGTCCTCCAGCGTGAGCTTCTCGCTCTCCGGGTTGGCCGGCACCACCGCCAGCTTGGACGTCAGCAGCGGCATCCCGGACGCCGGCAGGTCCTGCTGCATGCGCCCCACGAACTTGCCCAGCAGCGCGTCCGTCGAGCGGAGCTGCACACGCAACGGAAAGCAGGGCAGACGTCAGTACGCAGCAGGAGCATAAACAGCCGTAGTATAGGAACAAGCAGACCTTGTCGCTGCATGCCGCCAGTTGCAGCACGCACTTGAGCAGCTCGCCGTGCACGTCCGTCATTGTCGGCGAGAGTTTTGACTTGCCTTCAGTAAAGAGCTAGTTTGGGTCGTGTACACTATTTGGTGTTCGACACGCAACATTTATTTTGCCTTGTCAAAGCAGCGCAAGATGCAGCAGCGTCCGCCGCCGCCTCGCTGGTCTCCGCCCGTGCCCCAGGCGCAATGGATGCCACCCCGCCCTGCGTTTGTGCCGCCATTTCCTCCGCCTGCTCGTGGAGTTCTGGGAGCACCGCGCTTCTATCCGCCGCCTCCGCGCCCTCCACGCGGCTACTTCCCTCGCTTCGTGCCTCCTCCTCGTCCTCCGCCTCCACGTCCTCCAGTCGCGGACCCAGAGCAGATCTGGCTGGAGGGATTTAGGCAGACACATTGCAACTCGGTCGACACTAAGAAGGCCGATGTAGATGGAGTTGACGAGCCTCCACTGCGATTGCTACGACGCCGAGTAGCGCGGGCTCAGAAGTTGGCGGAACAGCTGAAAGTGGCCGCAGCGGAATTGGCTGGCGTGGAGAAGCGACTTGTGTCATTGAGTACAGACTACGAGGAAGGTCGTCGAGCTGGTACGAGCTTAGACGCAGCCTCGAATGTGGAGGTGGCTCGGCTGAGAGTGCAAAGGGAACGGAAACTGGCCGTTTGCCAGTCACTGAAAAAGGAACTCGAAGCGATGAACGCGTCCTCAGGTCTCTTCTCTGAGCAACAGCTTGCAGTGATACGGCCATTTGCTGCAAGAGTCAACAAGAAAAAGGTGCGTAGTCATCGGGCTCGATTTCCACAGATAGACGTATTGACGTTGTGGAAGCTGACGGATGCTGGGGTGGTTGTGTGTAGGTTTATCGAAAGCGAGCTAAGCAGCAGCGCCGTGCTGAAGCAAGCATCCGTCGAGCTGTGGGCTCGAGCAAGAGCAAGGACGACGGCGCGGTACTGGACAACGAAAGCGAGCAAATGCCTGATACTGCTTTAAAACGTCCGGAAGTTAGGCAAGACGTTCAACAGGCAGAGGCGGATTCCAGGAAGCAGCATCAAGAGACCTACTTATCCGAATCACCACGCACTCCAAACCAGTCTCTCGACCCAGAGACCTTAACAATCGACACATTGATCGCCGTTCGACGAGCCTGGGACTCCTACATCGTTTTACCACAGACTCCTGGCGCATGTACGATTCCCCCGGTACGCAATGTTATGCCTACCATGCCATGCTGCCCATTATTAACTCCCTTGTGCTTTCAATCAACAGCATTTTGTCCCTCCTCCACCTGCGCCCTCTCCTCAATGGTCAATTTATGCCACCCCGAGTGCAAAGGCAAATGTTTGCTAGCCCAGTTCATGCTTAAGTGTGATGATACCAAGCAAATGCTTCATTTTACTTATCCTTCCCAGCACTCTCTTCTTCGTACATGCAACCTACTACGATGCTTAGATGCAGGCTGGATAAACTTACTCCTCGTCGTCGCCGGTCTCGTCGATCTCCACGAGGAGGTCGCCACCAAGCATATTGTCGCCAACGTCGGCGTGGATCGACACCACACGGCCGCTCACGGGGGCAGCCACAACGGTCTCCATCTTCATAGCACTCAGCACAAGCAGGGCATCGCCAGCCTTGACGTTCTCGCCCTTCTTCACACGAACATCGAGCACGACACCCGGCATCGGGGCGCCGACAGAGCCAGCCATGCCCGTAGCCTTCGGCTTGGCCACCGTCGACACACCAGCAGCCTCATCCTTGACCTTGATGACACGCTGGCGACCGTTGAGCTCGAAGATGATATCGCGCAGGCCATCCTTCTTGCTCACGCCACCAACAGCAATCAGCTTGATGAACACTGTCTTGCCATGCTCCATCTCGAGCTCGACCTCCGTGTCCACCTCCAAGCCCGTCAGGAACGTGCGCGTGTCCAGGAAGTGCATCGAGCCGTACTCGTCCTTGAACTTCATGAAGCCCGCGAAGACGTCCGGGTAGATAGCGTGCGAAATCACATCCACGTCGCGGATCTTGTCCGCGCCGTACTTCTCCTTCAGCTCCTTCTCAGCAGCCTCGAAGTCGTACGGCTCCATCTCCGCACCAGGACGGCCCTCGAACATCTCGTGGCCGTTCGGCAGCACCTTGCCCTTCAGCACACGCGAGCGCAGCGGCTCCGGGAAGCCATGGTGCGGGATACCCAGGTAGCCCTGGAAGTACTCCACGACCGACTTGGGGAACGATAGCGTCTCAGCCTGGTCGATCACCTCCTGCTCCGTCAACTTGTTCTGCACGATGAACTGGGCGAAGTCACCCACCACCTTGGAGGAAGGCGTCACCTTGATGATGTCTCCCAGAAGACGGTTAGCGGTAGCGTAAGCGCGCTTGATCGCGGGCCACTGGCCCGCAAGACCGAGCTGCTTCGACTGGAAGAGCAGGTTCGTGTACTGGCCGCCGGGCATCTCGTGGTTGTAGACATCGGCCGAACCAGACTTCTGGCCAGACTCGAACGGCGCGTACACGCCACGCATCGTCTCCCAGTAGTCGTTGATCTCCATGATGTCCTCGGACTTGACACGGGTGTCGTACTTGGAGCCCTTCAGCGCCGCGACAACCGCACCCATCGAGGGCTGCGACGTCGTACCCGACATAGCGTCCGAAGCAACATCGACAGCATCCGCACCAGCGTACGCGGCCTCAAGCAACGAGCTCACGCCCGTACCAGCCGTGTCGTGGGTGTGCACGTGGATCGGCAGGTCCGGGAACTCGTTGCGAATGGCGGAGATAAGGATCTGCGCAGCCTGGGGCTTGAGCAGGCCAGCCATATCCTTGATGGCAAGAACGTGGATGCCCTGCGCCACCAGCTGACGCACGAAGTCCAGGTAGTACTCGAGGTTGTACGGGCCACGCGTGGGGTCCGAAACATCGCCAGTGTAGCACATCGCAGCCTCAATGATACCGCCAGCAGCACCAACGGCGTCGATACCCAGCTTCATGTTCTCCAGGTAGTTCAGCGAGTCGAACACACGGAAAACATCCATGCCCGTAGCCTGGGCCTTCTCACAGAACTTGTACACAACGTTGTCCGGGTAGCTCGTGTAGCCGACGGCGTTGGCACCACGGAGCAGCATCTGGAACGGAATGTCGGGCACAGCCTCACGAAGAAGAGCGAGACGGTCCCAAGGGTCCTCGCGCAGGAAGCGCATGGATACATCGAAAGTGGCACCGCCCCACATCTCGAGCGAGAAAGCGTCACGCATGGCGATGGAAGTAGCAGGAGCAATAGCGAGCATGTCACGCGTGCGCATACGGGTAGCAAGCAGCGACTGGTGCGCATCGCGCCAAGTGGTGTCGGTCAGGAGTAGACCCTTCTTGGCACGCACCGCCTTGGCAAACGCCTCCGGACCCTGCTCGACGTAGATCTGGCGCAGAGACTTCTCGGTGGAAGCAGGAGGAGCCTCCAGGGTAGGAACGAGGGGGTCAACCTTGGACGGAGCGGGGCCAGTGGCACCCAGCGCCTTCTCGGGGCCGTTCACGATCGTGTTACCGATGTACTTGAGCATCTTCTGGCCACGGTTGGTCGACTTGGACGGCAGCAGCAGGTCCGGGTTCTTGGCGATGAAGCTCGTGTCCACAACACCCTTGATGAAGTCCGGGTGGTTCAGCACGTTGGTCAGGAAGCTCTTGTTGGTGGTCACACCACGCACACGGAACTCGGACAGCGCGCGCTTCAACTTGTGCGCACAGTCACCGCGGTCCAGAGCACGGGCGGTCACCTTGACCAGCAGGGAGTCGTAGTGAGGAGTGATGTGAGCGCCGACGAATCCAGGGCCGTCATCGAGACGGATGCCCATGCCACCGGGGCTACGGAACACCTCAATGACACCTGAGTCGGGCTGGAAGCCCGTGCTCGGATTCTCCGTGGTCACGCGGCACTGCATCGCATGGCCACGCGGCTTGATCTTGTCCTGGCTGAGACCAAGGTCCTCGAAGGTCTCGCCACCGGCGATACGGATCTGGCTCTGCACCAGGTCGATGCCGGTGATCTCCTCCGTGATCGTGTGCTCGACCTGGATACGCGGGTTCACTTCAATGAAGTAGTGGCGGCCCTGCTGGTCCACAAGGAACTCCACGGTACCCGCGTTGAGGTACTTGGCCGCACTGGTGAGACGCACCGCGTCGTCGATCATGGCCTTCTCGGTCTTGGGGTCCAGTCCCACGGCGGGGGCGGTCTCCAGCACCTTCTGGTGGCGACGCTGCACACTGCAGTCGCGGTGGAACAGGTGCACGACGTTGCCCTTGCCGTCACCGAGGATCTGCACCTCGATGTGGCGCGGGCGGTCCACGTAGCGCTCAATGAACACAGTGCCATCACCGAAGGCAGCCAGGGCCTCAGAGCTGGCACGCTCGAAGTTCTCCTCGAGCTCCTCAGCGCACGTGACGACGCGCATGCCGCGGCCGCCGCCTCCCATGCTGGCCTTGATGATGACGGGGTACCCGACGCCCGAGTCGATGAAGGCGCGCGCCTGCTCGAGCGTGTGGACGGGCCCGTCCGTGCCGGGCACGACGGGCACCTTCTGCTCGATGGCGATCTCGCGCGCGGCCGTCTTGTCACCGAAGCGGTGCAGGTTCTCGGGCGTGGGGCCCACGAACTTGATGCCGTTCTTGGCGCACTGCTCGGCGAAGCCCACGTTCTCGCTCAGGAAGCCGTAGCCCGGGTGGATGGCGTCGATGTTGTTCTCCTTGGCGATCTGGATGATGCTGTCGATGTCCAGGTAGGCGCCGACGGGGGACTTGCCGGCGCCCACGAGGAAGCTCTCGTCCGCCTTGTAGCGGTGCTGCGTGAAGCGGTCCTCCTTGGAGAAGATGCCCACGGTGCGCAGGCCCAGCTCGTTGCCGGCTCGCATGATGCGCGTGGCGATCTCGCCGCGGTTGGCGGCCATGAGCTTCTTGATGGTGCTGGCGTCGCGCGTCTGCTGCAGCCGCGTGAGGCTCGAGCCCACGCGGCGGCCGACAAGAAGGCGCTGCGAGCGGAGCATGGCGTTGGTCGGCTGATTGGCGGGGCGCGAGAGCCGAACGCAGAGGCGCAAGGGAGGCAGCGGAGAGGAGCTTGCGGGCCCTGGGCGGCGAGTTCGCGAATGAGCCTGAGGTGGCTGAGGCCGCAAAGGTAGCTGAGCTGCTGGGTAAGATACGTGTTGGTGTCGGCAGCCTCGATCGGTGACAGAGAGAGTGTCACGACCTTTGGGGGAAGCATACAAAGTTCAAGATGTCCGTAACCAGATGGGCCCGTTTGTGTGCGGCACATGGGATTCTGACGTGGCAAAGACCGGCCCGCCAGTCTCACTTCAAACGCGCGCGTTGCAGTCTGCACCGGCAGTGTTGGGTGCGTCTGGTTGTCGACGCAACGAGCCGCTGTCACTCGCGCGGACTGGAGGCTGAAGCACGTCGGTGTTGTGGTGGTTTGTCCGGCGCCCAGCTGGGCGAGTTGCCGCGGAAGGAGATGAGGCGGTGTAGCAACGCTGAAATCAACCTCCGCCAGGATGAGCATGCAACCTGCACTGTACCAGTTGGACCAGCGTGTAAACCCCCCCCACCGTGGCTTTGCTTGCTCGTGCCCTTTGAGGAGATGGGGATCGGCCAAGCAGAAACTCTGCTTGGTCCAGGGTTCGACGGTGTTCGCCCCCCGCCACGCTCGACCGGCGCTGAAGTTGCATCGAGCTTTCGAGGCCAGCAACATCTGCGATCTTGCGCTTCAACCCGCTACGACAAATCTCGCCATACACTCGAGCATCGTCGCTCGGGTTGGACTTGCGTATCTGCGTATCGCCTGAAGCCGCAATCGCTGAAACCAATCGGCGGGTGTTTGTGCTGAAAAGCCGTCCGGACTTCCATGCACTGTACAGTGTAGTTGAAGGTCATTGTTTTCATCATGTTATCACTGCTTCGCACCGTGAAATTCACCTGTATTCACGGTGAATATCTACCCACCGGAATGGATATACGTGTACTCATGCGCGCGCCCCGCGGATTCGTGGCCAAAGGGAGGGAATGCACACCGGCAACTTGCACCGTTCTTGCATCGGCATCCAATCAGCTCGATTATTAGAAAAAACAAAAACGAAGGACCATACAAAAGCGATCCATGGACACGTGCTGGGCATTGACGGGAAGTTTTCCGGTTCTGCGTCGGTGTACGAACTTTGGTACATGTACTGTAGGTGCAACTTGTATTGCGCTTTGCAGTTGTTTTGCTGTGTACAGTAGCAGGTACTAGTTTTACAGCCGCTATAAATCCAGCAAACCTCGTCTTGTACAATATCGCTTCTATTGCCAAAATCATTGCAAAGCACAAAACTTGTACATATTATTGGGGACCCGGGGGGTGGACCCGGGGGGCTTCGCAGTTCGAAGCTAACTTGTATGGATACCCTTACAGGGAAACGATGTACTCGGGCATCCCCTGCGCCTGCTTCGCAGCTGCAGCATCTGCCTAACCTGCCACTGGACAACCAAGTGTACCAAGTTTGATCGCTTATTTTCAAAGGCATTGCCAGTTCATATACATGTATCGTCACTCCAACGAATTGGCACTTCAACGCTTGGGTTTGACAAACCCACCGTGGTGATTCTACCTTCTCCTGCTCGTCGGATGAGGGCTCCACGGATTTAGTTTTAACTTTAGTTCTTTGTAGTTATTAATAGTAGAACAGTAATCAACAACGAGCTAATCAACGTAATTTCCTTCTTTCCTGCTACTGAAATGTGCGCTGATGCCCAGGCAGAATCCTGTATTGCTTAGATTGCAGTGTTGTGCTCGGAAACTTGCAGGTGACGATAAACAAGAAGAAAAAATTAGGGCTCCGCGAAGGCTGGGATAGGAGAATTTTGGTATAAACCCCTTCTTTTTATTTTTTTTTCTTATTAGCTACGGTTATCTCCTGCGCCTGCTTTGCAGCCGCAGCATCTGTCCGGAAATTTGCCAGTTCAAACTGTCTACCGGCAATGCTTTTATTAAACCTTGGTTGATATCTGTATAGAGCTTGTAGAAAAATCCACATTTCGTTCATACATATACTGATTCATACCAGTGTTGTCGGTAGTGTACCGGTTCGACCTTTCCACGTGAACCGGGGTCATACCAGTGTGATGAGTATCCTACCGGTGCGATCTACCACGCAGGGGGGCCCCGTGCGGCACCGGATTCATATCGGTTTCAATAAAATGTCGGATATAATCCGATATGGTCTGCGATAGCAGCACTAACGTTGCTTCCTATCCCAGTAAAACGTGCATTCGAATATTTAGCGCTGCCAGGATAACTGCTCAACCGAGCTTGCAGGATAACCCCATGAAGCTGGCAATTTGCTTCAAGTTTGATGAGTCAAAACTGATGTCTAGCAGATTTCGATCGCGTGCAGGAGTAGGATACACCGGGTGTTTGTCCTTCGCTTTGACGATGTCCGTCTGGGACTTCCTCTCGCACAGGAATCCGCGGCGTACAGCGACAACGTAGGAGCATTCAAACTCTGTTTGGTAAAACATGGTGCAGCCGCACACATATTTTGTCTGGGTCGCCTGAAGATCTAACAACAACAAAACTGTCAGCTTCAATTTGTCCAAGTGTGGTATTGCCAGTTATCGAGTATTAAACTGAACGTGCCGTATGCATGTAGCATTAGGATGATCTGAACTAATACCGGTAACAATGACTTGTGTCGAGATTCCGTAACCAGACCAGGTGACACATATATAGAGGGATGTGATTGGTCAAAAATAAGGCTTTGAAGTGCTTTTGCCAGAAGTTCGCACGGCGACGTATGGACCAAGGAGTCCTGGGAGTCCTGGAGCTTGAAAGTGCTCATACTTTTTACGTCTACACCTATTTTAATAGGTATTTAAAAGTGCATTCTCCTATATATTACCACCACTGGACTAGGTGCAATTCCTCCCCAGCAGCGGCACGATTGCCCTCTAGTAGGTGCGGACACTTAGACGCCGCTGCTGGGCACTTGTCCATCTCCTGCTGCTCGCATTGCCTCCCCGCTCTGGGACTCCGGACGAGCTCGTGCTCCTGTCCGCGTTTCTCGGCGACTGGACCACGAGCTGGCGCGTGTAACAATCTCAAATACAAAGCCCTCGCTACAATATGTCTTAGTTGAGCGCAACAAAAGTTCTCAGCCCGCCTCTGCTGCTGGCGGCGAGCAGACCAAAGACGTCGTATCCGCGCTCGCGACCTTGGTCATCTGACTCCAGGTGCCGTGCGTGGCAGCTCTTGGGCCCCAGTACCAGGACGACCGCCACTGCTCAGACCGGTTAGCACTGGGTCTACTGATTGAGCCTACCGATTGATAAAGTAGTTTTGACCACAGGGTCTGCTGTGACGGCTTGCGGTCTCGCCCAAATTGGCACCTGCTCCCGCCTAGATTGTGTTAAAACTCAGTTTTGGTTGGTCAAACTTAAGCTTTATTTTTCTCTTAATGCCCTCTAATAGACTAGTGCTCAGTCGTTGGCAAAAGGAGAAGTGAGATCTCTCCGAATGCCGTCAATCATCATCGCACGAGCGGTCGCCAACAGGGCGCTCCCTGATTGGCTAGTTATGTAGTCCTATGATTGGCTCTCCCTTAACCAATGGGAGAGCGCCTTAATGCCAGCGGGTACACTTTACCCTCAAGCCTTTACAGAGCCTTTACGGTCTCTCGGGAACCTCATTCTAACACTCCCACTAAGAGTTCACCGGTGGTAGTACGCTGTTGACACCTATCTTATCCCTCAAAAATGTAAATTGTTTAGTAGGAAGGGCCTCAGTCAAAATGTTTGCTGCCATGCTAGCTGTTGGGCAGTACTCAATTATCAGACGGCCTTCGTCTACTAGTCTCGTGTGAACAAATACTTTATCGCAATGTGCTTACTAGCCTTGGGGTTGCCTGGGTTCTTTGTGATACTGGTAGCAGACCTGCTATCACACCGGACTTACACAGGTTTCGCTTGAGGAAACCCCATTTCCGATAGCAAGTGCCATAACCATTCGCTTTCCTTTGCACCTTCGCTCAATGCGATAAGCTCTGCTTCTGCAGCTGATAGGGAAACACATCCTTGCTTACTACTGCACCAAGATATACTGCAGCCAGCCATCTTAATCACATATCCCGTGATTGTTTTACGTTCTTTTGATTGACACGCGAAGCTTGCGTCTGAGTACACCTTATACGTTACGTCCTTTGACTTTCCGTCAAGTAATAGACCGTACGTCGGCGTTCCTTTCAAGTATTTCAGTACTCTCCTAGCTGCTTCCCAATGGGTTTTATTGTAGCAGGACAAATACTTGCTCAATTCCCTCACTGCATTAGCAATATCTGGTCTAGTACCTCTCACTAGATTTTGCAGCGACCCAACCAAACCTCTGTAATCAAATTTCTGAGCTGTTATCTCATCCGCAGTCATCTTAGTTTCAGGTTCTAACTCAAGACCTGAGGTGTCGCTACAGCTGAGGTGCTCTCAATGTGATACTTCTTCAGTAGTTCCAATATATACTGATGTTGAGAGATGGACATTGTCCGTTCTTCTCTGTTTCTGCGGACTTCCATTTTGAGGATGTAGTGGACATCTCCCAAGTCTTTCATCTTAAATCTCATAGATAGCTCCGCTTTGACTTTGTTGATCAGTCGCATACTTTTCGATATGATCGTCAGGTCATCGACATATACAACGATGATGACCCAATCATCTCCCACTTTTTGTACATAGATGCAAAACTCCTTATTGCAACGTACAAAAACCATTGATGTGAGAAATTTATGCAGCACCTGATACCAAATTCTAGGAGCCTGCTTCAACCCATAGATGCTTTCCGCAGCTCACACACATAGCCCTCCTTCCCTGGTGCATGATAGCCCGGATGTCGTCTCATATATATGCGCTGGTCTCCATCCATGGTTCCATTCAAGAATACTGTGTGAACATCCACCTGGTGGATATGGCAATCTAGAATGGTGCCAATTGCTCAGACAAGGCGTAAGGACTCAAACCTCGACACTGGGGCGTATACCTCGTCTACACCAAATCCAAACTCTTGATGATTCTTTGAGCAACAAGTCGCGCTTTAAAACGTTCTATTACTCCATTAGCATGGTATTTTACCACAAGTACGGTAGTGCCTTTCTCCCAGGTGACAGCTTTACTAGCGTCCAAGTGCCGTTGTCTATTAGGGGATCGTACTCAAGATCAAGTGCACGTCGCCACTCTTTCCTATGTGGTCCTCGCAATGCTTCCTTAAGGTTTCGGGGTATTGGTATCTTATTCTGGAGAATTTCCAGGCCATTAACTTTGTCCATGTGGGTTTGGTAGCACACATAATCCCCAAATTTACCAGGCTTTTGTGTTTCACGGCGTGGTCTTTTAGCCGGCTTGGCTCCCACTGCCTCTACTAACCCTCGCTTTTGCTTAGATGCTCCCACTGTTTGGTCAGACACTTGTTCTGTATCTGGTTCTCCCACTGCTCGGGTTGGCCCTGAGCCTGGTTTAGTATCTCCCACTGGTGGGGTAGAGTCTGTATTCTCCACATTTTGTTCCTCCAAATGCACGCAACGCTATATCAGCCCCGTGTTGTGTGTCGAACATTACGTGCCTTGAGTATATGAACCGGTTGTTGTACAGATCCAAAAGCCGGTAACTCTTGTACTCGTCCGATATTCCCAAGAATCTGCACTTTATCCCTCGTGCAGATAATTTCTTATCTTTTCTTCGCTCTTTAGGTACATGCGCAAAGCATATACTTCCCCAAATGTGAAGGTCACGTATGTCTGGTGGTTAACCGTGCACCATTTCGTATGGGGTCTTATTACCCAGACGACTCATAGGCGTTCTGTTTTGCACATAGTTCATGTACATCAGTGCTTCTGGCCACCAACGATCAGCCATCTCAGCATCTTTAGTACACAGCGCACTTTGCTCATCTTAGTTTGGTGATCGCGTTCTGCCGCTCCATTTTCCTCTGGGCAGTATGCGTTTGACTTTTGAAATTTGATACCCTTGCTCTTGCAAAAGCTTTTAAAAGCTTGGTTCACAAACTTGGTTCCTCCATCTGACCTTATGCGTCGGATTTTAAACTTGCCTTCTCTCTCTAACTCCAGAAGCAACGTCTTACCTTTTTCATTTACTTCCCCTTTGTTGCGCAACACATAGGTCCAGCGCCAGGATGTTTGGTCGTCAATGATGCTCAAGAAGTACTAATGGTTCCCACAGTTCCATAGACTCCCATTGTTTTCATGGGTCCGTTTGTATCCATGTGGATGGTACTAATAGGTTGTTCATCTCTGGAACCCTTCAGATTTCGGTATGACATTCTTCTCATCTTCATTTCTGCACAAGTGGAACAGAAGAAGTTTATTTGTCTTAGCTTAGAGCCCTCAATATACGATATTCCTTTTACAAGCTGGTTACTCATTATCTCAATCAGTTTATCCTTATTTACGTGTCCTAGACGCACATGCCATTCTCTCATTAGGCTCTCAATTTTGGTTAGGCTTGGCATAGTCAATGGCTTAATTGGCGTAGCCTTAACAGCATTGCACATTCTCTGTCTTTCTTTTGTAGTACAGACTTGCACATAGTATGCCCCATTGAAAGACTTTGCTACAAATATTAACTTGTGCTTCCAAAGTATGAACTTGTACAGTCCGCTGTTACTTGCCACAATCTGATAACCTGCCCTTTTTTAGCCAAAACTCACTTAAGGTATTTGACTTAGCATGTGGTACTAGTGCTATATCACTAAACTGTACTGACTTAACTCCTGTTGGACTCATCAAAGACAACTTAACAGTACCAACAAATGTATTTCTCAGTTTAGAGCCCTGGTCAACTGTAAAAACGTAGTCTGAGTTGGGCTGCTTGCTCACGAAGACCAACTCGCTTGCAGTCAATCCATATCCGCATCCTGTATCCAAAACCCATGAGTTGCCCGTTAGCTCAGTGATAGGCACCAATAAAAAGGGATACAGTCGGCTTACCGTATCTTCCCCTTTTCTTCCAATTCCTCAGCGGCGGCTGTGACCTTGACGCTGTTGGCAGGCATGACAGTCTTACCGTCGAACTCGTCAATGTCGTCCTCACTGCCGCTCCCCGCAGAGCTGGAAACCACCGGAGAGTTAGGACACCACCGGAGAGTTAGGACTTCCCGTCGGCGTGACCGCAGTGTCGCTCGCCATCGGCTCATCCTCATCTTCATCCTTGGGCGGATCCTTTTCCGCCTTTTCCTTCGGCAGATCCTCATTCGCCTTCGACTTGTTAATGTTGAGGCGTTGAAGGACCGCAGCATCCACCGGGATCTCCTTCCTCTTGGGAGCCGGTTGCACCTTTTGCACACGTGCATGGTCCGTCTTCCGCACTTTGAGCGGGCGAGGCTCGCTGAAGATGTCTTTTCGACCGACGCCCTTGGCCATGTCCTCCTTTCTCATAGGACAATCCTTCTTGAAGTGGGGCCCAATCCCGTTCTTGTCGTTGTGCACGCCTTTGCAGTAGAAGCAGGCGTTCGGTTGCTCAACATCCGTCGGCAGCATCATCGTTTTGCGCTTGCCGGACTTCTTCATCGGTCCCTTCTTTGCGCCAGCCATTCCTCTGGCAGCGTAGTTGACTGGAATCTCAATCGGGGCTGAGTCGTCTTGCCCATCGCCTGAATCTCGGCCTTACTCTTGTTGCCGAAGATTGACTTCAACTTGGTCTCAATTTTCTCCAGGGTGAATTCCTCCTGCGAGAATGTGACGCTAGGTCCCCAAAGATGGTCCGGTAGCATCGCAAGCACCTTCCCAATCATCAGCTGACTTGGCAGCAAGTGCACACGCAGCGTTTCTTGCCCTTGGCGATTCAGCCGGTTTCTCACGTTGCGCAACTTCTGAAAGAGTTCGGCCACGGATTTGAAGTCCTCAGTCATGGTTTTCTCAAATTCCATGATCAACTCCACCATGCCCATGGCGTCGCTCTTCCCAAAGTCGACCTCAAGTTGCGCCCAAAACGCCGCAACCGTTTGTGCAGAGAGTGGCGTACTCAGTTGATTCATGTATGCATGAGGCAGGGTCCGGTTGAACATGTCCCTGATGTAGGAATCCACTTCGTCCAGCAGAGCCACCTCATACTCATGTTGATTGCGAGCATCATCCGTAGCATCTGGTCCCGGATCTGCGATATGGGCAGGACGCAGGAGCAAATCCTGGAACCCGTGACGGGGAGCAGCCCTTCCGACTTGAATCTCAGAGACCTTGCGGCTGTTGGTCTTGCCCACGAGATGTGCGACCACGGCGTCTTTCCATCGCTGGAAGTCGTTTGGGTTCCCATTGAACTTAAGGCCTTCGAAGGGAACTTGGGTGTCCTTGACCATCTTCGAGCACTCAGTACTTGAAATGTTAAAACTCAGTTTTGGTTGGTCAAACTTAAGCTTTATTTTTCTCTTAATGCCCTCTCATAGACTAGTGCTAAGTCGTTGGCAAAAGGAGAAGTGAGATCTCTCCGAATGCCGTCAATCATCATCGCACGAGCGGTCGCCAACAGGGCGCCCCCTGATTGGCTAGTTATGTAGTCCTATGATTGGCTCTCCCTTAACCAATGGGAGAGCGCCTTAATGCCAGCGGGTACACTTTACCCTCAAGCCTTTACAGAGCCTTTACGGTCTCTCGGGAACCTCATTCTAACAGATTGGCGCCTGCGTTCATGACGACGAAGGCAGCCATCGCAGCGACGGTATGCTGTTGCCTGGCGGCGCCCGCTGTGCGAGAAGTGGGCGAACATTTGAGCCAATCATACAGGCAGAACCAGCGTAACAAACCCATGCTACGCTTTCACTGTTAAAAAAGTTGATACACCATCCTGTTTGATTGTATCGTTGTATTGAGCCGATCAAAATTGTTATGAGAAATGGTAAGCCGAGCTGGTTACGCTGGAGTACAAATCCCTATACTGAATTTACTATAGTTGGAGATTGTACTTTGAACTTGTTTTGACAAGAACAGGATCAAGTAGTAGATCATTCTACACCACCAGTTCGGTGGATCTCTGTGGGTCGCATTGTAGTCTCACACAAGACAAGCTTAAATCATCCAAGTCTTCGTAGATAAATGCCTAAGCTAGTGCAGCTAGCTTTTAGCCTTTTTCCGGAGAAGACGTACCACCAGGTGCAGCTCTTTTTGAGTCTCCGCTGAATGAACTCGTTCGCCACCGTATAGGACGTCCCCTCATTGTCGACGGATAGAGTTGGGTTTGGATTAAAAAACTACGTTGAACGAAAAAAAATCGAGCTATACTTCCCATCTTGGATCGCACAACCTAGGACTTTAAGTAGTTTTTTGCAATGTTTTTGTGGAATGTTTTATCTATCCATCCGAATTAATTCCAACGAGTCTGGGGATTCACACAATATCAGCCCGCCGACAGTTTATGTCACGGCAAACTAAGCTGACTACACGATTTTCAATCTCTCTCTCAGAAACTATGCATGCAGAAGAAAATCTGTGTCTGAAAGAGGAGAGTATAAGTTATGTAGGACTCATAACAGATCGAATCGATAATTTTACCGCTAATGGAATCAATAAGTACTATGTTGAGTACTTTGAAGCTGCATGTACAGTAGTAAGTATAATACGATGCACCAGTTGTGTCCAAGGTTAGCATCATTAGCACCGATGCCTCATGTTGATCGAAAGAATACAATGCTTGCTAATACACAATACGTTGTTCGTCGTAGTAGTCTCTGATGTTTGTGATGGAGCTTCACTTCCACTGATGGCATCTGACATGAATCTACAGTACAGTAGTAGGAAAAAAAGCTCCGAGGTGAATAGGCATCCATCAAAACCTGTAAGTGTCATTCAGACCGATTCGATCGAGTGCTGTATGATGTTGTGTGAATGTTGTTTGATGTCATCCGCACGGGGGAAAGTGACGAATGTAGCGTGAATATCGTTCGATGCCATCCAAAAACCTTCCCCAATCGACAGTTCCTCGAACTGCGAATAAATAGTGGGGTACCCGGACTGGTGGTCCGGGGGGGGGGGGGGGTCGCAGTTCTCAGGGGCGATTTAATACATGCAGCTATATAGAATTCCGACATCAAAGTATCATTTAGTACGTATCCGCAAGCATCTCCTGCGCCTGCTTCGCAGCCGCAGCATCTGCCCCGGGAGTATGCCTCAAAGTATAAGTAACGGTAAAACCCCTTACTTTTAAGCAAGGGGACATTTAAAATGTCCCCTTGATCAGCAGTTTGCAGCGGTGCAACTCCTCAGCAATCTTCACCGCTTCAATTGTCTCGGATAGCTGCTCAATTTCGTACTTTCAGAGAGTGAAAGCTACTGTAATGCAGTGCTGTACCTGTGTTGCACGAACGTCGTGTGAAAGTCCTTCGATGACAAACTCGCCTGGGCCGCCTAACGACAGTTCTTCGAACTGCGAATAATTCATGTATTTTCACTAAGTAAATCATAGAGACGTATTACCTGTCAATACAGTTGGCAAAAGCCGTGCTTCGCCCGATAAAACTCTGAACACGGAAACCTCTATATCATAGAAAATTGATTTTGAAGGTACCGTATATGACAGAAAAAAGCATTCGCTGCTTGCTCAAAAATGCTGTCATCTCAATGTCTCGAAAACGCCGTGTTTTGTCATTCTCGACGCCGAAAATGCCGAGTTTTGTCATGACTTTTTTTATGACCTGCAGATCCCATTTTTAATCGTACAGTCTGGATTTATTTTGACTTGATGTTTGTATGTTTAATTTAAATATTACAACTAATTAGCAAAATTTCAATTGAATATAGTAATTTATCCAATTATGTCATGTCAAAGCAATGCCTTGTTACTGTGTCATCGTGGATGTCACAAAAGGCCGACTTGTGTCATGTAAAACCTGGCAATATGCCAGGTTTTGTCATTTTTGCGAAGAAAAGGCCGAAAATGCCGACTTTTGTCGTGTGCTTTTATTCTGTCATATACGGTATTTGATACCTGCACCTCCACGAGGTAAGCAAGTACAGTACATAAGACCCTGGTCCAGGTACCGGAATGTGTTCTGGGACCCCCAAATCCTTGAGTTTGATTGGCTGTTCGAAAACGGTACAGTGTACCTTATTCTGATTCCGCGTTCTGAAAAACGTGATTTTCAGAACACCAGCCCGAGGCGTTCTGAAGTGGGGAATACGGGAGTTGATATCAACAGAGCGGGTCCCGATAACCGCAGAGCGGGTGCTGTACTGTCCAACCGACTTTACGACAAGACACAAAACATTGTCCAAAACGTTGACACATTTGAGCTGTTTGTTGGTGCTTAACTGAAGCAACAGCAAAAGTACAAACGCCAAGCATTACATCTCGTAATACAAACGGATAAAGAGATAGAGCTTCACCAGAATGGACACTATGTCTCGTTTGCCCGACAATGGAACCTGTGACGGTGCAACAGCGCTACCGAGCTTGGCACCTCCGACTGAGCTTCTTGCAGCCCTCAATCTGGATCATTCCGTCCACGGTGTGGCTCTTCAAGCGGGACAACTCCTGACTCAAGACACTAGCTCAGCGTGTTCCATCGCCGACACTACAGAAGCACCTGGGGCTGTAGCCCAATCTCCTACTTTGGGAAGGCTGGATCTCGTAGTAGCCTTGGTGTCGCAATCTGTGCAAGTGCGCTCTGCAACGCCACTAGTCCAGGCAACATCGGTTGTGCAGCCTGTGGTGCAAGCATGACAGCCGCCTCTGGTCTCTGCTATGGAGCTGCTACCAACATTGCCAGCTCCACCGTTCACCATGGCGAACCCAGCGGCACCAGTTGACCCACTAGAGCTGGTCATGTTGGCAATGCCGCCGCTGCCGCACCGGCCGACTACAGCTACGTCGCTATCGCCCACGGTCCAGGCAACTGTGGAAAGTGATCAAAATTCGATCTCGTCTCGGCCGATGCACTTGCTTCAGTCGGCGCGCTCCCCATCGATGGTTCTAGGCTTCGGTTACACCGGGCAAGCCCCCGACTAGGTAGCTTCCCATCAAGCGACACCATCTCGTCCGGTCTTGACAGGGTCGCCATTGCCGCCAGCGGTGTATCAACCACTTTCCACTCAGTCGATCCAGCATTCGTATGCTGCGGGCGCACCTACGTGGTATATGGATTGCCTTCCTGAGCAGGTGTTCTCCACTCCAGCGGAAGCTTAGGCCGCTTTGAATCAATTCGCGCGGGGTCGAGGGTATGCGGTGGTGTACAAAACCACGAGCTACGATTGCATGAGGCAAAAGCGGTTGATCCAGTACGGTTGTGACCGCCATGGCAAGCGTCATACCCACAACGTGCTAGCACAAGAGCGTCGCCGTCCGAATGCAGGATCAAGACGATGCGGTTGCCCGATGTCTGTGTTTATTGTTCGCAAGACGCGATCGTGCGGTGGAGTGGTGTGGAAGCTGCAACATCGAGGATGTGCATTTGTGCACAACCATCCCCCATCGACAAGCTCGGCTTCCCACCCAATTCTTCGCCGTGCGTTGCGTACACCTAGTGATCAGGGTGGACAGAGAAACCGGCACAAAAGCCACACAAACTATCGTGCGATTGCTTCAGGAAGATCCGAACGTCATCGTTACGCCTCGTGATGTTTACAACGAGCGCCATCGCAGTTCCGTGGTTTCGTTTGGGGGCCTTACCCGTCTCGAATTCCTGGTCCAGATGACACGAGGCGGTCCCCAGAAAATTGCCGACGATGTGCCGTCACCTGATGACTTGGAGTTTGTATCGGACGCTGATTGGTGGATGACTTGGATACGGCGCGGCTGTACCCGTGTGACATGGATGGCGACTGTGGGAGAGAAGTGATTTCTCGGGATGAATCTAGCGCCTGACCGCAGATGGGCCCACACTGGCTGGAAGTGTGAATCCTGGGAGTGCACGCCCAGGATTTCAGAGAACACTCAGTCCAGTCGCGGACTTTCCCTTACGATGAGTGCCTAAAGTCTGGCGGAAAGTGTCTCTGGAGAATGTATCCCAGAGTACACCTCATCTTGCTGTGGCTCAGAGTGCCCCAGAGAATCAAATTACCCTGAGAATCAACCCACTATCACCATGATCATGCGCAGGAGGCCGCTAAACCCGCTAAAAGTGTGGCTTTGTGGAGATACACGCGAGCCTGCAATGCAGCAGACTTGTTACCCAGAGTGCCGCACGGAAACCCAGAGCACCGCACGATGACCTAGAGTTCACCTCCCTGAGTGCAGGTGACCCAGAGTTCCAAAGATGATTCTCTGGGTTTGGACCATAAATCCAGACTCTCTATACTGAACTTAAGTGTCTCCCAAAGCCAACACCCAAGAATCCCCACAGTTCCCCAAGATTCCTCAGAATTCCCAGGATTTCAGAAGATGACCCTGAGTGTCACCTTATTTTCAGGGATTCGAATCAGTTCGAAGCCAGTCTGCAATCAAAGTGATGCGTGACCTTGAAGAACCGTTGTGGATGCGCAACTGGATACTTTCGAGGAGTCGAGAGGGAGTCCTGCACCATACTAAACCAAGTCTAAGGAGCCACAATTGGCACTTTCGACGTCGTGCGACAATGGATTCGCAAGCCGATCGCAAGTTTGGACCGCTGAACCCAAGGTATACTCAATACAAGACATTTGACCCCAAGCATAGTGAACAGAAGATATTTGCCCGAAGAAGAGAGAGAGAAAGAAAGAGAGAGAGAAAGAAAGAAAGAGAGAGAGAGAGAGAGAGAGAAGTAGCTGATAAAAACCAAACAGAGTTCCTTTTACCCTGTACTGCGCAAGTGATTTCGGCCAAGCCTGCCGACGGAAATCCGGAGGACCCGAGACTACGACCGCGGGACGCTAAGGGCACATCAACGGCGAAGGACAGCCGTCTGTGTGGGCTCCATCGAAACTCAAGTCCAGTTAGGTGGGGACCAGCGACGGCCTTGAGCTTCCTGGAGTGATCCATCTATTCCATATCCTAGTTGGGTCACTTGCTGTGCTCATGGTAGCCCATTTCATATTATTCCAGGGGGTATTCTGGGGTGCTAAGTAGTCGCCTCCAGGATTTTGTATTGACTGTTTGTGTGAAGGGAAGGTAACTGATAGTGATTGTATTTTCCTCCTTTATTGGAGGTGGTGCACGTTTGTGTGAGTCTCAGGGGAGCTAGGCCCCTGAATTTCAGACTCGAGTGAGCCTAGTGTGTGTGTGACCCACCGTCCAAGGGTCCAAAAGAATAAATGACGGATAGTTGTAGTCTGTATTTGTTGGTTTTATCGAGCTAGGAGGGCATTTGGGTAAGGTGTCTTCTGAGTTCCAAGTCCCAGAGTTGACTGAAATCCTGGACCCTGAATTCGTGATATTCGGATCTAATTCTCTGGATTTGCCTTTTGGTGTGGAGGTGCGTTGTGAAGTAGACGTGCGCTCCCGCACTTCTTCGAGGCTACATTTTCAACCGGTGGAGTGCCGTTCCGTCGAAGGCAAACGAGCCGACAGGGATTACACAAGGTACCCACGCCAACCAACGAGTGTGATTCTCAGGGTTTAAAGCTTTGCGGCTGCGAATCTCTGGGTCCCTCTTCTTGCTGTTGACTCTCAAGTCGATTCTCTGGGTCTACACCCTGGGGAACAGTCTTGAGCTGCGCTATACGAACCCCCCCCCTGGGCGACAAAGGTTTCATCGGCCTCGCCTCACAGAAGGTTCAAGAAGGAACTTTTCAAGTCGCGTATAAGCTTGATGCCGGTCGTCGGTTGACTCACCTGTTCTTCGCTCACACAAGTGCGGCATCCGTTTACCGTGAAAACTACACGTAGTGCTTCTCGACTGCACTTACCGTACCAAACGCTTCAACATGCCGCTGCTGAATATTGTGGGTGTGACTGGAATGAACACTATGATACACATCGCCCAAGTCTTCATGGTTGGGGAGACGGAACCAGACTACGCGTGGGCCTTGCAGCAGTTTATTCAGCTACAGTCAAGGTTTGAAATCCCTCTACCTCAGGTATTCTTGGTCGATCGGGACCTGGCGTTACTGAACGCTCTGGAAAGCGTTTTCCCTGGTGTCCCAGTACTGTTGTGCATTTGGCACATAATGAAGGACGTGCAAGCCCACGCACACAGACGGACGTTCACGAGAGAGAATGACCCTGACACGAATCAGCCCCGCGATTCAGCTGCACACGAGGCTTTTTGTGAAGCTATTGTCAGAGTTATCAACGCGCCGACAAAAGACGAGTACAGCTTCCGTCGCCGGGAATTGTATTTTCTGTCTCCAGATGAAGCCGCCTGCATCGACAATGTTTGGTTAGACATTTGGAAGCGACGAATTGTTCGCTGTTGGACTGACAGGGTGGTGCAGTTTGGAATGCACGTAACCTCTGGTGTGGAAGGCTACCACGCCACGATGAAGGGATTGATGGGCTCATCCCGTGGGGACGTTTTGACTGTTCACAATCGCATGGAGCACTGGTGGCGTCAAACCATTAACAAGCACCGGAAACTACTCTCCGATGCAGAGGTTGTCTTACCGACGCGGCTACAATCTTCGTTCTACGCGGACGTGGCGAAGGTCATTCACAAGCACGCACTCACAAAGTGCCAAAATGCGTACCACACGATGGACGTTCTTTTGCGTCTCTGCACAGGTACCTATTCACACAAATGGGTATGCCATGCACGCACCAACTCCACAGCCTCGCTAACAGTGGCGAGGCTCTTCAGCCGAGCCACTTTCACCCGCACTGGTGGATTCACAGGGCTCAGGCTCCTCGCACAGTGAGGGCTCGTATTGTTGAACCAGAGCGTATTCGCGACCGGCGAGCACAGCGAGCCTTACGTAGACGGAATCACCACACCGCGGGTAACGGCCCTCGCGGGACCCGCCGGATTCCGTCATCATTTGAGTTGATGTAAATACTATAGCCGTGCTGCCACAACGACCTCTTTGACAACATATACTATCCTTCCTCGTGAATATTGTGGTTTATCATGTTCGCTTACAAGCCGATGACTGCCAAAATAGTAGTAGTCGTGCGGATCTATGATCCAGAACCTGGACCCATGACAGATAACCTTCGAAACACGGCTGCGGCAATCCGTATTATAAGCTTTTATGATTACCACTAAGTAGGAAAAATAGTTTGAGGGCAAAGTATGGAATATTCAATGACCAGTAGTGTTAATAGCTAAGCAGACGAATACAAAATGCCTCGACGGTATTAACCTGCATGTGCCACTTGCCTCAACTAGTGCCGGCACAGTTGTGAGTGTCGTAGGTGTTTTTCTTGTTGAAATCCTGCCCGCAAGCCCCGCAATGCGCACCTCTGTCGTTGTTCTTCTTGCGCTTCTTGGCAATCGCTTCCTTGTCCGGGTTGTCGTTGCAGTAGCGGACGTGGTTATGCAGTGCCCGTCTCCCATTGCACTTCTTGAAGCAGTGCACGCACCGAAAAAAAAAACACGCAACACGCTCAACAATCCCCTCGTCATGATCGACACCGTCGACGTTGACACACCCATGGAGGGGGACATTATTCACTGCAGTTGCTACTTCTGCGTGTGACAGGTCGCCGCGAAAGACGAGCATGTCGCCGGGTTGCATGTCATCGATGATAATCCACTTCTACCGGAAGGCATTACCCGCGAAAGCCCGCGGCACCATGGTCATCACTGTATTGGACTCCAACACAAGTAGAAACGAGGCCTGTACCCATTCTGTTTTGATTGTAGCGTCCACACACACGATGGAGGTGCTCTGCCTTGGCATGTGGCTGCGATTCCAGCACGGTTAGTCTCTTGGAGACGCTCGACGCAGGGTGAATTCTTGCCGCATACGCAATAAAGCGCTCCAGCACCAGCTGGAACGCAGACGGGGCCGTGGAAGTATCATTGGTCATATCGACGGACATCTGGGGTCGGTTTTGACAATTTAGTAGGCGCAGCCAATGGCGCGGGTGCGTGGCTCGGATAGCGCGAAGTACAATGTCCACTTCGTCTTCAGTGAGGATCTGGGCAACCGTAGTATAACCCTTGTTCCAAAAGTTCGCCCTCATCGCAGTAACAGACAGCGGTCTAGTCGCGGTGTCGCCAGTTGACTCGGCATCGCTACCGACCTCGCGGGGGGCGGGTGGAACACCGCTAGCGCTAGCATCGCTAGAGGTAATAGTAGATGCTGGGGCAGTGCCATCATCACCGCGGGACGTCGCATCACCGCTGGCAAGCCCGTCGGTTGCGGCCACAGTACGTGTCGGAGCCTCAGCTTCGTCATTGCGTCTCAGGCAGTTACCGGTTCCGGCGGTAGCGACTTGCGCTCGGCGATTGTTCTTTTGTGCGCCCGGCAAGTTTTTTTTTTCTTGGTGGTGGAGCGCCTTGCACGCTTCGACTTCACAGTAGTAGCGGCGTTGTCATAATTGGGCGCCCGATCCTCGGCAGCACCGGTATGTTCCTCGCTGCGGCGGGCACTGAGAGCGAGAGCAGTAGCAGCAGCCTGCAGGGATCCGCGCGCACGGGCCCCAACTGCTTTTTTGCTGCGGGGGTGGGCTGTATTCTTGGTACTCGAAGCGTTGATGTCCCCGGGACGGGAGCTTCCACCGACGGCAGCAGCACCATCCCCGCCAGGGCTCGTCTCATCACCGCTTATAGCAGTGTTGTTCTTGGGGGGGGGGGGGGGCGTGCTAACGGCCCTTGGCGTTCTTCTTGGTGCTGGATAGCTCCCCTTCATCGCCCGCCGCGCGCCTTTCGCCGCTACTGCGGCTGCTTGCCTTCGCAGTACCACTCGAGGGGCCACATGCTACACCGCTCGTTTCCTGACTAGCGCTGCTGCTGCGGGCGTCTGAGGGCTCGGAACGTGACGGCAGATTCTGGTGCAGGTTGGACTGTGGTGGGGTCATTGCGGCTTATGCATGTTGTCGCTGGCTGGGCTTCTTGGGATCTCCCGCTCAGCGATCCGAACCGCTCGTCATAAGTACGAACCTCTGTCGTTTAGATTGTGCGCACTTTTGTAGCCATCAACGTCTTTATTTTGTACGGTATCCGCCAGCCCGCGGTCACCCATATGGATTCTATGACTAGCCCGTAGTATGCAGCCGTTCTGCGGTTACCGGGACCCGCTCTGTTGATATCAACTCCCGGGGAATACGTTCTGGGCGCTCGTTGGCATAACAACGCTCAGGGCGGGGAATGCTTTTCTCAAAATGCGCCTCCGAAGTTGTCGAGGGCATCGTAGAAAGCGTCACGTACTTCCTTGCTAGCAGGAGCGATGCCTTGCATCTAGCAACGCACAGGTTGTAGCGTAGGAGTAGATGAATGCATCTCTAAACAGAAACCGAGTAGTACTATGTTGCCTCAATCCACGCGAGTGGGCAAGATCCCATTCTCCATTTCTTCTCCATGATAAAGATGCTGGCATGCCTTATGTTTCTACATGTATATATGCCTCTTTAAGGTAAATACTGATGTCAATGGCTCATGCGTGTACATGTAATGCAGCAGGCTAGCTCTTGCTAGAGCGCAGTAAGTCACAACGCGGCAGTGCAAGTGCAATGATAGCGCACCTCGTTGCCGAGATGTGCTACGAATGCAAGCCTTTCTATCACATATTTCGTACATAAATTTCATTTCCTACAGAATTTACTTGGGCCAGGTTCGGAACGTGTTCTCAAAAGCATGATAATTGGCGAGCAGAACCACAAAACCCTAACCCCAGCGTAGCCCAAGAACGCGTTTTGCTACCTGGACCAGGGTCTAACAGACAAAATGGGACTGAGATGGCAGTATTATATGGTAGGCTCTACCCACAATTATATTTATTTGAGTGATAAGTCTTAGCAGTAACGACAAGTTGTCTAGGCCTTCATTGGGTGTAAATCTTCGATGTCGATTACAACGCAGCATCTGCTATTTTGACGCGAAAACTGGCAATATATATTCCGAGAGCTGATTTAATTCTTCGAGTTAAGATTAATTTGTTTTTTTAAGTATTGAGTGTTAGTGAAGTCAATCAATAGCTGGACATAAGCGAGGGGGGGCATGCAATAACTGGATCAGGGAACTTATGATTTTTGTCAGGTATTCACGATGTAAACTTACTTCTTTCCTTGAAAATAACGCCAAATAACATTTTGTTTCAGCCAATCATATGAGAGATCAGCCAAAAATAATATTGGCCACTAAGCATCGAGGAACCCTGAATAGGAGTTCCGGCTATCAGTCATAGAAATTGGTCGGAAATGGAGGGCGGTGACGGTCCACCGAAGGGTAAGTGCCCTGCGTGCCCTAAGCTCGTGGCGAAGTCGAACATGTCCAAGCACCGCAACGTGTGTGGGAAGAAGAAGCCTTCGAAGACGCGCTAGGCTATAAACCGAATGCGTTACTTGTACTTTGTAAAGCACACACATCCGTCATTGCGTCAAGTTCGGCTTGAGGCTTCATCTCGGTGTCCACGGTAAGTCCATTCCCAACCACGGTGAAAGCCTTAGCCATCGTGCTCGTAGTTCATCAACTTATTGGTCTTCTCACCAAATTTGCTAATTTGGCCGCGAAGCTTGTCGGGGTGAAGAACGAAAATCGCCACCCGGTTGAGCTCTCTAGGAGTAACCATGGACGGACCGCGGTCGTGCTTTGCCTTGCAACATGCCTTCAGCTCCGTGAGGAAATGGGCAAATAGGTCCGGATTTAAACTGACACCATAGAGTAGATCCTCGGCGTCCTTTGTTTTTTGGTAATGACGTCCATTCCGTTTCTCCATTTCCTCAACCTCCACGCCCAGAGCCTCGAGCTCAGCAAGCTGCTTACGAGCCACTACAGATTATGCATGTTAGATTGACCAATAATTGATATCATTCTAAAATTTATGTACCTTCCAGTCGGCGGAATTGATCGTACACGCATTTTTCCTGTAGCTTTTGGAGGATTTTGTCCTTGTTCGTCGCGTTAGGAACCGCGGTTTATGAGAAACGACGACTTCTCTGCTGGGCACTAGCCGCTAGGGGTTTGGCTATTAGAGATACAGGTGAAGTGTGAGTTCTAACAGCCCGAGTCCACCCAAAACTAGATCATTCCGCCTTTTGCCGAGCAGAGAACAAAGTTAACTACCGCTAATATAGTCAACCTTTGCCCGTGTGCCACCGGTGGAAGTTAGTTGTGCAGTAGATGTTGCTGGTGTCAACGGATCTGCCCACAGTGGAGGTACAACTGCAGCTACTGTTAGCGGTCATTCATGTGGTGACGGAGCCAGCAACGCCGGCGCCAGTGCTGGAGTCGGCCGTAATGCTAAAGTGGCAGGCAGAGCTGGAGTCTGGTAGACTCGGTGGAGCTGCTAGTGGAGCATAGTCGTCTCAAGGATTTTGTATTGGCTGCTTGTGTGAAGGGAAGGTAACTGATAGTGATTGTATTTTCCTCCTTTATTGGAGGTGGTGCGCGTTTGTGTGAGTCTCAGGGGAGCTAGGCCCCTGAAGACTCGAGTGAGCCTAGTGTGTGTGTGTGACCCACCGTCCAAGGGTCCAAAAGAATAAGTGGCGGCTAGTTGTAGTATTTGTATACTCTGTATTTGTTAGTTTTATCGAGCTAGGAGGACATTTGGGTAAGGTGCCTTCTGAGTGCCAAGTCCCAGAGTTGACTGAAATCCTGGATCCTGAATTCGTGATATTCGGATCTAATTCTCTGGATTTGCCTTTTGGTGTGGAGGTGCGTTGTGAAGTAGACGTGCGCTCCCGCACTTCTTCGAGGCTACATTTTCAACCGGTGGAGTGCCGTTCCGTCGAAGGCAAACGAGCCGACAGGGATTACACAAGGTACCCACGCCAACCAACGAGTGTGATTCTCAGGGTTTAAAGCTTTGTGACTGCGAATCTCTGGGTCCCTCTTCTTGCTGTTGGCTCTCAAGTCGATTCCCTGGGTCTACACCCTGAGGAACCTTCTTGGGCTGCGCTATACAAAACCCCACTGGGCGATAAAGGTTTCATCGGCCTCGCCTCAAAAGACCGTAAACAATCACTGGATACAATAGAATCGCGGATTCGACCTTAATGTACGAACCCCAGCCCGTCTTAGGCCCGGTGGGTACATCTATGTGCGATTATTTTATTTCGCGCTGCTGCTAACAATAACTGGCTCGGGACAGGCTATTGTACACACGCCACCATTAGGCACCCCAGCTACGGTATTATGGTGATATACCTAAAATATGGATGTGGCCCTAAACTGGAGGTGTTGGTTCAAGCAAATACACAACAGGGTAGCATTTGTGGCACTTCATGCAAGCCTCAAAGCAACACTAAGTTTCAATCGTCAATCCCGCCGTCTCAATGCGCCATAGAAGCCGCGAACTCCACAACCGGACCTCCCGGTGCATTAACTATTCCAGTCTTCCTCGCTTCCACTAGGGGGCGTGCCGAGTCGGCACGGTTATGAAATCTACATTATAGCACCTCCACAGATAGGGTGTGGCGTGGAGGTTGCACATTGATGTGGCTCCAATGTAGACTTCAGTAGCATCGCAGGTGCCATTTGAGATGTCAACCGCCCGCTAATTCGCGTATAGCGCTCTACGGAGTCGGATCCCCACCGGCCAAACTGTCAAACGCGACGTTGAAAAGGGCTGTTGCACCACCACCACGAAGCGAATGAGGGCCATACTTGTCAGGATCTTGTCCGGCCAGTTGGCCGCGTGTTTGAGAGCACGGACCACATCACGCACTTGCAGATTTTGGTGAACATCAATCTTGCAGAGCAACGAATGTTCATCAACTCCTAGCTTAGACTGGTGATTCGTGAGGAACCATGCCGCTAGCAACGGACAACACCATCGGGGGCCAGATCTAGCCATCACTCGGAGGCCCCCGCGCCAAATCGATCAGATCTACTTCCACGGAAGCATATCTTTACAGCATTCGCCTTCTGCAACAAGGTGACTTCTTTTCCACTTTTGTCCACGAATATTACATCTGATCTCCGAATTGCATACGACTGCACTTTCGAACCTTGAGCTAAATATTCTAACCCCTGAGAAGAAAGTTGACGCTGCAGAGGTCGTACGCATTGAGGAAGCAACAGACATTCGTGGTGGGTTTTCGATAAACGTCTTACTGCAGATGCATTGTCGCTCCAGCATCGAACATGAATTGTCTTGCCTCGAGACTGTTGGTTCCACTTCGCGGTTCATGTCCACAGTGCCAGAGCTATACTAAAGTGCTCCCTGACGTTTTTCGAAAACCCACCACGGGTGCCTGCTGCTTCCTCAATGCGTACGACCTCTGCAGCGTCAAACTTGATCTTGATGAATGAATTGCACACTGCTAGTTCGATATTGGACGCATCCATGTATAATTCGACGTCTGGTGTTGGTCAATCCCCAGTGCCAGAGGTAGCTCCGCAAGGCATCCGTGCTTCAAGATACGACGAAACCAGTAGAGATCGGTTTTCGCGCCCTCAGAAAGTTTAACCCTGCCAAACCGTGGTGCATGCGTGCACTGGCACTGTAGTCGCTTGTAGAAGGCTTCGTAGTTCACAAGCAGTTCGCCACGTGACCCTAAAAGCTTGTAAAACTCTGATTGTGACGATGTACCCCTTTTTAACATGGCTTGCACACCGTTGTGCGCCTAAGCAATTTTATCGTCGGGGTTTGATACCGTACGGTGCATTGTGTTCCATCGGAGACCAAGCGCAACAGTTTCAGTGCTCCACGACGACAACTTTCACTCGTCGACGGATATTGGTCCAAGGACCGCCAACTTTCCTTAGCATAATGTGGCTTCCGCTAAATACAACCTGTCACCAACGTCGGGTCCTGTAAGGTTACGATTGTCTACCCATTCAAAAGGGAAGAACTGCTCTAAATCCGCTGACGCAGGCACGGCAGCCGGAGAATTAGAGCCCTCTAACCATGAAATCGCGCGACCAAAAAGTGTGGAGCACAGCCGAATGGCGCCGTCATATCGATGATAAGACAACACAGCTCATTCACATACGCTTCCATTAGAAACACTTGGTTAGCTTTGGTTCTCAAATGCCGAACCGCGCTCTTCACGTCTTCCGTAAGTATATAAATTCGGCCTGCATCTCCGAGGCTCCCGATGCTCTGAGCTACCATAACAACCGATACAATTTCAGCTCCTGACGCTTCCGGTCTAGTGAAGAGGTTGGGATAGATCCTAAATTCACTCTCTGATGTGTCTGGACAAACAATATGAGAACGGAACCTTAAGCTACACCGGTCTGCATGGCCCTCAGCAACACCTGCACCTGGCGTCGATAAATCAACGGCTAGTGCAAATAACTGGGGAAAGACCCTGGTGTTACCCGTATTCATTGCCTCATCGTAACAAAACACGTTTTGGCACCAGTCCGCATGTCCTACAGCTACTCTTGTGTTGGTGACGCTGTTTTTTGCCGCGACTGACGGCAGCTGTGGAAAGGCCCTTGTGCTGTGTGTTGTTTGAATATATGGTATCCTCAGAGGCCGGTGAACGAGAACTGTTGCTAATGGCGATAGATTTATCGTTGGCTGTATCTGCTGCTGGCGTTGCTGCCTCGTCGGTGAACTAAGACGCACCGGTACCACCGTTGCCATGACGCGACCGTATATGCTGCACTGACTGCGGAATCAAAGGTAGACGTGCAGCTGATCTGCTCCGGAAGAGTCATAACTGCTTGTACTCCTGCTTGCGATCCTCACAGCGCTTCTTAATCTCGGTTTTTACCCCATCGGGGAGTCGGTTTGGCACAAAATGTCCACCATTGCTTGGGTAACCACCATCCTTCTCTGCACAACCCGCAAAGGATAGAAAGCGCAAGCACAAAGAGTGATTCTCGCCCGACGCAGGATCCACTTGTACAGGTATCTTCTTGAGCACATTCATGGGAATGCAGCCGCAAATTTTGTTGCTGTCTTGCTGTCACCCACTGGTAGTTGCTGCCGTTGTCCATGAGCTCCTTTACTATCCGGTGCGGCGCCTGGGAATGCATTACTCTGTGTTGTCGCTTCATCGACGTGCCGATGAACCTTAATAAACATCAGATCACGGCGTAAACGGTCATCCGTCGAGCATCGAACCTGAACTTGGCGAATGTCGTCATTACCTGCAGCCGCTTCGCGAAAGTCTTCGAGCACATCCTTCACCCAGTAAACCACGGAGGAGGGCACGTTTGGGACCCACGACACATGAATGAGTTTTCCTTCAATAAATTCAAGGATTTTTTCTGTCAGGTCGATTAGCTCCTGCCAGCAGTATTCTCGCGCATAGGTCACCAAAACACGGGTGGAATCCACAAAATCTTCTATACAGTTCGCCGGTACCGCTTTCTCGAGCTTCGCTGTCGCCGACAAGTTGTCAAAGTTTGATCCACCCGTCTCGAGCCATGTCATGCGCTCGTCCCGAGAAATTCTCGCAAAGTGTCTAATAGAAAGGCCCTTGGGACCAAACCGAATATCAAAAACACGGGTGCATACACCCGGCAATGTCTTGAACTTCACCGCGTCAAACCGATCCATTACATTGATATAGACAGAAGTAATCTTCCCTTTGTGCTTGCTGGATGCCATTCGATCGTGCACATGCTGCTGATCTGGGCGAGGGTTGAACGCATACTTTGATGCTGTTTCTTGCTTCTTATTCGCTGGTGTTGATGCTATGTTCCTCACCGCGGTGGATTTGTTGCCCTCGCTTCTGTCACCCTGATCACGCCTCAACTACAAAAATCGTTCCAACAGCGCTGCGTCGTCTCCAAGTCGCTCAACTATTAGGGCGTCGCTATCCAGTGCAGAACGTGACTCAATACGCGGGTCCTGAACTTTCACCACATACGGCTCCTCTTCTTCAGCGAGTGGTTGGATCTCCCGAGCCCTCTTGTTGCGAAGTTGCTTGGCAGCGGGTATATCAATTGGTACCAGTATTTCCTGCCCGGAAGCGCCCTGTGGAGAGACATCGTCATCCGAAAAAGAATCAAATATTTCAGTAGCGTCCTGGACTCCACCACTACCTCCACCAAGCGACCCTTGATGCTGTCTTGGGGTTTGGCAAAATGAGCTGCCAATGTGAGTTGGGACTGGCCTATGCCCACCATCGACGAAATAGGCAAAATCAACTGCGTGTTGAAGTTCGAACGCAATCAGTTTTCCCGATTTGGCATCAACTCAGCGGCAAAGTTTGGCCGGTGAGGGAAATGCTTCTTCGGTCAGAGTGCCATGCAGTATCTCGGTGATGCTATTCGAAGCCTCTTCAGCATCTTGCCCCGATCCGCGGTCCATGACCATGGTTGGAAGGCTATCGATTTCGCTGTTGCTTCACTCACTGTAGTAAAACTCGACGTGCTGAAATTACAGGGCCACTATAGGCGGTACAGTCGATACTTCATCTACGCTTGCGATGATCTGCTCCCCATCATAGTTGATCGTCAACTCGTCGTAGTCCACCACCCTCACTCGGCCAAAATGAACCCGGTCGCCTGTCATTATCGCGACGGCCCGTCTTAGAAACGAAATTGGTCCCGCCATATGCATTTCACCTGCTGTAACCAGGTAACTAAGGGTAACATCATTCGCCACACTACCTTCACCTTCTTCTAGGCTCCAAAAGACGGCATCATCGCGCTCGACTCGGACGATCTTCGCGTAAAACGGGTGGTCGAAGCCGTCCCCTACCCGTTCGTGCGTCAAATGGAGGAAGGCTCGGGTAGAGAGTCGCACCATGTTCCGGAGTGCTGAGAGCTTGTCAAAGCACGAGTGCTTTAACTAGAGAAGCAAAATCCGAACTAATGCTACGACTGTTGCTACAGGCGCCTGCGACTGCTCCAGAGAGCACTAGAGTTGCTTTGATATCCGCTCCGTCGACTCAAAAGCTATTTTCAGGTCTTCTACCTGGAAATTTCCATTATGCGAAGGGGCCCCAACCTACACGATCCAGTCCCCGAAGCGTCAACAGCTATAAAAATGAAGAAAACATATTTTAGCGAGAAACTTAGTCACGCATTCAGTTTAAGCTGTAAACGTCATCTGAAATATGGTCTGCAACTACAAGCAATTCAAGTTTAGGGCGTTTTAGTTTAGGCATCTACTCAGACCAAAACCGAAATTACGCGGGACAGACCTGTACATCTAACACATCGTGTACGTGTTCGATAGGCTGATCTCACCGATATTTTGATGAACACTAATAAAAACACTTGTTAGCAGAGACTCTAGAGAATGCGGGTATGAAGTAACGGGCAGGTCGTACGCGTCGAGTGCAAAGTTGCTAGTTGCATCGTGCCCCCCTGCAGATCCTAAAGGCCTCACTCCGTTAGAACCTTGATCATGCCCTTGATATGTTTATGAGATCGATTAGTTCGAACCGTCACTGCGTCAATGACTACACGCTGTTAATACATTGCTAGGTACAAGCCTTACAACCTAGTTAATCGTCGCTGTAGTGGAACTAGCGGCGGTTCCGGTGACTACACTAGCGTTCAAACTATAGTTGAATGAAGAGCTGGATAATAGCCGCCCTACCGTTTATATAATATATAAATGGAATATATTAAATACCCTGAGATGATATTGTAACGGGGTTACACGCACAAGTGGCTATAGCCACTTGTAACTCTAACAGACACGACGTCTGTTAGAGGTTCGAAAGACTTTCTCGACCTTGGTGTAAGGTACACCAATGGCTACCTACATTTGGGACCACCACGACGGGTGGTTCATACACATTTAGGATTCCTATAGGCTGAAAGCAGCATCTATTAGCCAATGAGCGACTTGCATGTTAGCGAAATCCTGCCAACCAGCTGTTGGCAGATTCCTAGTTTAGAATATTACATTTTGGGGAAGTCAAAGCATAAATCACAAATAACATTTCTCATCTTTCCAAAACCCGAGTCTTTATCTTGTTTAAAGTCTACTCGTGGATCTCGAGTATACTTAACTCAACTAAAAGAAACCTATGCTTCCTCTAACACGTGCGCACACGTGTAAGCCGTAGTAGTGAGCCAAAGTAGGCCCATTACACCTGGTAGTACTTTGTAGTCCGTCCAACAACCGAGTACCTGAATGTTCGTACGGAGCTGTACCAACGAGGACCCGAGAACCTATTCATGAGAGCGGAGGTGCCCATGAAAAGCTCCACTACGTCTGCAAGTCAGTTGCACGCGCTGACTGCCTCCACCTGTCGGGCCCAGAGTGGGAGGCACTCCAAAGACTGTCAACAGTCATTGGAGAAGCGGCTGTAGCTGCAATGCTGCGCACACTATTGCCGATGGAGGAACACGGTGTTGCTCAGGGATTCATCATGAAGGAGCAGCGTGATGCTGCTTCCTCTATCACGGTGGCGTCGGGGACGACACCGTGCGAGCAATCGTTGAAGCTAAATGTGAGCAACTATGTCGGAAGAGAGGGCGAGCCTCTCCTCCGTTGGCTTGTCGAACTCGACACTGCCATCGCGGCTCGACGTATCGTCGACCCGTTGTCCAAGGTTGCGTTCGCCATGTCAAGTCCTGGCGGACGAGCGAGAAGTTAAGCGTATGAACGCCGACTCTCTGATCCTACGTGCTTCAGCACGTACGAGGGTTTCAAGGAGGAGCTCAGACAAGCATTTGAGCCCCCGCAAAATGAATTCCGGTCGAGGGCGAAGTTACTCGACCTGCAGCAGGGCAAGCATGATGTCCATGCTTACGCTCAGAGAGCACGGTATTTGGTCTCGAACATTGTGACCAATCCGATAGACGAGGCGACTAAGGTCGTCACGTTCATGAAATGACTTAGAGATGGGCCTGTGAAGACCAATCTCTTCCGTGAGTACCCGAGTACTCTCGAAGCTGCAATTACTCTTTCAATGCATGAGGAGTTTAGCCTGCGACAGGCTAAGCTGCATGCGAATGCGCCGAGGCTGCAACCGCCTCCGGTCGCGATAGCGGGAGGTCCGGAACCAATGGACCTCTCGAATGCAACGGCTGCTGATTATCAACAGCAACAAGGAAGTAATGTACGATGCTTCCGTTGCGGAAGGATCGGTCACTATGCCCGAGAGTGCACGGCACCCGTGCTCCGAGATGGTGGTTGACGCGGCGATGCCCGGCATCGCCGCGGACAAACAAAAAACGCTGGAACCCAGTAGGTGCGGGGCGCCCTACTGGTGAAGCAGTCACGCGTGTTCAACTCGGACATGCGACACTGAGGACCGCAGCCACCAGTGAGGACCATTCTCACTGCAAAATGCATGATGACAAACTGAACCTTGTCATCTTGGACGTGTCTTCGAAGAGAGAGAGAGCAACTCTCTTCGTGCTTTGGTAGATTCGGGCGCGTCGATGAACTTTGTTCGACTGCGAAGTCTATCAAGGCTTGACTTCGAGGAGGTAATTATACCTCGAAGTATGTTAGACGTTCGATTGGCAACGGGTGCCATCGTTAAAACCGAGAAGCGCATGGTACGCGTGCGCTTCATGTACGAACATCGAGTGTTTGTCGAACGCTTCATCGTCCTGGGCCTGGACGATAAGTTTGACATTGTGTTGGGCATGCCGTGGCTTGCACGGCATGATCCGGTAATAGACTGGGAGAAGCGCACTCTTGTGGGCTTCGGTCGCGATAGCGGAACAGAGAGCGATGGCCCTGTTGCCGCAACGCACGCACCGACAGGTGCGTGCGTTGCACTCTCCAGTCAAGCCAGTCCCTAATGGCGTTGTCCCGGAGCGCTCTGGGGGCGCTAACACGCGCGCAAGAGCAGCAAGCGTCGGCACCACCGCCGACGGCTGAAGAAGAAAATGTGTCGATTTCGGAGATCGACACAAACATTTCAGTGAATCAGTCTCCAGCCCCAAGGCCGCGGATGACGCGTATTTGTCACTAATGTCAGTCCCCGAGACTGACACAAATCTGATTTTGGGAGTGTCTCCGGCCTCAAAAGGCGCGGATGACGCAGGCGAGTCACACGCCGCAGCCGTGAAGGCTGACGCGAATCTGATTGGATCAGATCTGGACAATACTAAGAGCCAAAGTGACGTAGCGCCGTCGACTCCGGGAGTCGATGGTTTGATTTGTCGGCTCTGGGAGCCGACGCACCTTCCGTAATGGGGGTTTCCGCCAATGGTTGGCGTCGAGGTATTAAAATCGCGTCGGTTCCGGGAACCGACGCTGTGAAAGGAAATTTCGTTATTGGCCGAGCCCTTTGTAACGAAAGGCTCCGCCAATAACAGGCGTCGAGGTGAAGATGGCGTGTCGGCTCCGGGAGTCGACGCTGCAGGCGGTGCGGGCGGTTGCAAACGTTCCGCACCGGAAAAACTTGCACACTGTCGTGCAGCTGGACTGCACGACACAAGGAGCGCTTTGAAGAGCACAGCTGGGACTCGTTGAAGACGAGTCCCTACTACAAGATCTTACGGGTGTACGCGGACGTGCTTCCGGAAGAGATTCCTGCGGAGCTTCCGCAGGACAAGGGCATCCAGCACGAGATTGATCTCGTGCCAGGGACGAAGTACTGTGTCACGCGACAGTGGCCACTGCCGCGAGAGCAGGTCAAGGCGATCGACGACTTCTTTGAGAGTCGTCGCAAAGCTGGACAAGTGCGGGAATCGAAGTCCCCGCACAGTGCTCCGACGTTCTGTGTCAAGTAGCCACAGGGCGGCTGGCGCATCGTTCATGCGTACAACAAGTTGAACGATGCGACGATACCGGCACAGACACCGATACCGCGAAAAGATGTTATCATCGATTCGATGGCCAGGAGCACTATCTACAGTGATCTTGATCTGCGCGATGGGTTCTATCAGATCCTCATGCGTGAGAGCGAAATCCCTCTCACGGCCGTGAGCACGCCGAGCGGCATGCGCTGGGAGTGGCTAGTAATGCCGCAGGGTCTGAAGAACGCCCCTGGGACCTTCAACAGGTGCGTGAGCACGGGTATCTCGCTCGCCCCGAAGATGCACTTCTTCAGGTTCGCATAGAGCTTGTGCTTGCACATGAGCGCAAGCAGCTTCCGGAGGTGCACCTTGTGCATCTCAACATCGCTCATCCCGTCCGCAGCCGGGCTGCGGACGAACACATCGTCGAAGTAGCTCGGTGCGAAGTGGCGCACCGAGCGCAACAAGTGCGTCGGGTGTCTCGTTGGGAAGAATGATGTCCGCCCTGACCCTGAGAAGGTCAGAGTGATCAATGAGTGGCCGACGCCATCGAACGTCAAGAAACTGCGGCTGTTCCTTGGCTTGGTCACGTACTTGTGCAAGTATGTGAAGGACTATGCGGGCACGATTCGCCCGCTGTCACAGCTCCTGAAGAAGGATGCCGAGTGGAATTGGACTGCTACATGTCAGCAGGCTTTCGATGCAGTCAAGCAGGGCTGGACTGAGGCGCCGATCTTGGCCATGGCCGACCAAGATCGCCCATTCCACGTTGTGTGCGATGCATCCGACTTTGCAATCGGATGTGCGTTAATGCAGCACGATCACGAGAGCCGTGATCGTGTCGTCTACTACCAATTGCGTCAGCTGAAGCCAGCTGAGCGCAACTACCCGGTGCACGACAAGGAACGCCTTGCCATGAAGTATGCACTCGCGAAGTTCCGAGCGTACTTACTCGAAAGCAAATCGTTCGTGGTCTATACGGACCACGCCTCACTGCGGGCGGCTATGAAGACGCCGCACATCTCGCAACGGATGGCAAGATGGCTCTCGTTCTTCGCGGAGTATAACTTCCGGGTTGAGTACAAACCCGGAAGACTAAATGTGGTGGCCGACGCGCTATCACGACGACCTGACGACGCCACGACTGATGCCGATGTCAATGCCATTGACGCCATGCAATCGAGCACCCCAACATCGTCACTGTTAGACGACATGAAGGTCGCATCCGCGCACGACGCGGACGCGAAGCTCTTGCTGGCCTATGGCTCAGCGCCTTCTGACAAAGCTCGTCAGAAGCTGCCGAAGCATCTTCGTGCTCGTGCACACCGTTACCGGGTGCACGACGGGTTATTACTCTACAGTGCAGTCGACGACAACGCGGACCGCGTTGTCGTGCCTAATGACCATGACCTGCGACTCAGGATCATGTATGAGTATCACGATGCACCGACTGCGGGGCATCCGGGCCGTGAGAAGACATACCTTCTTCTCACGCGGGACTTCTACGGAGCCCACAAGTATAAATGGGTGCGCGAGTACGTTCGTGTTTGCGAGGTTTGTCAACGTGTGAAGCCGGCGCCTTTCGCGCAGGCTCCCTTGCAGTCACTGCCGACTCCATCGGAGTGTTAGCAGTCCATGTCTTTGGACTTCGTGTTCGGTCTTCCCCCCGGACAGCCAGGGGAACACGGGCGTTGGGGTCTTTGTTGACCGCTTCAGCAAGATGGTGCATCTTGCTGCAGTACCCGCTGAAGTGACTGCGAAGCAGATGGCGCGTCTGTTCGTCGACATGGTGTTCAAACACCATGGCATGCCGATCGACATTGTGTCGGATCGAGGCCCGCGCTTCACTGCACACCTTTGGCAAAAAGTGTTTACACTTCTTGGGAGCCAATTTTCAATGTCGACTACGGACGGACGGGCTGACCGAGCGCGTGAACCGCGCGCTCGTGGACGTGCTTAAGAGCTACGCTTACTGGAGCGAGTGTCTGCCGATGGCGGAGTTCGCCATTAACAACTCGGTGCATGCCTCGACCGGGCATACACCGTGTTACGTGAATGCCATACGGCACCCACGCCTCCGGAGTCTACTCGGGATGGTGGCACCTTCCTTGAGTGGGGGAGGACCTACGACTGCAACGCAGCAGCCGCAGAATGCCGCTGACACTTGCACAGTGTCAGCCGCGACTATGCGCAAGAAGAACAAGAAGCACGCGTCTGTGCAGGGCACAGACGCCGACAAGAGCAACAAAAAGAAGAAGAACGGGTCTGTGTAGGGCACAGACACCGCGAAGACGAACACAGAGGCCGGGCCTACTGCTGGAAACGAGCTGAACGAGTTCAGGTCAGACGCAATCAACTTCGGGCAGCGCAGACAAGCCGCCATCCGGTTTGTCCAAGACGCTATTGCAGCTTCTGTCGACCGACAGAAGCTGAACGCAGCCAATGTTGGTAGGGGCAACACTAATGAATTCAAGAAGGGTTCATTAGTCTTGTTAGCTACACAAAACTTGCCTAAACATGCCGTTTCCGACTTCGGGGCAAGCAAGCTTGCTCCGCGCTTCATCGGGCCGTTCGCAGTGCTGGCACGGCACGGCAACGCCTACACCCTGGACATACCGTCTAGCATGCGCCTCCATCCGACGTTCTACGTCGGACGGCTGAAGTCATACCTGCAGCACGAGCTACCTAGCTCAGCTGAACCGAAGCAGAAGACTCGGCGGAAGCTATCATCCTCTCCAGCGCGACTTCACGCTGGAGCAGCAGGTCGAGCTGAAGGTCTAGCCCGGCCGGGACGATCGAGGTGGTCTAGGAGGCCGTCGCAAAATAAGGATACTCCAGAGCTCCAAACGCAGCGCTCTGTAACTACTCCACGACCGAGTTCCGGTCGTGGGGAGACGCGAGATCAGGGTCAACACCAAGTTGACCACACACGGGGCGTGTTTCCACCACCGTCGCCACCAATTCGTGACGCGCACGGCTCAACTCGATGGATAGTTGAGCACATTGTTGGTCAAAGTATCCCGAGAACGAACAGGCAACCTGTTCGTTTACGTATCCGTTAGAGAGGATCCCCTCCCAACCAAGATACATGGGAGCCGCGGAACGTCTTGCTCAAAGACGTTCCGGGCGTACGAATCCCGCCATGCGCTACACGCTGGAAAGTAATGCGAACGCTGTTGTTAACAACAGCGCCCGAAGCCACTTCGAGGGCAGACTGTGGTACCTGCCCCCGTGGCAGCGACGCGCTTCGCACGCTAACGCGCATGATACACAGCAACAGAGATGTCCCCGCTGCTGCGCCAGGGGTCTTCAACTTTGACGTGCTCGTTACGGAACGAGCATGCTCTCTTCAAACGTCACGCATTGACCAAACGCTCAATGGTGTTGACGTGCCAAGACCGGCACGTCTAACCTTGACGGGGGGATGGTTTAACGGGGTAACACGCACAAGTGGCTACAGATACTTGTATCTCTAACAGACGACGTCTGTTAGAGGTTCGAAAGACTTTCTCGACCTTGGTGTAAGGTACACCAATGGCTACCTACATTTGGGACCACCACGACGGGTGGTTCATACACATTTAGGATTCCTATTGGCTGAAAGCAGCATCTATTAGCCAATGAGCGACTTGCATGTTAGCGAAATCCTGCCAACCAGCTGTTGGCAGATTCCTAGTTTAGAATATTACATTTTGGGGAAGTCAAAGCATAAATCACAAATAACATTTCTCATCTTTCCAAAACCCGAGTCTTTATCTTGTTTAAAGTCTACTCGTGGATCTCGAGTATACTTAACTCAACTAAAAGAAACCTACGCTTTCTCATACACATGCGCACACGTGTAAGCCATAGTAGTAAGCCAAAGTAGGCCCATTACAGATATTATGATCAGATGATTGAGCTCGCTACTCGATGCCCGACGCCTCCATGGGCTTCCTAGCAGTTTGATTGCACAACCATTTGACAGTCGCATGATCATTACAAGGGTTAGATTCTATATGGCGCACTCGAGAGAAGTTGGCCGCCGTGACTGGCACCAAATCGCCGTTGTTATCGGCGCCGAAGACCCAAAACCTACGGTGGTAGCACATGGTGGTGCAAATGCGGCAGAAAAAAGACTTTGGGTACAGAAGAGTGACCTCTGTAAAAGAGGAGTGACACTTTGAGGACAGACTGAGCCTTCGGCAAGTTACGCCAAGTCATCTGCAGACGCTTGTTCCCTCTCGCTGAGAACGCATCTAAGGCAAACTGCGCTTGGCTCCCAGCTACTTTGCAGATAAGGAACAAATGGGGTAGGGCTACACGTGGTCGCAAGCGATCCCTGGTATCCACGTCATCTTTTGAAGCCGGCGTCGAAAGGTATTATGGGCACATCAAGGGGTGTCCAACATTGCCTCGCGGGCAGCTAGGCTTCGGCTACAGTTGAACAGTTGCAAGCAATGTCAGCACTCGGTTAAGCGACAAGTGTCGGTGGGTCCACCCCAAACAGTGTTGTCACCGTTGCACGTGATCGTTACCGCCCTGTATGATTGCAGGTCAACTTTGAATTTCGATTTGAGTCTTGACGATGTAAAGCTGGATATTATCCTTCGTCGAGTTGGTGGATGTGGTGATGAGGCCAGAATTGAGCAGTCGGGATTCTACTGGGGTGCAGGCGATACATGCATTCGTGCCAACGACCAAGTGATGTGGAACCTGGAGGAATCCAACGATGACTCGCGCGAAACAGATGCCACTGTCGAACGCACAAAAGTGCAAGCAATCGATCAGTTGTTATGTCATTGAATTTGAGTAAACATTGACATCATAACGAGAAACCCACAGGGGGGGCTTTAGTATTCGCAGTATTTTGAGCCAAATACAGTTTTCGATACATTACATTTGCTGTGATGAGAGCAATAATAGAAGTTGCGTGATAGATCTGACAGCTTTCGTTGTATCCGCCAATGCCATAAACCGGCGATATGTCAGTGGGGCAGGTTGGCAAGTGATCACACACCAAACGAAGCTATACCCTTCAACCTTGGGTAGGCACCTCATTGGTAGAACGGCTTTAGCCAAATTATACCTGGTGCAAGGGCTAACAATCATGGATATCAAAGCGGACAAATTTAGAGCACTGAGGATTGTTGGAAGGAGAACCGATCTAGTGGAAGATTTAGGCAGCGCAGTGTTGTAAAAGGAAGCAAGGCACGCAAGTAGAACGAGCGCTAGATCGAAGAACAACAGTACGAGAAGTTGGCTACAGCAAGTAGAGGTCGTTGCGGCGAAGGCAGCTGCGACAACCTAAAGCAATCTCACTTTCCAACCTTCCTTCTCGCGGGCAAGTAGATCCTTCTCCATATATACCGCGTGAGTGCATCAATGCGTTGACGAGATCGATTCAAATACAACAAGGATACCAACCATGAGAAGCAAAAGAGGCTATCACCGCGTATTCGTATCACTTATTCACCGCCTCGCCAATTATCAGAACGAGGTGAATTTATCGAGTACTATCAACCTGCCAACGCTGAATGAACTGAAAGCCGGGAGGAATACAGCTTTATCGGTGTGAGGGTTCTACTTCTGGGACGTCATATTTGACTACGATGCCGGCCACTCCGCCCAACGACGAATTGGTGAAGCTGAACATTGGTGCTCCTCAATGGCTGTGGCGGCGTTCATACCAAATATTACACGTTTTTAGAGCATTGCAAGTAGAAGGGCGGACAAACGCGAGTTCGTTGGCTCAATCTGCGGTATAGGGATCCATGAATTTGCTCATCAAGATACCCAGGCGTGTTCTTGACTTGGAATAACTGGATGACACCAATGATGAGAAGGCGCGCTTCATGCGAAGGGACTGCTCGGAGCAACTTCGTTGGACTATCGAGTCATGCGCATCATTCGAGGCTTTGTGACAAAAACGGTCGCCAATCAGAAATGTAATACTGCGAATATCGGTAAGATGATCGCTAAATTTAATGCTGACAAAAGGCTCCCAAGGTAGCACCAAGTCTTACAGAAAGCGCGATCTGTGAAAGATTGGTATCGCAACTGTAATCAGGTGGGGTGCTAGGCGGGGCTGAGCTAGCGATCTTATGCTGTCAGCAGTGAAGAACGTAGCGGATCGTACGGTATTATCAGATGAAAACACGACTGCTGATGATGAACACGAATGGGTCGTCGACTAAGGTGTGACAAACCGTACGACTGGTCGTACCGAGAATCTTGTCGATAAACACACGCTTGCCCCACTAACCGTGACTGAGAGCGAAACATGCTAGCAACAACAGTTGGTTAGACGACACGGCTGAACGAAATATGCAAATTTGAGCTACAAGACGATCTAAATGTGAAGGGACTGGCTCGCAGTCTCGTCTCGGTTTTGGAAGGGCTACACTTGTACCCTGTGTGATTCGCAAGATCAGGTATGAATGTGTAAGCCCCGTGCCTTAACCACAAGTCATATGTGGTCTTGAACCTGAGCAACCTAATCGACAGAGCGATTGTTATAGAGGCTGTTGCTCCACGCGTGGAAACGAGGCCTCGAACGCTTTAACACAAAAGATCGCTGAGCAAGTACTCGCGGATCAGACATCCCCGGTGAGGCGCTATAGAGCAGATGGGCCCAACTAAGAGACCAATTGAAAGCGCAAGAAGCTTGAAGTCGGCTGTAGAGAGGTGAAAAGGGGGAGGGAGCTGCTGGGTTACTAGTAGCTGAGCAAATTGAAAAGTGAGCGACGCTCAGACGCGAACTAGCCACCGCTGTAGATATCGGGGAACGTAGTTTCATGTCGATGCAGCTATCATGAGTTTCATATGCTAGTTACATAACCACTCTGGGAAACATGTCAGAAATTACGGTTTTTTATTACCGGTTTAGTTAGTTACTTGCGAATGTAGCGTTTAAACCAAGCGACAGAAATTAAAAACCAATTCTTAAAACGAAATTGAAACCACTGCGCTCTAGGTACGAGTTTAGTCACTAAAGTGGGTCAAAAAGGGAAAGTCGCTCGAACCACCCTCGAAGAAATCCTCAGCAGGATCATAGGCGTCGTCATCCTCGACACTGCGTGAAAGCCAAGTGGGCCAGTCAGGCGTCTCGTAATCTTGATCACCTGTTTCCGATTCGAACGCATAGTCGGAACTGTCGCCATCGCTCCACATGAAATCACTGTCGTCGCCACGGTGTTGCTGTTGGCCTCTTCTTCATCGCCGGCGTCTTCCGCTTCTTCAACGTCAGACTCGCCCGACTTTGGCCATTACACGTACCGCTATTAGTCGTCGAATACTAGATGTACGTCTATTGTTTTCCCAGAAATTACACATCATCGGTGGAAGCTGCTACAGCGCGTTCGAATGCGGATAGCTCAGTCGCCGTCCACATAGTATCCGTATTATATACAAGACATATACAAATGCCATCGATTTGAGAATTAATTAGGTCAAGTCGAGAATATGGTCATGGTTTGCTTAACTCGCCAGAATCACAGGTGGGCATGAATAGGCGGATGCGCGTTTGTTTATAAGCATTTTCCGGCTCCAAAAATCCTCCCGCTCCGCCCCCTTCGCGATCCTCGCATGTTATTTTGTACAGCGGAAAGTAGCTACTATACACATAGGGGGTAGGGGGTAGTCTCATCCCATTTTGCAGTGGGCACAAATGAGGTAGGGGGAGAGTGGCACCACTTTGCTTCGGGGCTGCGGTAGCGTTAGCGGTAGATGTTCGGACTCACAAACGGTTTTAAATCACCCGCTGCAATACCAGAACGTCGTACGAGATTGTACACTCTAGTGTTAAGCTCAAACTGGATGTATTTATCTTTTTTGTGAGAATACCGTCTTAATGTTAAAGGTGTCTCGCTTATAATATAGCATAGTGAGCCCTAGTGAAATGCATAGTCGGTGACTTTGAAGCCACGCACGGATTCTCCTACTGCTTCAGTTAGATGTTGTGTCACTTCATTAACCCTTCGGATAACTCTCGCATAATTCCGTTACACCCTTTACCCACTTTTGCTTGTCGACAAAGAGTCGAGGGCCGAAGACGAACCGCCTGTCGAGTAGCTTGCCCGCATCGAGGTTGAGAACCAGGGGGTGCGTAGAGATCGATATATTGCGTTAATAAATAAAGGTTTTCGTAGTATCTATCCAGATCAGTCCAGTATCGCGAAGATGGGCGTAAAAATGACCTGATCGTCCGAACATCACGATACCAGATGCGAAATCTCGACTTCTTCGCGACTCGTGTCGCCACTAACGGTGTCGTTGTGGTCAAACTCCGTGCGCAATGTCATTTATTAAAACAACCAGGGGGTGAGTAGAGGTCGATTTATAATCAATAAATCGATCTCTACTCACCACCTAGTTCTCAGCCCTAACGCGTGCAAGCTACTCGACACGTGGCTCGTTCTCACCCGTTGCTTCTTTGTCGGCAAGCTATACCGAATATGTCCTGCGTACCAACCGCGGCAGCAACGACAATGCCTCCAGTAGCGACGAGCTTTAGACGTAGTATGGATTGGATTTTCGCACGTAGGTGGTTGTAGAAATACCCCGCTGGAAGCACCACAGAAAATGGTGGTTAGAAGAGCAGTGGAGGACTCTTATGCACTCCAGGATTGTCTAGCTCCTGACCGAGCATTCAAATCGGATGTACCACAAGAATCAGAAGAATCGGAGAAAGCGCTGCCAGCAGTTCGACGGTACCACTAAAGCAACTTAAACAGCGAGACGGATGGGCCAATGATTTCTACTCCGGGAATATATATATATATATATGACGATGCGTGGGCGCGAGGTCAGATTTATAAGCTTCTCTGTCCCACCAAGTTATAGGTATTATCTTAAATGGACCGTATCATTGCTTCTACTTCCTGTTAGTGGGGCAGTTACATGCCACTTAGTTTAGTCCAAACAACGCCTGACCGGTTGGACCACGATCTCAGACGATATTCCTGGCCACCGTGTTGCCGACAGGGGGTCGACTACGCTATCATTTTGGGACAGTGTAAGATTTCAGCGTATGTGGTCGGTGGTAAGTGGCAACGAATCACACCCCTTGAACTGAAACACGTGACACGATGCGGCTCCAGATTTCAGCCCGAGCCCCACGTTGACGGCCTGGTTCTAGCTGGACCCAGGATCCAAGTGGCGGGAACAGCCTGGATATGCACTCAGCGCCCTGAATCAGGATGATCAAGGTGCATCCAGGCTGGACCAAGATCGATGACCCTGAAGTCTACCAGCCTGGAAGCCCCCCCTCAGCCAAGATCGAACCAGCCATGCTGCAAGAGCCGAAGAGGTGCCCGACCAAGCTCGTCGATGCCCAAGCTGCCTGACCGAAGCCCGTGGATTCCGAATCGACAACGTGTATCCCGAATGGACGACTCTCCAAGCTCCAAGACCCGACCATACAAACCCAAGACATTAACGACCGACCAAGCCGACCGTCCAAGATCTGATCGGCACATGGAACCTTGATCTTCCTCCCAGCTGTGCTGCTGATCCCCGCAGGATCTTTGCGACTCGACCGACAACAACCCATACTGAAACCAAGATAAAACTTCCAAGACTGCATGTTACGATTAGTGATAGCCTACAAAGATAAGACCAAACCAAGGTCGTTTTCCCTATTCCAGCACAAGTGTCTTCGGTTGGGAGCCAGACTATTCAGAGCTGGTTCAGACTCAAAGGAGCCTTGTGTCGTCGGTCCTTCCCCTGCATTCAGGGCACCTCGGCTAACAGCGTAAGAGTCGTGTGTGGAGCTCTCATAGTAAGTATCAGATCAAGTTAAGGCGAGTACCTGAGTTGCCGCACGGCCAGGGTTGATAAGCTTTATTTCATATTCTAGTTGGGGCGTTTGTCCTGGACAGCACTGCCATTTCATATTAAGCTACTCCTAGGGCGGTTGAGGTAGTCACCACCTAGTGATTTGCTGATAGGCTACTGAGTGATAGGAAGGACTGTGTTTTGTATTGATTCGGCTTTCCCCTCTTGATTGAGGGTGGTGCGCGATTGATTAAGGGTGTTGGACTTGCCAGTGTCCTGGATCTACCCTCTTTGTTGACTGGTGTGTAGGGCCCACCGTCCAAGGGCCAACCAAAGAATAAGTGAAGGTTGTGTGTATTGTATATTTGTGTGTAACTCTGTATGGTTATCTCTCCGGATCCAGGCTGTGGAAGCTGCGTTCTGAAGTCTGCTTCCTGATCCTAGCGATATTATCCTGTTTCCCGCAACTCACGCAGTGCAAGTCTCACGTTCGAAAACAAACGACACCCAAAGGGATTCCACAAGAAACACACGTCACCCAGAACGACACCAAGTGCTCGTCCAGGGTTGTTTCGAGGGGACAAGTCTAGATCCACTGTACAGCTGGGCGGCAAAAGGCGTTCACCCGCCTCACCTCACACGTCGTTGCATGTATCAAAGTAGCGGTGATCTCTGGCCTCGAGCGTAAGTGCTGCGCCTTGACCCATCGACGCTATCGCTGTAGACGTGAGGCCAACACGGCAGCGGACCCGAATATACGTATGCGTCTGTCCTTCAGCTCGCCTCCGTGGTAAGTTTTGTACGGCATCTAGTGATATGGAAGTTTATTCTAACTGATCAATGGAGTGGTCGTTTAGTCAGTATGCGTATGAGTTGAGAAATAGAGAACGTAAATTCGTGAATACTCGTAAATAACTTCGTCTTGAGATACTGAATAATCATTCAGTGTCCCTGTAACTAGTATTATTTTTACAATATAGGTCGGTCACTGGTTATCAGATCTATAGAGAGATGAAGTGCACATTTGCCACTGCCACCTTTGAGCAAGTCATACGGCCTGGCCAGACAGACTAGTTTCACAAGTAACATCGCTCTGATAAGGCCTCAATCTTTCACATCTCCAAGGAGGTGGAGGCAGTGTCAGAACGCTTGCCAGTATCTTACGGTAAGGCGTCTCTAATTAAATGGGTGGGGTAGTTTCCGTGCTAGGAATTTTGAGTCCCCGTACTGTCGTCTATACAAACGTTATTTTCGGTTGCGTTTGGTTGCATCACGCTGACGATGGGTGAGAGCCACCAAGTATCGCTGAACGGCCCCATCGCCAACCTTCTCGCACACGCGCTCTCGAAGAACTGACGAATCCATAACAACCGCTCTCACACAAACAAGGCATCCCAAAGTGCAGCGATATTGCCGGGTTTTGATAACGTTTTTTCTAAGCAATAAAAACATTTGTGCCTCGTGATTTTGAACATGCTAGCATATTCCGTGCCAATTAGCATATTATAGTGAAGTCCTACTGCGGCATTTTCGTACGAAAATCGCGCGCAGAAGCTGCATTTGCATTTGCAGGAAATGGCGATTTTGCTTTTAGTCGGGCAGTCATCGCTTGCGCCTGTTGGTCAACGACGTTAGCCAATTGCTGAAGCTGATCTCCTCCCGCAGCACTTGCACTCATCGAAGCCGCAATGGGCACCACGCAAGACTGGACTGCGACTCCTCCATTTAGGGAATTCTCGACGACAAGCAAACTCCAATGCTTGTTGAGGTTGTTGGGCAGCACAACCATGTCGGCAAGAGGCAAAAATCAAGTGACCAGTGATTTCAGCCGTGCCACGCACGCGTTCGGTCCGACGTTCATAAGCAAACGTGATTTCGGCGAAACCCCGCCGCTAGGACAGAAAACACGAGCCCTTTTGTCCGTTCTATAAAACGCGAGCTGCAGCAGTCGACAACGGCCGTCACTACCGATTGCCAGTTAATAAGCGATAGCTGCGTGTGGGTGTTGACGTCTCGTCAATGCGTATTTTCTGCGATCGGGGCTGCGGTACAACCAGCAATTTCGTAAAATTAAACTGAAGAGAAATTGTATACATGAGTGTCCCGTTTCATGCTATAGGATGAATGCGTTTATGTCTATAGAAAGCCACCCCCGGTATAAGACGTCACGCTGCTAACAATTGCGACAGCGGCTGCGCGCTAAGTATGAGATTGTCTAATTGATGCTACTTCCGTACGGAAAAAATGATCGACATTTGAGCAATGATGCTCTATTTAGTGTTGCACACGCAGATATCTTCATATTATGGTTCTAGACAGGTATTAAATCTAGCAAAATGTATCCAATGTCATGACCTCTTTGGCAATTACAGCATCGCAAATGAGGAACTTAGGAAGCTTTCCTTTACGACGCAACTTTGGCTTTCCGAGATGAGGCAGTTTGTCCACATTGCCGACCTCGCAGGCAAGTACACACTCCATAATTTGTTGTAGCGTGAGAAATATGCTTTCAAACTTCATTTTATCTAAGTGTCTGGACGATGTACAACCTCGATCAGCTGCTGAGTAGTCGCAACGTACGTCTTGTACTGCAGTGCCTGGATAGCTGAGAAGTAGCCCAAGTCAAGGCAATTAAAATTGGGCGAGTTTGGCGGCTGAAACAGGAGCCGAATGCCCCGCCCATCCCGCTTACCTATCCCGTTGTAAATCTGGATTTGTTGGATGTATATGGGGAGTAGCGTTGTCTTGCTCAATGTAGATGATCTTCCCTCTGTCCTTGCGTGGCCACATCGCGCGTATCGCAACGAAAGCATAGTCGAGAAGAAATTGCTTGTACACTTTACTGTTCACAGACTTGATGTTCTACTTGAATAGTATTCCCTTGGCTCTATTCTTGCTGCTGCGCTTGGCTACATAGTCCTCCGCAATCGGCCACAGTCCAATTTTGCTGTCAAACTTGTCTTCCTGTGAGGGTCCCGTCTGCGATACAACAAAAATAATCGCAAAATTAGGTCATGCAAAAAAATAATTTTGAGAGTGTATAAAATGCACCGCGTTTTACCTTGGTCGAGCGACAGCAGCGAGGAACAAATCTTCTCAATGTGTCGAGCGCTGTGTCGGTGGCGTTGCGGTACTTTCTCTCCCTTGACCACGTAGTATCGCCGGGTCTTCTTGTCGTGGTTGAACCACTTCTCGTCCACGTGGGCGATGCTGAGCATGGTGTCGAAGACGTGGCCCGCTACGTCTTCGTGCTCACCAACGTCGCCGTCGAGGAAGGGGAGCGCGTACGGGACACGCCGAACCCGGTTAGCCTCGGTGAGAACAGGCTTTATTGTTGTAGACCTTGGGACGACGTCCCAGCTTGCCAGATAGCGCCGAATCACACTGATAGAGACCTTGACGCTGAGAGTGGTGGCGCGGATGGTCGTCCTTTGCTCCGCTGGGACCGCTTGGGCCTTCTTCTTGATCTCGTCCTAGTTGTAGCATTTGCAGAGTTACCCTTGAACTTACAGGATATATCATCGGCAATGTTGCCTGCAGCGACAGACACGTTGTAGAGGTCCCAAATATTTCGAACTGTGTGCCTGTGCACATCGAATTTGGTGGCGGTGGCTACCTGCACTCCGTGGGGCAGAACTCCGTCAATACTGCGTTTGAGAAGCTATTGCATTGCGAGTTTCCTCCGTTACGCTGCGGTGGGTGATTTCCGGAACTACTTCAAATTTGGCTGGCTGTTAGAGAGCGTCGCGGCGCGTGTTTTGCGAGTTGCACAACCAGACTTATATTGTTCAATAGCGGAGAGTCTCAGCTATCTAAGCTGATTGGTTGCTTACAGAAGCCACAAAAATGCAATCCAAATGTCGATAAATTTTTCGTACGGAGGAAGTACAAGTTTATCGGACGAGTTTTCACATGGAAACAGACTGACTTAGCAACCTCTTACTAATAGTTGCTTTGACATGCGAGGTTAGACACCAAAGCATAAGGGAGGCGATAACAACAGGACCCCTTTGCTAATGACCGACACCCCGTTCATAAACCGGTGCAATAATGGAAAAAGCATGCTAGAACGCAGTTCCGTTGGCTACCGACTGCGGCTATAACTACAGGCACGTGGCCGTCTTTTCGATCCACCACTATATATTCTGCTGAACCAAGCCCAACTTAATCACGTAGCTTCTTGACGTAGCTCTACAGCTCTTCTAAGCCTCAATCACACTAGCTGTCAACACTTCACTCCTCATTGCTAAGCAATGACAAATACGGTCCGGCTAATGTCTGAGCTGCCCTCTTTCCTGTATCGGCGCCCGTACGATGGAGGCACCGACCTCGTTCGTCAGAGCAGCTTGTCGGTGTACAGGGTGTAAGGTGGGGCTGCTTGACGGCGGGTGGTTGTGCACGAGGGTTCTATCGCGATGCCGAATTGCCCACCTTTCCGCTCCACCCTCATCGGCAATATGCTCCACGCTGACCTGCATACGACAGCCGCAGCGACGAGAACTGCGGCGCTTGTCAGGCCCAGCCTTGTTGTGGACGCGACGTGATCCATGTCTATCGCATGCAAAGACGACTCGCCGGCGCTCTCGCGTCTGCTTCCTGAACGACGTGTGGGCGCTGATGAGGGCATACCCATGCTGGTAAGCGGAGCGATTCAAGACGTCCTTTGCTTCCTCTGGGCTGGAGAAGACAGATTCGTTGAGGCAGGGCAGCTCCCATTCGTCCTGGTTTGCCCCGCGGGCTGGCGACTCTGCGTCGAGCTCCGTTGACGGCGCGCTTGGGCGATCTGCAACGCTGACAGCGCTTTGTGAGGTGACCTCGGTCGGTAGATTTATCGTGCACATAGCTACAGCAGCCAGCTCGACGCCATCGGGATGCTTGGCGACGGCAGATCCGGCAGCAGCCGACTCGAAGTCACCGAGGCCGCCGAGCTCATTCATCTTGCTCGAAGCCTGCTTCTGTGAAGGCCAAATTCTTAATGCTAGTGTGAGCAGGGCCTCATTCTATAGTCGAGGTGCATTATTCACAATAGGTTGTAGCGAATTGATTGTGTGGCGGTCTGCCTGATACAAACCGTTCCACGTTTTGTACACTTGGCTTCAATATAGGGGTGTCGGTCATTAGCGAAAGGTGTACTGTTGCTATCGCCTCCAAAGGCATAACCACATTTCAGACATGTCTCAAACGTGTACACGTGAGCTTCCTCTATTGGAAAGATGATATATGTCCGATATACGTGAAACAACGTTGTTAGCTGGTCGCCGGAGGTTGGCAGCTCAACTTCCCATAGTCTCCAGCGCCACAGAAAATGAATCGTCTCATGCCTTCCGCACGTAGCATCGGATTGATATGCGCTGGGCTCTGGGGGAACCGACACTGCCCCCGAAACCCAGCCACATCGTTGAATGCTTCGGAAATCAATAGCGCCAGGGGCTTGCTGGTCACAGCTCGGTCCCAGGAAAACCATCATCGGCGTAGCGATCGCCAGACGCTCCCAGCTTCTGTTGTACGCGATTCTCCAGGTACTTCACATATCTTTCGGTCCAAGTGTACGTAACTCTTCAATCAAATCCGCCATTTCTATTTCAGTCGGAAACCCTCAACGCAGCTCACGTAGCCTAAATATCCACACAGGCATTGCCGTCGTTCTCTCACAGTCCTGCCTGTCGTTGTCCTCTCATGCGTCAGCGCAGCCATAGCCTTTTCGCGAGCAGGCGTTTAGTGTGCCAGGGCAGCCACAGTCGTCTTGCTACCGGAAGTTCTTGGCGCGAGCAGAAATGAAAAAAAAATGCACTTTCCGACCAGCCGGATGCGGGATTTCTCCTCAATTATTTCCGTGTTAACATTTCCTTTATCGTTGGAATCGACATGGAAGCCATCGGTGGGTTATCTATTGCCATTTTTGTGTGCAGCGATACGGCCCTTCACTCAGCAGACACACCTGGCGTTTGTTCCGATAGGCCAGCGCAAGAGTAGGCCAGCGTAGTGCAGCTATTTAATCGGTGCAAACATGTCCCTGTAGAATCAGATTCCTGCGGGATATCCCGGAGCCCGACGTAGTAATGCAAATGGTCGTTGGTACAACAAAGTGGTCCCCGCATGGGCAAGATCCCCACGGAACATAATCAAATTTCTGGGATCGAACCTTACCGTTTGAAGCTATGAACCCTGTGCTCGGTTTCCAATACATCCTGGGTAGACGTGCAAGAAGGTTGCGTCCATAAGCGCAACAATAAAAGAAGCTTGGACGAGCTCCCGGGTGAGCATTGCAATTGCCTTTCGGGAAATCCTGGTGTACAACCCGCGACCGTAGCGCCTGTCCATTTTTCACCTCGACGACCCCGCCATTGTTAACTGCCGCCAGGACCTGGACCATGCTGGTTCTTAGCTTTTGGTTTGCAAGCCAGTATTATCATCCTTACTCCCACACCGATCGTTAATAGTCTTCAGCAATCGTTGACAGAAATGCCTCAGTACAAGGTAGGAAAAAGACAATCAATCAATCAAATGGGTCAAACGAGGCCGAAAGCTCAATTCATATTATCGTAGGTTCTTGCTGCATAATCCAAAATCCCAAGATGGACATCGATCTCGTGTGTGCTTTATACGGGCAGAACAGCACGCGTACAGTGAAGGTTGCACGCGATGCAAGCGCGATGGAGTTGCGGAATGCAATTGCTGGTGAGTTGCGTCGGGGGATTTTCATTGTGTTGTTAACATTCTTCTTGGCGCGCAAGCACGACGCGTGGCTGTCGGGGCCTCGAGGTGAAGACGCAAAGAGTGGCGAAAGTGATCTGAACTACCCAGTTTTCAGCCTGTTCAGTGGCGTGGGCGACCATTTTCCCGTTGATTTAAGTCTTGCCTAGGAGAAACCCATGTGCTTGTGAAAGTGGGTTTTACAAAACTTTCGCTACGGCCTCCCAAGACATTGGTGATATCAATTGGAGCATAAAGGGACTTTCAAAAACATTTGACTCGGATATACACGGTGATATTACGCCCGAAATCATAAGCCACTATCGTTCCTGGAATGATGGAAGTCGCGATAAGCAAAATCACCCGCATTTTCTTTGCATGGGAGGGCCTAGTAGAGGGAAATGTCGGGTTCGGACGGAGTTTCCGCGACTTCTGAAGGAAATTCTTTTCGATTGCAGTAGTTCAGAAAGTACTGGCAAAGCATTGGTGAACATGCTGCAGAGCTCGTTCACCTTCCACATCACGTATGGTAGTAGCTCGGAAAGACGTGATGCGGCACGTTTAATTGGGAGGCGGATGCTGTACTAGCTACAGGCTAAACTGGAATGGAGTCAATTCGTCCAAGACCCGACGCATCATGTGTTTCCAGATGATGTTATTTCGCTGTTGGCACGAGTCAGGGACGAACCTCTTGAAAAAACATGCGTCTATTTGACTGTGGATGGACTGGAAAAGCTTCATTGCGATACAAACTCTAATGAGTCAGAACTACACAACGTTCTACACTGTGTTTGCAATATCGTGAATGAGCCTAAGTATTTGTGTCATTGGATGCTTCATTGACGGTTTCTAAGCCGATGTTTGATTCTGTCGTGACTCAACGTGTTATTCAGCTGACCACCACAACGCTGGGGCGACCCCAGAGCCGAGTAAAGGATGTTTTTGAAGTGTTCAAAAGCGGAGAGTTGATACAACTACTCATCGACGACGGAAGCAACAAGTCCTGCGCTTCACGTGTGTTATGGGCGGCTTTCGACGAACTCTGGAACAGCTCTATCGAGTTATGGCTGTTTTTGAAACGAAAACCCCAGTTGGTCCTGCATTGGAGCTTCGGCTCGTGGTTTCAGCTATGTAAGAAGCTTATCCAAAAATTAACATTCAGGGTGAAGGAATAAGAGAAGCGTTTCTAGCGGTTATTGGTCGACGTGTCATTTTTTGGACCTCCCGTTTTGAAGCTACTACTCTCGACGAGACCATTTGTTCAGAAACGGAATATCTTTTTTTGAGTGCCCCTACATACTGAACTTGATGATTGATTCGTCAGCTACTCTCTGGCATGATCCCAATCAGCTCGTACCTAATGAAAACTGCGATGATTGGGCACTGAGAGAGATCTGGGGACGTTTTTGTTTTCAACATTTATGCCTTGAAGTCGATGGCTTATGCCAATGACCCCTTGGTGAGCCGGGAATACGTGCATCATGGAGCGCATTTTAGTTTGGAGTGCCATCGTCTTGTGAAAGGTGTTCCCCACAAGTTTTTGTTTTAGGCTGCAAAGCATACGAACTCAAGAAGTGGTAGATTTCAACGCGTGAAATGCAAGTGTGGTCTAGGCTCGAGTGACTACGTGCTTCTATATCGAGCTAGACCCGACGAGTCATTTCGGTGCGTCGAAGACGTCAATAGAGGGTATTTTCACGATGTTCAAAGGTGCATCGATGGAAAACTTATTTCCTGCGCTGAAGGCTGCAAAGATCAAGGATGTTGGAGAAAATGATATCCTCGTGCTGTATTGCACTGGAAGTGTGTCATGTTTAGGGGCCACAGCCAAAGCTTCAGGGTCGGTACTTTCAAATTGCGCAATTGTTTACATTACTTGTTGGGGTGTGCACTTTGGGGCATTTGTTACTAGAGCACTGTTTGCTGCTCAACAGTCCATGAAATCGCAACCCGGGCGTGAAAAGGCACAAAATTGATGTAAGGATCGGAAATCACTCACATGGTGGAAATTCGTTGAGCTAAGATCAGAGGAATTAATTGACTAGAACGCTGCCAGGCGGGGCAAACGCCTCCGAGATCTTTGGGTACGTAGCTTGGTGAGGAGATGGAGCTTTCACAAGTGACTCAGTCTCTCCTCGCCAGTAAGTGCCGTGCCCCCACTGATCCTACCTGCATTATAAATAGTCTATGCTTCTGTATCTTATCGAAGTTGGGATCCACTAGTGAGACGTGAGCATAAGAACATCGAGGGAACTCCGACGCTCCCCCTTCCTCACGTCACTAGTACGAACATCGTAGCACAATACTCGAGTCTGGATACGCGAACGTCGCGTTATCTGCGGTGAACCTCACCGCTCGTCACACGACCATCGTGCACTTTACTTCCCGGGTGACCACGAATTTCGTGGTATCCATGACGCTCACACAAACCTCGCGGCATGCCATAGCTTTGCGAGAATCCTCACGCGAGACGCTCGCGCTCGTCAGACGTGACCTTGATCATCACCCAAGCTGTAGCAGCTTCAGCTGGTTGCTTGATCCCGTCCTCTGCTCCCCCTTGTTCATCGCGAGGAACAACGCCAAGTAGGGATCGAAAATACTGAAGTTTGACACGGGCGAATGGCTTCGTCAAAATGCCCGCTATCATGTGCTCAGTGCCGCAGTGCTTCACCGATAATTTTTCTCGATCTTCGAGATTGCGAACATAATGGAACCGGTTTTCAATATGCTTGCTTCCGTTGTGCTTGCCCGGTTTCTTTGACAGTGCGATGGCGGCCGTGTTGTGGCACCAAAGCGTTGGCGTGCTGTACTTCCATTTGAGTTCATCACAAAGCCCACTGAGCCACATTACGTCGCGGGCGCCTTCATTCATCGCGATATATTCAGTCTCCATTGTACTCTGAGCGTTGAGGCCTTGTTTACGGGGACCATACGAGATGACACTCCCGTTTATCATGGTAGCATACCCGCTGACAGATTGGCGGTCATCTTTGTCGTTGGCGTAGTTAGCATCGCTATACGCCTCCAGCCACACCAATTTCGCCTCTCCTGGATCTCCAACGACCATGCTTAGCCCCGGGCGATCCGCATCCTTGCAGTAGCTCTATAAACACCACTTCAGATAGTTTACCATAACGAAAAGCAGTTTTAACGTCGTGCTGCAGAATTGACCACTTCCGCTGCACTGCAAACTAAATCGCCAGTCGAATCGTGTCATATCGAATGACGGGGGCAAACGTTTCGTTGTAGTTCACTCCAAAACGCTGCTTGAACCCGTGAATTACAAGCCGGGCCTTAAAACGCTTCACATACCCATGCTCGTCCTTCTTCACAGAGAACACCCACTTATTGGATATGACCCCTGATGTACCAGCGCTTGGCGCTCAACAACTTGCCAAACACCGTGCCGCCGCAAGGATTCCAGCTCTTCATTAATTGCTGCCTGTCAGTAAGCCGCAAGTAGAGACCGGATAGCTTGCTTGTACGTTGCAGGAATGGGTACATCACGCGCATGTAGACGATGAGGTACTTTTAGTTCAGCCAGCCACGCTTTAACCAACTTGGTTGACGCACAGAACACCTCACAACCATCAAGACGAGAACTTCGCTTCCGTTTTCGACCTGATCTGGGCACTGGATGCCGACGAACAGTATCACTATCAGCTACTGCAGGGTTCTGGGAACTTGAGTTAACCCCAGCCGATTTTGCAGCCCCATTAACCTCCGCAATTGCCGCACTCGGAGTGGAGCGGGCGCTGTCTGGTACAAGTGCGGTATCAGAGATCGGTGCAGGCTGCACCAACACACTCTCATTGACTGCGTCGAGCTTGACCACATCTTCAATCTGCATCAGCATCGGAACTAATGGTGCCCGAGGGGGAAGAGCGTGATCTCCGTGCTGGTAAGCATTGGACAGCAATTGCTCCACATACAAACGACCCACAGTATAATCTTCAGTGAAAACCAAATTACCACTGCGATGCGTGGATACAGCTCGTATAGACAGATCCAAAACTTTGTAGCCATGCGTCGCCGGCGAATACCCTACGAGAATCGAAGCAGCCATCCTGGAGGACAACTTTTTTTTCTTGGACCGTGACCCGCTCGGTATGTGGTAGTAGCACAAGCAGCCCCAGGCCCTTAGGCAGGAAACGTCAGGCTTCTCACCAGACAACTTCTCATGAGGAGTGAGTCCGTTCAGCACACGTGTTGCCGTGACGTTGAGCGTGTAGACTACATGCTGTGCAGCCTCACCCCACAGCATGTCCGGCATATTCGTCATGTGCAGCAGCGCTCTGACCTCGGGCAGCACTATCCCATTTGCACGCTTAACTATTCCATTCTCCTGCGGCGTATAGCCGTTCGTCTGAGTATAGCCACCTTGTTGCTCTCGGGCTTACACGGGCGGAAAGTGATCATGACCTTTATGCTCTGCACGAGAGGGGGGGATAGTCATGCTCCTCACCATATATAGATGATCTCTTGCTGATGGGGAGAATGTTCGCTGTGAAGACGTTGCTCGCAAACTGGCTGTGAGTTTGGAGCTGGTGGAACTCGGCCCGGTTAAATATCTCCTAGGCGTTGAGGTCAGCATTGACTGGGACAAACGGCGAGTTTTCTACAGCCAGACTAGCTACATGGAAGAAGTTCTGTGGAGGTTTCACATGCACGAGTGTCACGGATCAGCTACACCAGAGGCCACAACTGCTGAACCTGATGCAGTAGGTGATGCTGAAGCAGAAGTAGCTGATGCCCCTTATCGTGAAATTATCGGAGCACTCCAATATCTCGTGTCAGGCTCAAGGTCAGATATTGCGCATGTCGTGAGGCGACTTGGCCAGTTCCTATCTTGTTTTACTGTGGTCCACTTTGGCCAAGCGAAGCGCGTGTTGCGCTACTTGCAGTCGACAAAGCACTGAAATCAGCAGATATGCCGCCTAAATAAGTCGCTCTACGGGTTGAAGCAGGCCCCGCACATCTGGAGCAAGACGTTGCCGGTCTGCATGTAATCTTGCGACAGCAAATTGGCGGGGGCATCAGGGAGATAGTAAACATCGGAAAGTAAGCGCTTCACTTGCTGACCTGTCAGCTCGTTGACGATATAAAGCTCCACTGATCCAACTTGATTTAGACTGACCAGACTGCTGCTTGCACAGGACATCATAGGGCCGTCGCTCACTGTTGCAATATCCGAAAAATAGGTAAGATCATTGCAGACGTTGATGGTCGCTGCACTGTAGAAGCACCACTCGACTACATCGGACTTAACTTGATTGTGTGCTCATTGTACAGTTGCCACTAGAGCTGAGGGACCTGGACTTGCATGACGCCGACCGCTACTGCCTCCATGTCGCGGTTGCGAGCCTCCGTTGCCAGAGGACCCCGAGTGACCATGAGCTCCTTTAGCTTTCTGCTTACAGTCGCGGTGCCAGTGGCCTAGCTTACCGCAGTTGGAGCAGGGCTTGCGCTGCATTGCTCCCTGCAGCGAGTTCCGCCGATGCGGCTTGAACGACCCGTGATTGGACCGATGCCCTCCTCCGTTCTTCCGCCCACCACCATTGTCATTGTATTGCCCACTCGAGAACTGGAAAACTGCCGTCTGTTCACGCTGGGCAGGGGCAGGATTCTGCTCACCTCGCGCCACTTTGGGGCCCGACCCACGCATAGTCTCTTCTTGCTCGCGGGCCAAGAGTCGTCCACGAACCTTTCCGACTTCTAACACTTCCCGCTTCATCCTAGCTGCCACCGACTTGTTACTGAGATCAGGAAACACCTCCAGCGAGTTGGTCAGCAACAGCCGAGCGAGTTCAGGGTCGTCAACTTCATAGCCGAGCGTCACATCATCCTGTGGCTTCATGATCTCATCGATGAACGTATCAACGCGCTCCCCCATAACCAATTTGCGAGCAAACATGGCTGCCTTGATCAGGATGTCGTTTTTAGCGGCACTGCCAGCATTGTACTCTCGCTCGATTTCCTGAAAGAGCTCCACCGGGTCACACTTGAGCAACAGTCGCTTGTACCGACCGGCCAACCGAGGTCCCAGGGAGTAGTTGGTCCAGCCAATTTACTAGAGCGGCTGTATTAGCAATGGCTGTCGCTTCATCTGGTAAAATCCTTATCGCGGTTACCGTCCATTTATTTGGCTATGCGCTATGATCGAGGGTTTAACGTTGGAGTTTTTACTGTGGTTTTTTATTAGTACGCCCATGTGTACTATGCGGGGTAAGACGGTAGAGATGAGCATTTGCATTTTCAAGTCGAAAATTGCTACAAGCAGCAAACAGATCTCATCCACATGTCTAATTTTGTAAAGCATTGCCGGTTGATATCTGGTATCTACAGTTTTAACCTTTTGTCTCCAGGTCGAATGCGTACGGGTAGCATGGCTGCAATCCTACCCGCACGCGCGGCCTTCGATAGTTTAATATAAAAGTTTGTATGAAATTGTCATATGTACTGTTGGTTTGATGCACTGCATCCTAGCGACCCCGATTAAGATGCACGTATCTTATAATTTGATGCATGCATCATATTCATCTCGGGGTTAATGCATCACCAAAGCTATAGCAAAAAGCGCATTTCAAACTCAAAATATCATGATAAATTACGCTTGAGCGGTTTATTGCTCTACTTTAGCAACTGAAGCCCGCGGCGAGTCCATGCGGGGGGGGATCCAGAGGATTCGGAGAGCTGCAATCGTCACCCCAATGAGCCCCATCAAAAATACGTGCGTCACTGAGGCAATTGGATTCGTCTGTCAGCATGTCGTCTGGCAGCACATCATCCGTAATCCCCACCAAACGCTCCATCTCGCGAATACTCTCCTGTACCTCTTCGCTGACGGGGCCATCGGGGTTACGTGGAGCAGAACTTGACCCATCGACAAGATCAACCACTGAATCAAAAATTATAGGTCCCACTGCGTCCTTCAGTCCGTGATTCGAGTAGATAAAAGCCAACTTGATCACCCTGTCGTTGCTTAAACGGTTCCGGCGCGCCGTATGAATAAATTTTAAAATACTCCATGACCGCTCTGATGCCGCCGATGAAGTCGGAATAGCGAAGATCCTTCAGCAATCGGTGCTAGCAGTGGATACTGATCGCGTGCTTCCCATGACCGCCACTTTGACGGAGACGATCTGTAATAAATAGCCCGGGTTTCATCACTCCAATTGATTTTGTGCGTCAAAAAGTCAGTCACCTCGTTCTCGAGCTTCACTCGCTTCGCTTCGTTGTAGCCCAGTAAAGCAGCAAGCATTGAAATCGCCAAGATAGCGTCAATCTTGCCTGTACCAACCAAAAAGCTGGTGGGTTTGGTGTGGTCGAGCAAATAGGCAATGCTCATGGCAGACTTGGGGATAAACTGCCACCGATAATCAATCCGCGCTTTGATATAGCTCTGGAGATCATCTTCAACTCCTGGAACATTGGTGTTGTACACAGGATGCCGGCTCAACTCCAAAAATTGCTGATAAATAACGGAAAGGCACAGTCGGTCGCTTTCAAAATGGACCAGGCACTTGTGAATTGGCTCCAGCAATTGAAGCGCCACTGCGCCCTTCGCCCAGAACACCTCAGGAACCACAAGCAGAGCTAGGCGCGATATTGTCCCGCTGTCATACTTGTCGAGAAGCTCCTCGTCGTTAAATATCTCTCTGATCGCTTTCTCGTTCTCCATTACCAGCTTGATGCATTCAAACGCTGAGAACCACCGCGTCGCTACCGGAAGTTTCAAACCACGTTGGCAGCCATCTCGATCAGATAGTTGGATAGTACGGAATCGTGAGTTTGTCGCCGTGTGACTTCGGGTGAATAGTGCGATTTCCTTGGCCTCGTTCAGGATAGTCTTCAGAATATCAAAGCCGAGAACGTCCTTCATCAGCAAACGGAGCCCATGAGCCGCGCAACCCGTAGCCAGAAATCCTGGGCACGTTTGTTCCAAAATTGACCACGCGCTGCGCATGTTGGAGGCATTGTCGGTCGTGACGGAGACCACTTTGACCACTCCGATTTCTTTCTCGATCTCATCGACGACATCTCCAATCATTTGCGCCATGTACGTCCCGGACTTAACGGCTTCTGCAGTCACACGACAGGTCCAAAGCAATGGCCGTATACCCGGAGCAACGATAATGAAGTTTATCAGACTTTCACGACGCAAGTTGGACCATCCGTCTGATACGAGAGCCACGAGCGGTATATCCTTGAGCGCTGCGATCACATGTTTTCTTTCCTCATCAAAAGCACGATCCAGAAGCCATTCAGACAAGTCCTTCCGAGTTGGCGCGCACACGCTAAGGCAAATACACGCGAACATCTGCCGGAAACCAAGTAGTTCAGCAACTCAAAATGCCACCGACGTTGTGTAGAACATCATGGCTATAGACATCTGATTGCGAAGTGTTCTTGATGCGCTGGAATCCGTTTGCTCTGGCGATGTTTCCTCCACCACTCGTCCAGCACAGCTGCCTTCGGACGACGAGCTGCGAGACCGCCTCGCCCTCTTCTTCTGCTTCGCCTTCGCCAAAGCAGCCTCCCTGTATTGGTCCTTCAGGAACGCTGGCATGGATGGACATTTGATCACATGGTTGATCATCCCCCGCGAAGGTTACACCCGCCGCAAGGTCTTGTTGCAGTAGTTGCAGGTTGCGTCCTTGTACTTGCAGCGCTCGGTGCCTTCAACGACTGTGAATTCGTCCCAAATCGAAGCATTTGGCCTTCCACGTCGTGCCATGAGGCACAACGAGGTTGATGCCATCAGGAGCAACAGCAACCACATCATTGCCGGACGGCGGACCGATGGCGGGAAATTCGAAGTTTGACGGAAACTTAGAAGTGGCTACATTTGGTGTGTACTACACTATTATGATGCAGAAAAAGATGCATTTTGATGTAATAGGACGCAGCGCATCAAACCAACAGTAGTCATATGGCCAGCAAAAACAATACAGGGATTATATGATCCGAGATTTGACGATATTTGCCTACATTTCTTAGGTATTTTGACGAAAACTTCGCTCGCCATTTTAGACGCGATCCAAGCTCATATCGAGTACCTGCAAAGTGTCTCTAGCTCCCCAAGTAATTATCTTTCTACCCTACTAACCGGTTTCTCCGTAGCAACTCTGTGTCGCTCAATATAACACTTGGGTTGGTGATTTTTGGCGATTTGCTCAACTTACGACGGTATTTTCAACACGATGCGTTGCTCGAATTGAGCCAAGAAATAAACTTAGGACTCTCCAGGCCTTCTTCATTATATTCGTCCAATTCGCTTGTCAATCGGAGCTCTGTGGCGCTCAAACTTTATTTACAAAATTGAGCCTACCCGTACGCGCGGGAGGCTCACTATCCTACAAAGGTTAAGGCCAATTTCCGGGCAGATGCTGCGGCTGCAAAGCAGGCGCAGGAGATGCCCGTAGCTAATATGAAAAGTAATCATTAACCTTTATCCCCTAATTAGCCTACTAGTAGGCTCACAAAACAAATAGGTTTTGAAGGACAGAGACAATTATGGAGTGCGACGCTGGGCTCAAAGAAAGCTGAAATAACAAAGTACAACTTAGTTAGTTTTCAGCGCTAACAGAGCGGTCTATCGGACGAAAACTTCAGCTAGATATCGTGGTAAAGTTCAATAGTAAAGCTAATACAGCAAATCATTAAGCTTTATCATGTGACTTTAATGTTTACCACATGATGTCCAATACAAGTTTTCATATAAACTAGAGCCTACTAGTAGGATATGACCCAGACTACTAGTAGGCTTTCGACCTGGGGGATAAAGGTTTTAAAAATAAGAGAGTGGTTCCTGTTACAGAATAGAAATTGATAAACAGCCGCTAACCTCGCTGGCCCTAACTGCCGCCGTCGGTCCGGCAAGCGTATAGCGTTTACCGCAGTGGTTGGCTGGTAAGAATAGTTTAGAAACGGAGCGTTAGAAGGCAAGAACCAACGAGCACTGCGAACGACGCGAGTGGCAGGAAGCGGCGCGCAGCGCAAGTGGCAGAAGGCAGCGAGCGATGCGAGTGCGAGGACCCAGCGCTGCTTTCGTGAACGTCGGTGACAAGGTGGTGAAGGTATTCGCCGACAAGAAGGCGGACAAGCTGCCTCGACAACCCATGCTACGCGACGTGGTCAATTGCCGTGCAGCACCGAAGGGCAATGGCGAGTGTAGCATGTTTCACGGCTGTGTTGTTGTCTTCAAGTAAGCGTCGAAACCTAGTGCCGTAACTGTATCACCATGAATCCATGTACGAAAGTTTAGCCTCGTTGGATCTTGTTCTAGCTAGTCTATCGCATGCGTCCAAGATGTAGTTATCTAAGTATTTACATGTACATGTAGTTGTCTAGCGCATCAGTCACTAATACTAGGCGAAGCACAGGTGCAATATGTAGAATAGCTATAGTCGACAGTGTGGAGTAAATGGTGGAGGCTCCACCATTTACTACTACACATAGCTCCATCGTGGCGCTGCACTTACAAGCCAGTTCGTGGCCTGCTCTCCCGCACTACAACTAACCGGAAACGTATACCCTAGCCGTTCAGGTGGTACGACTCGCTCTATCATGTCTGGATGCTGTCTGGATGCTGTCGTGACGTTCTGGATGCTGTCTGGGCGTTCTGGATGCCGTTCTGGATGCTGTCGGTAACTCCAGTCTCGTCTCATTTTTTTCAGGTTGTAACAGCAACAAGTGCCTAAAAATAATGAGGGGGGTTATATCAAAATCCTCCAATCCCAGCCTTTGCAGAGCCCTAGTTAGTTTTTGGTGCCACACTCCCTTTAATAGTGCCCCCCTTGTATTAATAATAATGCCGCAGGCAGGGGGGGTACTGCTGCAAATTGCAGGAGTACCCCATACACTCCACGACAAAAAGATATGGACACCACCAAAAGTGGCTGTAACTTCGTCATTTTTATCGTTTTAAGGTGCGGTTTGGACTAGAGTTGCAGAACACGCTGATAAAGATCTGCACGCTGCTAACACGCGCGCTTTTGGGCTTCTTCAGGTAGCTCACATACAAATCACTGGTTCCGCCCAGGTGACAAAATTTATGGACAGCTAATCGCCATACAAAATCCTATATAAACCAAAACCCCTTACAAATGATACGACTTGGACTTTGTATGGGGCGACAATGGAACCAGCCTCACGGGGATACTCGTGACGTTAGACAAAGATCTGATGGCATTATCGTGTACTAGAAGGTGTGTTTAGTAACCTATAATAAATTCATCGACCATCGCACAAAACTGAGCAAGTAGTAAGCAACTGAAATTTCGAGTGGTGGCTACCATGTATTATCTGATGATTTGCGAGGCACGTTCAGTTGCATCCTAGTTAGTGCCAATTTGTAGCTCTGTATGCTGCTATCTCTTGGATATACGATTGTCTTCTCCATTCTGAACTGCTGGTAGATAATATATGGCTCAGTACTAAGGTAGAGTGGAGAAATCATGGGTTCCTTTGTCGCCCCATACAAAGTCCAAGTCGTATCATTTGTAAGGGGTTTTGGTTTATATAGGATTTTGTATGGCGATTAGCTGTCCATAAGTTTTGTCACCTGGGCAGAACCAGTGATTTGTATGTGAGCTACCTGAAGAAGCCCAAAAGCGCGCGTGTTAGCAGCGTGCAGATCTTTATCAGCGTGTTCTGCAGCTCTAGTCCAAACCGCACCTTAAAACGATAAAAATGACGAAGTTACAGCCACTTTTGGATCTTTTTGTCGTGGAGTGTATTGTATTGCAGCCTGCAATACCCCACGGGGCATAATTACAGTTTTTGGAGTACTATTCTGTCCAGTATAGAAAAAGTTGCAAAATTTACAACTTAAAAGTATTTAGCCCCAAAATGCACGACGCCGAGCATGTGGGCGAGAAGCGGCGTCGTGGCGGGAGACGGCCGAGCCCCGTGTGGGCCTTCTTCAGCGAAATCCGGACGCCCGACAACAAGGTGCACGCGTCCTGTAACTTCTGCGCCAAGCGCTGCGCCGGCGTGGCCTCGCGGATGCGCACTCACGTGCTGAACAAGTGCGAGAAGGCGCCCACGGACATCGAGCGGCTTCTGGACGAGGCCAACCCGCCCGATTCACGCAGTGACACATTCCAGACGCATAGTGCCATAGTCATCGCCACAGATTTACCCATGGAGACTGCCATTGCCTCGGGGGCTGGCGCATCTTTCGTCGACACGGCGTCACCAGCCCCGGCCAAGAGGAGACGGCCCCAGCTGCAACAGAATCAGCAAGTTATAGCTCCAGTTGAGGAGACAATCAGACCTCTAGTCACTCATGACGAAGAGGAGGACGCGGGGGAGATTGTGGCGACGTCGGAGCCTGAAAGTGAAGACGCTGAAGCTGAGGTTGAAGCTGAGGAAGAGGAAAGTGTTGCGGCGCCTCAAGTGTCTTATGAACCCCCGCGAGCTCGGTTAGAAGGTTACTCGGAGCAGGAGGCTGCCCAGGTGCACCAGAAGCTGGTGCTAGCCTGTGTACTGAATGACGTCCCCGCCACTTTCGTGGAAGATGACGCGTTGATGGAAGCTTTCACGTTGGCGCGTCCGGGCTTACCGCGGTTATCAGCAGAGCAGGCGAAAACCACAGTGTTGCAGGAGCTGGCGGATGCGGCTTCGAAGAAGATGGAGGAGGAGTTGGAACGGTGTCAAGTGCTCACGCTTGTGCACAGACACTTTAAGAAGCAGGATGAAGCGGCAACAGGAGCGCCATTGAAGTGGTGCAACCGGTGGGTGGGCGTGGATGAACAGCGCAGGGTGGTTCCGTTGAAGGAGACGCTTCGCAAAGTAGAGCCGTCAACTCTGTCGTCGGACGAAGATTGCTGCAGATATTGCTCCCCGCGTGAGGAGTTCGATGTAGTTGTATCGAGTTTACGACTCAGCATGGCGCCGGAGGCTGTGTTTTGCCTCTGTTGTGAGTGTCCACTGATGTATCGTCAGCTACGGCTAGAGCAGCAGCAAGCTCTATCAACACCTGCCCAAGACCCTGACAGTGTCAGTGCCATTGCCACCAAGTTAAAGACGCAGATGCTGCTGAGCGCGTGCTTACTCCGCCAGTCGCTGGTCTTGCGGAAGGAGCTGCTGAACACGTTCCCGGCTCTTGTTGATTTACTGAACAAGACGATTTTTCTGGCTCATAGCATCTCAAAGATCACACCGCTGCGGCCGCAAGTGGAAACCCTGCTAAAGTCGTCAAACTGGGGCGCTGTCCCCAGGTTGGTCAAACGTATGGTGTTTTTGGAGAAAGACGTCCGTCGGTATCAAGCCAAGGTTTCTGTGCCTTCCGATGAAGTGTCGTCGTTTTGGAACAAGTTACGTCTCGTGGACAAGCTGCTGACCCCGTTTAACTGGATGCTGGCGCTGAGTGAGGCCAAGGGAACGACATCAGCGCAGTACGTTGTGCTCTGGCTGTGGCTATTGTCAATTATCGAGTCCGCCACTTCGCAGTTACTCCCCAAACAGGACAAAGAGGCTTTTACAGCGACTGTTATGGCACTGATCGAGCACCACATTGACTCCCACGAGTTGGTTTGCATGCTATTGGACCCTCGCATCGCTGGTGCTGGGCTTTCAATCTCTGGTAAGCGACGCGTTAAGTCTCTGGTCGTCCAGATAGCGGAGCGCATATTTCCCAGTGAAGGCTTCAGCAGTGGCGCTGCTCGCACTCAACTGCTGACCCAGCTTGGTGACTATACAGAGAAGTCAGGCGGCTTCGAGGACGTGGTCGCGTGGGAAATGAGTGCGGGGCGGCCGCCCAAACTCTTCTGGAATGACTTCGTGGAGGACGCCCCGTATCTAGCGCGCGTGGCTCGAGCCGTGATCTCCGTCTCACCTTGCGCGCAGACAGCGACCCAGGCGTTGGACCCGTCGCCCCCGACTGAAGAGTTCGCGTGGGAGCAGTCGTTTGCGGTGCAACAGCTGAAGTTCCAGGCTCAAAAGCTGCCGCCCCAGACCGCCGGTGGCGTGCAGCAGTACCAGCTGCTGCTATTTCCTCCTGCTCCCTTGCAGGGTGGTATGTCTGACGGCACGTTGTCCTCGGAGGTGGATAAGGCACTTCGAGTTAACACGCCGCGGTGGTCAGCCAGCCTTGAGACCGAAGTCGAAGCCTACGTCACTCGCCAGCTGAGCTCAATGCTGAAGGTAGGCGGCGACCACGAGATAGACCTTCTGCCTGCAACCACAGCAGCCACGATGACCAAAGGCGTCGGGCTCTCGTGGTTCGCGTTCCAGTCGCCTTCCGACCGCAAAGCGCTGGAGCAAGCCGTTCGAAACTTCCTGCCCTGCCCTACAACAGCAGCCAGCATCGTCTAAGGTCCGCTTCATGTTGTAGGAGAGAAGTGCCGTCAATGCTTTGAAGTTGAAGCCATCCTCTCATACGCAATCTGATTGGCTACATCCATTTCAGCCAATCCCGTCTGCCTAAAGCTGCCCATATCTTTTCCTCTTCTCAGGTCTAAAGATCATCACTCATGGAGGCGGAGGAGCTGGACCCGGCGCGCGCCGCCGCCGGCGTCTCGAGCTCCAGCGCCAGCGCTGGCACGAGCGACCACGGCCCAAGCGAAGACGCCGCCAACACCAACGCCGCGCAGGCCGAGGCGCCGCCCCGCGTGGAGGCGGAGGCCTGGGGCACGGGCGACGACGAGGACGGCTGGATGCCCAAGCCCGCGCGCCTGCACTCGGGGCGCACGCGCAGCTGCGCCGTGTGCTTCGCGTCGCTGCAGTACTCGGCGGCCGCAAGCTGGGACGAGTACCTGCAGAGCGAGGAGTACCTGCGCCAGCTGCAGGCCAACGTGCTGCAGGACGCCTTCGTGTCGTCGCTGCTCTGCGGCGAGAACGCGGCGGGCGACCTGCCCACGGAGCACCGCATGCACAAGAACCGCAAGCTCAAGTGCCGCCAAAGCGTGACCGACTACCGCAACATGACGAGCGCGGGCGTCGTGGACCGCTCGGGCATGGAGAAGGGCTCCATCCGCACGCTCGAGGAGATGCTCATCGAGGCGCTGCCCACGCCCGTGTTCACGCACGTGCTGGAGCGCCGCCTGGCGGTGATCTCCCACAGCTCCAAGATCGCCTGCGAGCTGATGAGTCGTGATGGGGTCAAGAAGATCCCGAGGCCTGTGGAGAGCGCGCCCGGCAACGAGGAGCTGCACCACTTGGCTATCCACACGCTGTCGGCGCTGCTGGGCGCGTTCGACTATAAGAACCCGCAGGCTTTAAGGCCGTTCCAGGAGCTGTCGCAGCTGCTCACGTGCTTCCCCGTGCTGTCGCTGTACTCGTTCTGGAGCCCAATGAAGAAGGCGCCCGATAAGGCCTTGCTGCTGGACAAGCACCAGGTGGAGGCGTCGTCGGTGACGTCGAGCTCGGACGCCCATGGAGCGTACTGTGCCATGGATGGGATGGACAGTACGTCTTGGCACTCGCAGCCGAGGCCCGGCATGGTGTATTTTGCGGTGAAGTCGACGGAGTTGGCCAAAGTGACGTCGATCGCGATTCATTGGCATATGAAGTATGTCCCACAAACGGTCGGTGTGCAGTATCGTGTTGAGGGGAGTGACAGCTTTGTGCAGCTGGTGGAGGACCGAGCGGTGACATCCTCTGGTCCGACGGTCTTTGACACGAGCTTCCCGCCGTCGTCTTGTGAGACTCGAGTCGTCATGTCAGGCCTGCCATCCTCGAATCGAAATGGGGTATATGCGATTGAGCATTTGAAGCTGAATATGCCTGCCCCTGGCTCCTTGTTTGCGGATCCAAAGTCAACCTTGAATGCAGTAGCGCTTTGGTTGCTTGGAGCTCTGGACGTTGCTGATGAAGTTATGGCGGCAGAAGCTATCGGGGCGTTGCGGTCCTGGGCATTGTCTACGGCGTCGCTTAGTGTGACAATGTTATTTGTTGATATGCTGCTGCGTTTGGAAGGTCAGGACGAGAACGGTGGCAGCAACCGAATTGCATCTTTGGCGTTGGATCAGGGGCATCTTCTTTACAAGGGAATAAACGCGTATCATATGGAAGAGTCCCAGCGTCTAGCAAGTGATGGAGACAAGGTTGCGTTTGGTGATGTGCGCAAAGTTGCAGCGACTTTCGAGTCCTCGGTGTGTTCGACTGGAGTAATTGTCGAGGATGGAGGCCTCGTTGTCCGTACACGGGAAACTAGCTACCAGTATGCTGCTGTGAATTGTGGTATCTCGTCCGGGAAAGCTTCGTGGAAATTCCGTCTTGACACAGATACACAAGACGACGAAATGACTTGCTTCGGTGCTGCTATACTTCCTGTGACTGTGAGTGGATACGATTCGTCTCCAAGTCTTTGGATGCTGCGAGGCTACAATGGCAATCTCTACGCGCGAGGGCACAAGCTTAGCAGAACTATCGGTAAAGTACATCCGGGTGATATCGTCCAAGTTGATGTTGACATGGGCGAAGGAACACTAGCCTACAAAATCAATGGCACCGATTATGGAGTGGTGTTTACTGATCTCGCCGGCCATGAGGTACACCCTGCTGTCTCCTTTTACGGCTCGGGGAAAGTAATTACCTTGCTTGGAGTCACTAAATGGGATTGCACTAGCTCTGGACCAGCTGATATCGATCCGGTTTTCCTTTCAAGTATGAGAGAGTATCACTTCTCGGTTGGGTACGGAACTTTGGGTAAAGGTAATCAGCTTGGATATGCAAGCAATGGGGACTCGAGCTCTTCGCAAGCCAATGCATCTGCGACAGGCAGTACCACGATCCACGTTAATGGCGAGGCTAAGCAGCGTTGCTTGTCGACACACCCGCCTTCGCACGGCGATGCCTACGTGGTCTATGATCTGGCTGAAGCATACCATACTATTAGTGGTGGGGTTGCATTTAATGACGATACACGCAATGAGTTCCTCGAGAACGGTGGCGTCTCGTTGATCTTCGAGGTTGTTGGAGATGACAAGTTGCTGTGGCAATCCAAACCGATGTCTGAAACCCGTCTGATCGAGAAGTTTGAAGTTGATGTGAGGAATGTCAGGATGCTGGAGCTTAAAGTGTCGTGCATTGGTTCAAACCATTGCGCGCACGCAGTCTGGGTTGACCCTTGTTTGCACCCTGTGGAAGAGTGGGTTTGCACACAGTGCGCTTTCGTCAACAAAGCATCTGCAGAAATGTGCACAGTGTGCAGAATTGGAGCCCGTGGTGAAACCTTGGATCCAGTTAAGCAGCCTAGCTCTGAAGAAGAAAGTGATCAAGCTTCTCAAGCGTGTATGACGAGTGAACACGTCGCACAACATATGCGCTCCCCCGGTGAGCTCGGGACGACAATTATTCGGCAAATCTACGATTTGTACCAGCTTCAGTGGGAACGTACGGGCTCGACGCTTTCGACAACGAAACCATCTGTTAAGTTTGAGGAACCGTTTTGCCGACAACCATGCAAGGAGGTATTCTCGCAACTGTTGACGATACTCCAGCGATTCCGCGCTCAATGTGTTGATTCAAATGAGCATAGACAGCATGCACGGGATGGGTGCGTGCACATTCTTGGGATTATCAGTGCCAATTTGGAGAGCATTTCATGCCATGACGTGAAGGACCCTTCAACAGAACTTGGCGTGTCACCCGAACTGGTCGCTAGTCTGCGAGGGGAACTTGAAGCAATGGCGTGTATTCGTGAGGAAAGTGGTGCTGTCGGTACGAAGTTGGCGGAGGATATTGAAAAGGCTGCTGCTCGGACTATCGTGGCCGGGATATCCGTTTTATATCCTTCAGCGATCGAGAAACTGGAGCTGCTCCTTCAACTGTTACTCGCCTACATTGACCATCCGTTTGAAATCACATCAGCGAGCTATTTCGTACTGACGTCGGTGGTGGAGCTACTTGCTGCGCCAGGGCCAGACGGAATACTAACGTTCATGCCGTTTATGGCAGCTGAGACTGACGAGGCAATATGGCCTTCTGCTGTAACAAAAACTGTCGGGCTTCTGATGAAACTAGTGGTGAATTCTCACAGGGGGCAGCTTGCCGCTGATGCTGATCGCTCTCGTAATTGCGATGGGCTTTCTGATGTTGCTATTCGCTTACTGAAGACGTATCAGCTTTATCTCCTATCAGAAGCGGTTGAGCTGACAAAGACAAATTCTATTGAAAATGACCCAGCCAGCCCAAAAGACTCGAACTACCTGCGAGTAATGTTGCATCGAAGACTTCAAGTTCAAGAAGCAACGATCCAGTTTGGTTTTCTTTCGTTGAACGCTTATCGAGATCTGATTGACAGCATTGCCGGATTTCAGGCGGAGGAGTCGTTTGTTCTCTCCCGGGATGCGGCAGTTCGCCAGGCAAGCGTTCGTTCATACAGGATCCCTTTGCTCTCAGAGGTTCTTCCGTGGTTTGTGTCCTCCTTGTGCCTGCTACGTCGACAGACATGGCTCGCTCGGCCAATCCTACCGGCTATAGTCCGACTTCTCGAAACGGTGGACCACTATTGCTCTGAATCGCAAATCGTCAGTAAGTCGGCGCACCGATTCCAGCAACTGGAGGCCCATCAAAAGGCAAGGTTGATTGAATCACAGGAAGTTGAACGTGCTGCAGCGCTGGAAAGAGACCCGAGCTTTAGGTCGCACACATCCAAGCGTCTCTATAATGTGTTCCACCAGCTCTACACCGGCGAGAAAGACCACTTCGAGGGTCAGATCGGGTTTCAGTTTGAAGCGACGAGCTCGTTTTCTATTGTCGCACTAGGACGCTCGGTCAATCCTACCAGACACGGTGGCAGACTAACGCGTGAACATACGATCAGGTTGTGGGAAGAAGGGTCGCAGCTTCTTGTTGCGCAGGTGACAGTCGGCGGTAGCTCCAAAAAGGACGCACTTGGGTATGCACTGGAGATGCTACCAACACCTGCGAAAATCATTCAAGGGAAGCTATATCGATTGACGACCCAGGAATTTGCAAACGGAGGAGATCCATGGTACAAGAAGGAGAACTTGCCGGACGAAGAATACGACGAGTCGTTCATCAAGATTTTGCGCGATTGCTATGCCTCGGGATCTGTTGGGTTTCCGGGCTCTCAAAACATGATGGGGGCAGCGTATGGTGTACCAACGTTTATGGTGCAAGACGAAACACCTCTGGCTAGCCTTCCCCGTTTTGTTCCTCCGCACGGATGCCTTTCACTTCGGTTCAACGCGAAGAGGAAATTGAACTCAGTTTGCATTAGCCACACTGGCACTTCAGCTTATGTGAAAGATGGCACGGACACTTGGCGAACTTGCCTCTTGAGAACGGCGTTCCTTCATGGCGTGCATTCTGTTGATTTCGCTCTCAAGAGCTCGCGCGCTGGTAGGTCCGTGTCTGGTCACATTTGCGTTGGAATTGACTGGAGACAGCCACGAGAACAAACTCGTTTGAGTGTTCAATTATCCGCTTATGAGGCGTTTATGGGGGAGACGGCGACAAGTATTGGATGGATGCCTGCTATTGGTGCTGTCTGGGTGAAGGGCAATCGCTACGATTATGGCCCAAGGCTTTCGGTTTCGGTGGGCGATATCTTCACAGTTACGATCGACTACGATTTACAACTGCTGGCGTTTGCATATAATGGCAAGAACTTGGGGGTTGCAGTGGGACCTCAAGAGTTCCGACCGCTTGGCACTACCATTGAGGGACTTCCACAAGTGGTAACTGCAGGTGTATCGCTCTACGGCTCTCAAGATGTAGTACAAGTTCGCCCGTCGGGGATTGCAAAGTCAACGCTCCGCATTCACTGGCTTTTCGATTTGCACAATTCGTTGGCCTCCCTGGCTGGGAGGATAACTAGCACATTAATTGCTGGACATCCCGTCGATGGTGTGGAAGAGGAGCTATTACCTTGGCTACAGTCGCCGCTACTTAGCGGGGGCATTGCTGAGTCCCCAGCAGGATTGGATCAGTCAGGTGCCAACACACCATTACGCTGGAATGATGCGCTTCAAGCAGAATGCGCCCGTTACCCTTCTAATGACCAGGGAGCTGGAAGTGGTGTCTTTACAAGCATGACACCAAATGCTCCATCTAGTGTTGAAAAAGAATCCATTCTGAGAAAGCGTGTTTCGGGAGGGCGCTTAGATGCTGTTGAAGGTGTCAACCAGCGTGATCCAACTTTTTGGAGCAATTGGACAATGGATATGACGGAACGTGGAACCGTGCAGCTGATAATGTCTTGGTTGGAAAAGCACTGTCCCGATCGTACCTTTATGAGCCGGCTTGGGAAATTCCCTGCGTGTGAGCGATGGATGTGCGCAGCTTTGATCATGCATGCTCCACTCCATGTGATCCAGGAGGTGCAAGCAATTGCTGCGGGTGCTGGCGCAAGTGCGGCGGGGGAGGTTCTCGGGGCGGAGTTCTTCCTTGCTCATGCGAATTTAACTCCGTCCGATGATCTGGTTCTCGTTTGGAAGCGTATATTGATTCTTCGTCACTGGCTGATCAAGGCTAGACAGGAGTACCGAGCGAAAGAAGCAGATGATCCCTCGCCAAACGAACAGACAAGAAGCGATATTCTACCAGAACAGGAGTCAAAGCGCTTGGGTGATGATATCAACTTGGAACAAAGCGTGGTTGTGCCAAAGACGTTTGACGAGCTCGTCCAGCAAGTGGTGCACCGAGCTGAGTTTTTGTGCAAACTAGCGCCACCGTCAGAGGAAGTCGAGCGGCTTAAGGGAGACTCCCAAGTGGCGTTGTTCAACCTGGCTGAAAAATGGAGTGCCCAAAAGACGCCTCCTTCCCTACAACCGATGCTTGAACGATGGAAAACGCTAGGGGAGGCAGATAGTTCGAAATGGTCTGGTATCGTGGATGTGCTGCGAGCTCAACATCGTTGGAGAGCTCGTCGAGCCTCCATCCAAGCTCTTGTCATCCCAACATCTACACTGGCTCCGAGTGCTACCCAACAATCGACTGACAGTGACGATAATGATGACATCGACCCAGCAGAAGACGTGACTGTGAGCAAGAAATACGACTACACAAGCACCTTCTCTGCAATGATGAAAGCGTGTGAATTGTACATTCGCGATGGTACCGGAGCTCCACCTGAAGTCCTAGCGCTGTTGCTTGAGAGACGACAGCGGCGATCTGATTCTCGCTTGTTCGGTCTTCAAGCGATGAAGTGCATTATATCGTTGCTTTCGTACGACTCGGCCATCCACAATGCTCTGATCTTTTTGCGTCCTGCCATGAGAGGGTTCACCGACAGCGAGAAGGAGTCACGCGAGCTGAACGACGGGCAAGTTGTAGCGGAGACTTTTCGGGCTACAGTCCGTCACCATTACTTGAAGGGTCTAGAAGGCTGCAATCGACAGACTATCGACAGCGTTCAAGGCGCTTTCTGTGATTTATACGCGTATCTGGCTCAGTTGCTGGGAGGGAGCTCCGGCTATAGTGTGTCTGATCCGCAGCTGAAGCAAACGATTCTGTGCGCGTGGAGTTTGGATTTCGAGCCACGAGACCACCAGTTCCTGCTAGATACTGGGATGTTGTCCAAGCTGCAGGAAATATTCTCCATCAGCTCTGTTCTACGAGAGGCAGTTGCTGACAGCAACTGTTCTAGCAGTACCGACAATGTTTCGACGTCTAACAATCTACGCCAGTACTCAACTATCAACTGGCACCCCCTGCCAGAGGAATTTGTTCAGCAAGGACTGTTGCGGAGCGGCTACATGACTAAGCGCGACGTGATTCGTCTGCTTCGCCGGGCTCCTCACTATGCCTGTCCTGCGCAATGGTGGAAAAAGAACGATTTGGAGGGCGCGAATGATGCGGTACCAATTACATCACGCCACACAGCTTCATCGCTTTCCTTGCTCTATGCTGATATGCTGGCTGGGCTCCAACGGAAGCTGTTGGGGCCTCCAGCTCGTGCACCCAGCTCTCAAGCGCTGCTCTTTGGCGCGAAGATAACACCAGCAACCACGCGTGGTGCACAAGCGGCGACAAACCCAAAACCGGACGATGTTAGCTACTTGGAGATGCCAGCTCTGGGCGAGACGAAGGACTTCACGATGGAAATGTGGATCAATCCAACCGAATTGACGGGATGTCAAGCATTGCGATGTGATAATGGCATGGAAAGTGGCAGTGTGTACCTGGAGTTAATTGGCCGACATTTGCAACTATCGATTCCAGGCAACTTCCCTCGCGAGCGGCTGTTTAGATCAATCCAGCTCCGCACTTTTGAATGGACCCATTGCTCGGTTGTCTATGATTCAACTGCACGATCTGTTGAGCTTTATGTGAACGGAGTGTTCTCGGAGAAGATGACCTTCGAGCGTGTCTGTGGCAACGTACATTTCCGAGCTGCTCGGCTCGGTTGTTGGATGAGTGGTGTTGACGCGCAAGGTGCAGCGCTCACAAACATTTCAGCTCAACGCAAGTTCAAGGGCTCAATCGCCGAAGTTCGAATATGGAGAGTTTCTCGCACCGGCTACGACATTCTACATAACTACCAGCGAAGTGTTCCACTAGTGAAGTCCTCAACTGGTACGGCCCTGACAAAATCACAAGTTTTCTCCGAGAACTTGATCGGGCTGTGGCATGCAACGGAAGGAGAAGGCATCTGCGTCTACGATTCCGCGCCTGTTCTGAAACACGCGACCGAAGGCCCAGACGCTAGGAGCAACAACTTAACAGCATCGCACTGCCGCTGGATTCCTACAAGTATACCAGTCTTTGGGAACGATACTTTGGACAGTTTGCAGCCGAATGTGTGGAGTAGGGTCATTGCATGCATTCGATCTTTCCAGCGAAAAGTTCGATTGTGGCTGGCGAAGCAGTTCGATGAATCAGCCAGCCTATCAAAGCTGATTTGTGAGCACGATGAGCGCGCCGCTCTTCAAAAGTGGAGTCAGTTGTCTCGAGTAGGGGACGACGATGATGAAATGGACTTGTCAGATAGTGACGATGCCTACTTGAGTGGAGGAGAACTTCCAACTGGAAGCAGCCAGCCATTGGATACGGCTGCAAGCCAACTGATCGCGCAGTGGAGTGCATGCACCGATGAACAAATGATTATTCGCAAGCAAACTAGGCGATGCGCGTGGGTTGTTTTCCGTTTCTTGGCGTCGACTGGTATTAGTGGAGCTTACGAGAGACGAGAGGGAGAAGCGAAGTCTGTCGCGGCCTTTGCGAAGCAAAAGCGAAAACAGCGACTTCAGAAGGCTGGTAGCTCCGGTAATGTAGCTGTTGTTGCTAGCGCAGAGACCTCACGCCCTCAGGGCTTAAGTTTCATGGAAGAGGATGCAGCTGCCCGTTCAGCCGAAGCTGCCAGTGATGCGGCAAAAAGCGCAGCTACTAACAGAGAGCTGGAAGAGCCCGTTCTTCAGACGTTGTGGTTCTCGAAAGAATTCCATCGAAAAGTATTTGAGGTTCTTGAAAAGGAGCTGATCCAAGGCAAAGAACTGACAGAAGAAGCTGAAGGGTTGACGCGTGCTCAGCGAATGCTTCGTTCAGTATCGACCCCGGTCCAAAAGCGAGGTGCAAGTCTTCGTCAGTATCCAAGCGATGTAGCTCGTGGAAAATCCGGCTTTGTTAACATCCATCATGCCCCGAGCGACTTGACGGGAGACGTCGAAGTTCTGGAGCCTCTCGAGGTGGAGACGCACATGTTCAGTGTCCTGTTGTTTATGCTTTCTCAGAGCCAGCAATCTCCGGCGATCACATACCTAGTACGCCCTCACATGCTCCGAGGGTTGCTAGAAATGCTACGGCTGGCATCACCTCGATCTCAGCGTGTTGTCAAGCTGCTTCTCCGCAGAATCTGCTGCAGCGGGAGTGTCAAGCCGTCCGACGTAGGTGGCATTCTTGGTTCTGAGTCCGTGCTGATTGATTTGCTACTTGATCAAGTCGCCGAGTCTGTGTGTAGCACAGCTGCACCGATGCCAACGCACGCCGTCAATGTCCCACCGAGCAGTGCATTAGCTGGAACGTCGGACCGAGAGATCACAATGGCATCCGCAGAGTCTTTAAGCAACCCTATTGGGTTCCGCTCGGGTCAGATCTCACTGGTGGTCGCTTCAGAGAGTGTGGCGTTGTTGCGTCGGCTACTGATGGAGAAGAAGTGGCAGCAGGGGGTTGCTGAAAATCTATGCAACGCTATTCGCAACATCGCTCCAATTCTAGCCAGGAAGAAGTCTGGCCCACCGTCTCCGGGCGTAAGGGCAGCCCCAGATCCATCGGATATAAGATTCCGAGCAGCAATCATTCGTGCTGTCGGAGCTCTGTGTGTACTCGGCTCTCATTCGGATTGCGTGCGAGTCGGTGGAAAAGTTGCTGTGGCTGCACAGGGTCCTAACAGTACGAGTGACGTGAGTGCTGATGGCAGCGGCCAAGCAGTAAGTGCAACGCTAATTGAGATGAACTCGCAAGCTTCGACTGTTCGCGTGGTGTTCCACCCTACATCTTCGGAAATCGATTTCGACCCCAGTCACAACATTCAAGACGTGAAGCTGTCGGCTGTGTCGCCCACTGAAGAAATTTGTTTGCCTCCCACGGCAGTCCCGCTAACAATGGACATGATGCCAGTGATTCTTCAGCTCTCGTCCCTGGATGAAACAAGCGTCTTGAAAGAGTTCGATAGTCTGTGGAGACTTCAAATTCGATCTCGTGCGCTGTTGGCGCTGGAAGCTCTGCTGCGCCACTCGCTTCAAGTTACGAGAAGCTTCGCGCATGACATTATGGCGCAGAATCTGCTTCGGTTCGCTCTCACACCCATCAGTCTTAACAGCTTTCTAAGCCTTCCGCTGCTGCAGGAGCGAGGGCGAATGATTTTGTGCCGCCTGATAGAGTCATCAACGCCGTTAGGGGAAGCAATGTTTCACGGACTACAGGATCCAACCCCACCGGCCCTCCCAGCGTCAGATTCGACGGATACTTCTGGTGGTGTTGAAGCTAACGATGATCCTGCTGAGGAAGAAACCGAGGCGCATCGGGTTCGTAGGGGCTTTGCATCCACGCTGGCTGCGATGGGTTTCGAGTTCGACTTATGCATGGCTGCACTCGAACATTCTCGCGATGACCCTAACTTGGCTGTTGAGTGGCTGATGGGGGACGGAGCAGCTACCTACCAGGAACGTCAACAGGCGCAACGCCTAGCACAGGCAACTATTGCAGCGCACGAAATGGCTGATGGTGCTGAAGGATCCCCAGGTCTGACTCTTGAAGCAAAGGCATCAGAACTTCAGAATATATCCGGCATGCCTTACTGTTTGGCCTTCTGCGCCCTGGAGCTCTCGAACAGTGACCCCAATCGCGCCATGGAGTGGTTAATGGAGCACGGAAGTAATTACGCGGAGAAGTTTGACTCTCTGGATCTCCTGACGGACTCATTTTCTGCTGCGAGAACCGTGGTCCTGGAAGACCGAGCGGCTATGGAAGAGATTGATCAACCGGACCCGCTAGTTACAACCTCCGATCGACGTGACGCTATTGCTGCGGAGTATTTGGGCTCGGCTGCATCGTCCAGAAGCACGGATCTATCATATGCTCCGAATGTTGATGCAATGGCGGTGACTCTAGCTCCAATTTTGGCGCCCGGACCCGCCAAACCCGCATCGGGAATTTCAGCATCGCGGGATTCAAGCCTGACAGCCTTTTTGCCGCTTGATCCAGAGTACTTAACGCCCAATGTTCTCTTGACGGTAACCAGTGATATCGGTCCTGTTCAGCGATTAGCTACTAGCGGGCGGACTGGTATCTTCAGGCGTTATTCACCGGACGACGGTGTGCTGATTACTTTCTTGAATACGGAGTCTGGTGCGTATGAAGACGAGTGGCATTTTCCACGAGATCTACGCAGACTTGTGAAGATCTACGACGAACCGCTGGAGGGGGTGGAAAGCATACACCGTGTTGCTCTGAGAACGGAAAATGCTCTCTCCACGTATTACGCTAGACGTGCGATCACAGCTTTACTCTGTGCATTCGATTCGGCTGGGAAGTCGACAGCGAATGCATCAAGAATCACCTCTGACGAGGCGCAAGCGCTCGAAGACAAGCCACCGTCGCTGTCTTCATCTTTCTCGAGTGAAATCTTAAGTGTGGTGGGTGGGCCGCGGCAATTTGTAAGTCTTCTCAAAATGGTGGCAGCCTCTGAAATGAACTCGACCCAGCACGCGGAAGTGGATGGGAAAAGCAGTGCTACAACTGGAGCTTCAGCCACCGGGGGTAGCGCGTCGGGTGTTGATAGTTCGGAACAACCAAGTTCCTTATTGGCAAGTCTTCAGGCTATCACGCTGCGGATGCTGCGTGAAGAAGCGCGCACGGAAAAGTTCGAGCATTCTGAGGCAAATCCACCCAAGCCGCGCCCTGGTTCTCCGAAAAGAGATCAAGCAAGTGCTCATTATGGAAGTATTTCTGAGTCTATCAGCGAACATTCTGTTGTTCCTGAGGTTTATGACTACGGTGAAGAGGACGAGGATGATGAGGCTTTGAACCGAGCAATTGCAATGTCTATTGAATCTGCTCAGCTACCTCCTGCTCCTGCAGCAGCCATCACACAGAGCACTGATGCGGACTGGGCTAGCGAAGAGAGCAAGGGTGAAGACGCTTTGTTCAGAATGAGACGGACCCGCCAGCCGTCCGATACCGAGGCGCAAGAAGTTGCTAGCGCCTACTTAGGAGGCGGAATCGATGATCATAATGGACTGCTGTCGAGTGTGCTGGTTAAAGAGTGCGTCAGTCACTTCGTCGAGTCAACACGAATGGCAGGAGACGGCGCAGGCGAGGCAGCAGTCCAAGAATTCCAGTCGTTGCACCCGTACTTCGGACGATGCGAATACGCTCGTGCTGTGAGCATCGACAGCTCATACCGATGCTTGCGGATAGTGTTTGATCATCGTTGCCGACTGGGGCCCAAGGCGAAGTTGACGTTCTATGCAGACCCAGAGTGTGAGAGCCGGATTGGTGTGGTGGATAACGCCATGACAACTTCAGGCCACCTACTTCCGGACTTGATCATCCATTCACACCAATTCTGGTTCCGCTTTGCCGCGTCAGAAGAGAACGTCACGAAAGACAACGGATATGGGTATCGCTTCCAGGTGAAGCCAATGGCTAGTATCCGCTGGACGAAGGAGTCCGAAGTGCTTGCAAGCCCCTCGCTGGAATGGGCATGCTGGGTCCTAGAACTTTTGCTGAACGATGCGACGGAGATGGTAACTCACGGAGCTGTGCACAACCGCAAAATCTACGGCGCACTTGTGCGCTATCTGCGTTCTCCGGGAGCTCCGTTTAAGGGACGTGTTGTGCGCCTACTTCAGCAGTTGTTGCACCACCCAGAGCTGTTCCCCGCAGATGAAATTCCTGAACTTGATGCACTCGAATCGATCTCGAGGCTCGCGGTGACACGAGCAGAGGTGGACAGAGCGAGTGGCAAGGTCTTCCTATCCTCTCATTTACTGCAGTTGGTGGAGCTATCGATGGTGATTTCCTCGGCTTCGTCAGTTTTTGAGCGCAAGCTAAACGGTTCGGCTGCAGCACTGGCGCCACAAGTAATTACACCCTTCGATTTACCTGTGCCTTTCGAGCGGAAACGCGTGCGCGACAGTTTGAACGACGTGTCCGAATTGACAAGGTTCCTTCTTGGGCAAACCACGCGTCTTCCTCAGCACATTTTGGTTGCAATTTGGCTGGAGGTGTACGGGTCTTCCGCGGTAATCGAGACTGCCCACCCGTACACTCCTGGGGCGGCGCTGACGGGGCACGTAGCGTTCGATGCTGCCCAAGCCCTTCGTATTACGTTCGACTCGCGCTGTTCACTTGCGCCTGGGCAAGGCCAGACGATGGCGAGGCTGGAGTTGGCTAGCTTTATGCTTCTTCCCCGTGACGATGGCACCGGTGATGTCGTAAAGGAGTTTCGCAGCAACCGGACTTACGCGGGAGAAAGTGGTTGGCCTGAGGCTGCCATTTCTCATGAAGGCAACAATCTGGAGTACAAGTTTCACGCGGATGAGAACGCAGGCGCTCATTTTGGTTTTGCCGCAACAGTGAATGCGCTGGGTATTCCAAAGGAAAAGCAACTAGCTCGCGCGACTGCCGATGACATCGAGCAGCTCCTCCAAAGACTCCTACTGATGCAGACAGATCCTGCACCGGAGGGTGATCAGTGGACGCACGGAATGGACTTGCAGCTCGTGGACTGGGTGAACAACCATGTCGAGCCTGCAGCGTCATTACCGTCATCCACGCCCGCGACAACGAAGCACTCTGTTGATCTGCAGCCAGCGGATATTAAGCTAAACCAAACACTGGACGGCTTGCGCTGCTCGCTGTTGTTGGGGCTCTCGCTGGAGTTGCTGCAGCTTCGTTTCGCCTTGTTGAAGTACCTGAATCTGAGCCTACAGCACTGCTTGCCGCTGCTAGATCTGCGTGATACCAAGTCGCCGTGGACCATCGCTCACCGACTGCGGCAGCTGAGCCATTGCATTTTCTTCGACGTGAAGAGCGCGCTAGTGGAAGCCGCTATCGAAGCCACAAACGTCGCCGGAGAAACCTCTGGGTCAAGCTCGCAACAGCAGACGGCGCGTATCACGCTGGATCGGATGCAGGCACTCGAATCGAGGGATGATCGCGAGGTGGAGCCGTCTGTGTCAGAGTGTTTCTTCGCCCAAGCGTTCCGTCAGCTGAACCAGGTAGACCCTGCACTCTTACGGCGGCAAATCGACAGCAAGGGCCGACTTTTCAGCGTCAAGTTCCGCGGTGAAGAGGGTGTGGACTGGGGTGGAGTGTATCGCGAGGGTGCTACCTCCATGGTTGACGACTTGTTCTCGCCGCACTTCAGCTTGTTCGTCCTGTGCCCCAACGGCCAGCACGACACGGGCAACAACCGCGGAATGTATCTGCCCAACCCCAAGTGTACCTCGCCTGTGGCCATGCAAATGTTTGCTTTCGTTGGTCAACTACTCGGAATTTCGCTGCGGACGCATGGCGATTTTCCTTTCATGTTGCCGTCTCTGGTGTGGAAGCAGTTGCTTGGACAACCCCTCACGCGGTCCGATCTGGAGGGCACCGATGCCATGTTCATTCAGATGCTCGATGGAATTGCTAACTGTGAGAACGACGGTATCTCCACGGAGGAAGAGTTCGCTACAGCCTTCGCCGGACTTGAGCTGCGCTTTACTGCCTCGTCGTGCACTGGCGAAGAAATCGAGCTTGTGCCTGGAGGCCGCCACCTGACTGTAGGATTCTACAATCGACTTGAGTATTGCCGACTTGCAGAGCGTGCTCGGCTGGAGGAATGCAGTGCGCAAGTGGCCGCCATGGCTCGCGGCTTTGCTACTCTGTTCCCTCGACGTGTCCTGACACTGCTGACTTGGCAGGAGCTTGAGATACTCACGTGCGGCTCGCCGAAGATCGACCTGGATCTGTGGCAGCGGCACACGCGCTACGACGGCTACGCGGAGGACGACCCGACGGTACAGCTCTTCTGGGAGGCGCTGGCGGAGTTCTCGGACGAGCAACGAGCTGACTTTGTGCGCTTTGCGTGGGGCCGAAGTCGCCTGCCGAGAGGCAAATGGCCGCAGCCCTTCAAGCTGTCCAAGAAAGGAGGTCGGGACGCCACGCGCAGCCTGCCGGTCGCACACACGTGCTTCTTCTCGGTCGAGCTCCCGCCCTACACGTCGCGCGAGACCATGCGCTCCATGCTGCTTGCGACGATCACCTTCGGACTGGGCGGCATCCTCATGGCTTAAGAGCGGCGAGCTGGCTGAACTTGTATATTTTTCATGTGTAATACCTGTATATCGATCAATGGGTTGCCTTGCAGCAAGTAAGCAGTGGTCGTTCACAGACCTGCCGCTAGGCACACAAACAATAACCAACGAGCGCTTACTTCACTCACTCTCGCTTCATGTTTGTTGGTTTTCTTCATCTGCTCGGGTGGGTAGTTTGAGGTGACAATATGTGTATCTGTCGCCTCCGATGGGCTTGCTGCACCTCGTAGCGCCTCCAAATTTACACGCGCTTGAAGTTCTCAAGGCCGCTGCCTACAATACTGCAGTTCTCCACCTTCATGGCCTGCTGCACGGCCTCCTCGCTGAACTCCGTGGAGGGCAGCACGACCTGCGAGCTTTGACCAATTGCGGCGAACGGGCCCAGCGAAAGGCCAGCCTCCTCGCCCGTGAGCAGGATCTTGTCCGACGCGGTCAGGTTCAGGCTGCAAGCAAGCAAGCACAACAGTTAGTGACCCAGCCACCAAAATATTTCCCGTCTGCGTTCGAACGAACCTCTTGGCGAGCTTCTCAGCGCGCTTGAGCAGGTCGCCGTGCGTGAGCACCGCGCTCTTCTTGGGGTTCTGTCCCTCCACCTCTGCACCAAATAACAATAACAAAAAATTAGCCACCACGATCAACGAGTAATAATAGTCTGCAGCCAGCGAACGCACTCGAGTACGTGACGGCGAGCGGCGTCTTGTCGCTCAGCGTCTTGGTCACGGCCTTCATGGCGTAGGGCTCGGCGTTGTTGACCATCATGCCGTTGAGATTGATCATGCCCTCCACCGGCTCCCAGCTCGTGGTGATGACGCTGTGCAGGTGGCGGAACTGCTTGGGGCGGAACACCTCCATGCGCTCGCGGACTTAACAGTCATAACAACAACAACAACAACAACAGTCTCCATCAGCCTCTCACCCTCTATCCAACGCTCCAAGCAATGCAGTCTCACAGGTGGCGAGCTCCGGGAAGAGGCCCTGCACGATCTCCGTCTGGTTGCGGCCCGCCTGCTTGGGCTCGAACACGAGGCCCGCGGCCTGGCTGTCGTGCAGGATGAAGGCCAGCTCCTCGGCCTGGGACACCTCCGGCTCGATGACGGCCAGCGTGAGGCCCGCGCGCGCGGCCGCCAGCTGCGTGAGAACGTTCTCGGCGCTGTTGGGCAGCCAGAGCGCCACCACGTCGCCCGCGCGGAACTGCAGGTCCAGGAAGCCGCTGGCCAGCTCGTCCACGGCCGCGTTGAGCTCCTTGAAGCTCCAGCGCACGTCCTGCTTGACGCTGCGCAGCGCCTCCTTGTGCGGAAGGCGCGCCACGGCCTCGTCCAGCGCCGCGCCCACCGTGCTGGCGGCGCGCGCGCCCATGGCTGCGCGCATGAGGCCCTTGGAGCGAGCGAGAGCGAGCATCTTGGCTGTGTGTCTGGTCACCCCCGGAATGCCGAAATGAGCGGCCCGCGCGGACGTCTACCGGGTAGTCAGGGAGGTAGTCAGCTAAGTGTGTATTCTATGTGGACCACGTGATGTTACCCATTTTTGCTTTGGATAAAATGGGCTCATTAATTATAGCAGGAGGCACGAAGGATGCTGGTGCCCGTGGTGGTGGACGCGGCGGCGCGCGAGTGGAGTCTGCTCGAGTTCCAGGGCGACCTGCTGCCCGCAGACGGCTCGGATAAGCCGGACCTGCGCGCGCTGGATGTGGGCACGCTGCGCTACGGCCACGGCGGCAACGAGATCACGCTGCGCATCGGCAACCACGTGCTGGCCGGGAAGGTGGCCAAGCTGCCCAAACCGTTCGCCATCCTGCAGAAGGACGGCGGGGACGGAGACGCCGTCGTGGCTGGAGACCAGGACCAGGACCAGGACATGGACCAAGCCAAGGCCAAGCAGACCAAGTACGAGGTCGTGGGCGTCGCGCGCACGCGCGTCGTGTTCACGACGAGACCCAAGCCCGTGCTCGGGTAGATACATGTAGATAGATTGTACGATAAAGCTCACACGGGATGAACAATGCATCAGTGACCATATATAAAGCATTTCGTTACTTGTCCTTCACCTCCTTCATTTCTCTCCTCCTCCTTCCCTGCAGGCAGGTATCGGTAGGCAGGTTGGTGTCTGTCTGACGGCTGCTCGTACGCCATTGTTACAATGCCTGCGAGCCGTTGAGTGTCCGGCGGGTGCCGCCGTTGACGTTGAGGCCGGCAGGGGACTCGAAGTTCGAGTAGCTGGCCTCCTGCGGGGTCAGCGCCGCCGCCGAGTAGTGCGACGACGAGCGCCGCACCTGCGAGCGCAGGAAGCTCTGCGAGCGAGACACGCGCGCCACGAAGGACGGCGCGTTGCGCGCGGCCTCGGCGTCCTTGCGCATCTTCTTCTCGCTCTTGAGCTCGATGGCGCCGTACTTGGAGCTGGCGCACACGACGAACATGAAGACCGTGAGCAGCAGGCACAAGCCGGCGAAGGCCAGGTGGCTGATAGCGAACGACGGCTCCGCCACGTAGATGCCGGCCTGCACGGCGTAGTACACGACGAACGACATGATGATGTAGCGGCCGTTCTGGTAGGGCGGGAACACCTCGATCGCCGTGATCCACGTGCCGCACGTGAGACTGAGCGAGCCGCTGACGAACACGAGGAAGACCAGGATCTGCGTGATGACGCTGCTCTCCTGGTCGGCCAGGCCCATGGCACCGCACGCGAGCGACAGCGCGGCCGAGAACGGGAGAATGTCCTTGAAGATCGTCTTACGGCGCAGGTTGTCGACCGTGAGCAGGCTGAGCACCGCGCCCACGAACGTCATGACACCGTAGTAGATCTGCCACTTGGACGTCTGCGCGCCAGACTGGCTGGGGGACGGCTGCACGAGCACGCGGTGCAGCAACGCGCCGGACGTGAACAGTGCGAACGTGGCCTGGAGCACGATCACCAGCACGATACGGAACGGCATGTTGACGCGACCTTGCTTCACCACGAACGAGTCCTTGAGCTCACTCACTTCCTCAATCACGTCGTGACGCTGTCGCAGGCGCGTCAACGCGGCTTCGGCCGCCTTCGGGTCGTTCTTGCGGCGGTACTCCCAGTAGTGACTCTCAGGGAGGAAGAACATGGCCGGCACAAGCAGCACGATCGGGATGATACCGAAGATAAACTGCCACTGCCAGTCATGGTACGGCGAGTTGCCCCAGTCCTTGGACATGGTCGTGGCGTTCAAGTCGTTGATCAGCACGGCCTCGATCATGTAGCCCAGGGCAGCGCTGGTGAGGAACAGCAGCACACCTTTGCCCTTCCAGCCTTGCATACAGATCTCGAAGTTGTACAGGGGGCACACAAGCGAGAGCATGGCGATACCCGCGGATGCCAAGCAGATTCCGATCAGCGCCATAGAGCTCGACTCCAGCCACACGAGCGCACAGCCAGCGAACGTCACAAAGCACGAAATCTCGATCGTCCAGCGACGACCAATAACGTGCGCCAAGCCGCCGCTCATCATAACGCCTACAGCAGCTGCACCAGCCGCGTACACCTTGATCATAGTCAAATTCAAGGCGCCGTCCAGCGTCTCGTTGTTGTAGTAAATGAACGACTCGTTCACAAAGTTGTCTGCGGACGAGTTCACATATCCCAATGAGAAGATGAGGCAGGTCAACCAGCCGTATGTGAAGCCGCCAAGGCCGCCCACGACAACACTCAAAGAGGCCGCGAACTCGCTTCCAGAGCTCAGCGCGCGCGAGAAACCGCCGTTGTACATCATGCGCGTTTGAATCGTCTTCATGAACGGGAATGCCGACAGCACCAGCAGGGGAACGGCCAGGAACAAACCCACAATCACATCAAAGAAGAAGGCAAGCTCGCGCACAAGGCCCCACTTAGCAATCGGCAGACCGAACAATCCGTGCAGCAGTTGCAAGTAGTGCAGCAGCGCAAACAGTCCCGTGAAAATGGCGATCGTCAGCGAGAACGACTTGATTCCATCCCAATCTTGCATCGAACCCACGACAAAAGGGGCTACACCAATGATCAACACCATAAGTACATACAGCATGCCACGCGGAACGCGGGCCTTGTTGCGCATGCACATTCCGAGGCCAAAGCCACCGATCCACAGCAAAACTGCAATGCCGCCGATACATCCCAACAGCATTCCGATGTCGCTCAACTTGAAGGAATAGATAAAGATATAGTACATGACCAGTGGGTGACGGAACTCGCGCACTGCGTAGACGAAGCGGCTCATTGGGCCGATAGGGTACATCAGACTGGCCTCATAGTTGTAGAAATCGTTCCACGTGTCTGTCGGTCCTGAAGGGTTGTTGCTCGGCAGCAGCCTCTCGTCGTTTTCCTCCTCCCGCACAGACATGAGCCACGAAAGCCAATACGTGATATCCACTCGAGTCTTGGAAAAGTCCAGGCCGTCAGTGTTAAACAGGAACGGCGCGAGCAGCCAGCACGTGCCGAGCAACCACACAGCGAACGAAGCGATGCCGTAATCTTGGCCCTTCGAGCTGTACGAGTTGAGGAGCGTGATGTTCGACGGGATCTGATCGGGGTCCTTGTCACAGTCAAAGTCCGCAGTGGCACAGAACTCAGCCAGCACATTCGTACCGATGTTGAAGTTGCCGTACGTGCCGAAGATGATCATCAAACCCATCAGCTCCACAGCCTTGCGGTAATGGGACGCTGCATACTCCTTGTAGAAGTTCACGAGAGTTTCACGAACGATGGCGAAACCACGACCGGTACCGCGGTACTTGGAACCACCGCGCATGAGAGCAATGTCGTAGAAGTGCGACTTTGTACCAGTCTCGAAAATGTAGAACACCGGGCCCAGAGTCACGATAAGCTCGACAAAGTTGACCACAGCCTGGTGCCAGCCGTACTCCACAAACAGCGTGGCAATCAGCGGAATGGTCATCAGCATACCGAACTGGAAAATGAATTGGGTGTTCATCACTTCAGCGAGATCATCCAGGTAGCTTGTCGTAATAATGGCAGACTCTTCGATCTGTTCGTGCAGCACTATGTAAACCTTGCCGTAAGCGTACGCGAACACACACAACACCACCAGCGCGTTACAGATGTAGAAACCCATGTGGCCGTAGAACATCGAGTTCAGGCGGAAGAAGTCCATGCCGGCACCCATTCGGTGCGACTCGCGACTCAATGAGCTTTCAGCACTACCGTTTGCCAGTTTTGCCTCGAAAGCGTTAATCTGACTCAGCGTCACATCACGACCCTTGCCACACTGCATGAACTCTTCGTGAGTAACCTTCTCGCCACGAAGCGCGACGTTGTAACCAGCGAACACATCTTCCGACAAGTTGATTCCCTTGCTGGCCTTCGACACTCCACCATTGGACATAATAAATGACTTCTCGAACACATCAGGGTGACCGTAGTGCATACGACTCTGGAGGGGGTTCGCAAGCACACGCTGCGTCAGACTCACGAACACCAGCTCTTGCAGCGTCATGAAGTGTGCCAAAGATGATGCTCGGCCCGTGAAAATGTGCTCCTTCATACCAATAATGGTGACATTCTTTCCATTCGCCGTAGCCGTAGCCAGGAAGTTGGGGATCTTCAGGGCTTCTTCGAAGTAGTGTTCTTGGTTCATATCAATTGTCTGAATGTACTCACCACGAGTAAACGGGATCGCGACGTTCTGGTTCTCAGGCTTACCCTCACCAATCATCGGGTTTCCAGGCAATTCGTAGCGGTAAACTTCGACGATTTCATCACCATCCGACTTAACCAGCACACAGTCAAAACGAGGTTCGGTGCCACTGCCAGCGGGTGGGCGAATCGTATCCACATAGCTCACACGCCAGTTCGGGTACTTGCGCATCAGAAGGTCAATATCCGAAGCACGCGAATCCCCAGCCGCGAGTTGATCGGCGTAAATCTGGCAACTGGTCACGTACGAGAACTTGAGACCAGCAATGCGGTCCATGTGCTTAATTTTTTCCAAGTGCGAGATGTTTTCGTCGGAACCGATTTCGAGCCAACGCAACATTTTCAGCGCATCTTCGTACATCATCATGCCGTGCACAGTACGTGCCAGCGTTTGTCCGCGCATCGATGCCCACAAACGAACCTGGGTCGGCGTCTCCGCAAGCGCTTCATCCATAGAGGCCACACCCACACGCTCGAGGAAGTTGCCCCATTCGTCATCGTGGAAAGTAACCAGGTACTTCAAAATGCTGAGATCGCGGCCCTTTTGCTCCACCTTGCGGAAGAGCGGGTTCGAGTCCACACGTCCGTTCAGCTCATCAATCGAGAACAGCACGGTTTCATTGTAGTACGGCGTGACAACGGAGAACGACTGCATCGCTGCAATCGAGGGGATGCTCGGGATCTTCATGTGCAGCGAGTTCAAGAAGAAACTCATGCGGCGCTGAGCTTCATGGCAACGAGGCAATGCGTCGGCAGCATCCAGTGTCAGCAAGAAGAAAAGTCGCGTGGAAAGCGAGACAACGCTCTCATTCGAGCTCGGCGAGGTCGTACGCGTCGGCGAGTTGGAGTCACGCTGGCTAATGCGGTCAGCGAAGATAGACAGCAACTGCTCCTTCTGGTAAGCAAGGTCCGGCGTCATCTTGGCGAACGTCGACTTGCGTAACTTCTCCGCCATCCATTCTTCCTCCAACATCAGTTCAATACTTTTCAATAGAGCATCCACACGCTGCACGACGACGAGCACCTGGTCGTGCGGGAAGCCCATTGCGGCACCTAAGGGGCCAACAGTTGGCTCCGGTAGATCCAAGATACTCGCAAGCAAGTCAACGACATTCTCGCGCACCAATCCAATGTGCGTGAGATTCACCACGCCGCTCACACGTCCACCCGCCAGAATCTGGTGGAAAACACCGACGAGATCCGAGTCCTGGGGGCCCAAAAGCTGGCGCAATATCTGGAACAAGATGTCAACACAGTTGTTGGCACAGCCCAACACTCCAGCTTTCTTCAGCTCCTTGAAGAGTTGGCCATCGCTCATACGCTTGGTCTTAGACTTCGCGGCAATATCCGCGGCCGCTTGGGCCTCTCCAGCGATCAAAAACACAGGCTCCTCGACAGCTCCCGTGTCTGAAATCTGGTACTGAAGAATGGCAGTCTCGCGGTCATCCAGCAAATCGGACAAGCGGAAGCTGCTCACGATTTCGTTCCACACGACTGCGAAGCGCAGACGGCTGTTGGCATCGGGGGCAACAGAGCTTGACGACAGGGGGTTATTGTTGATGGCGAGTTGGCCACGGGCGGCAGCAGATACCACCTTTTCGTCGAACAGGTTAGGCGCCTGCTGCAGACGCGTCACGAACTCCTTGATGCGTGCCGAGTGTCCGATCTTGAGACGGAATCCAATCCAGGCACCCACAATGGCCTGCGCGATGGCGAGCCAGATCTGGGAGTCGTAAATGTACACGAGCACCACCGGGGCCCACATCGAAGCCAAGAATGCGATGTTGTGGTTCGACTCGATGATCCCGTTCTCGAGCTGGGCGGTAGACACATCCACGCTGTAGATTTCGACGCTAGGCCCAATCAGAGGCTTCACCATGAGCTGCAGATTGAACATGAACTTGCACACGAAGATGACCGTCCAGAACAAGCCGTAGCCGAAGAAATCCCCCCAGCTCTGACCCATCGTGCGACCAATGTACTGCTCACGCGTTCCGTCGAGCGAGCTCAGGAAGGCCGAGCGCCAGATAACTCCACGGAAGAGCATCTGCATGATGGACGAGAGCACGATGGGCACCATGTAGATGCCGATGAACACTGGAGCCATCGTGAGCAAGTCGCTCGAGCCCACGAGCTTCTCGTACGGCGCCGCGTTCACGGCCGTGAAGAGGCCGAAGAACACGGTGTGCCACACGAGCCGGCAAAACACCGACAAGGCGTACATCATGCGGCCGAAGACGCGCGTACCGTCGAGCCAGATGTCCAGCACCACCTTGAGCGCCAGCAAGCCGCTGATCGACATGAAGATGGAGTAGAATGCGTGGTTGCGGATGTCCGAGATGTCGGACGTGAAGAAGTTGCTGTAGAAGTTGAACCCGTCCGTGTTGTCGGGATCCGAGCGGTACGCCACGTAGCCGATCACGACCAGCACGTGCAGCATGACGAAGAGGAAAAAGTAGATGCGGAAGAAGGCCAGGAACGGGTTGCAGAAGCTGCGGCGCTCCTTGAACGTCTTGTACTCGCGCACGTTGACGGCCTCCGCGACGTTGAACTCGTCGAAGTTGAGGCAGACGTCGCGCCAGAAGAACTCGTTCACGTCGTCGTAGTTGGTCACGTTCTTGTGGTCCACGCCCGCGCCGTTCTTCTGCGGCGTGACGTCGCGCATCTTGGCCACGACCGAGTACAGCGGCCGCACGACGCGGCGCAGGAACGCGCCCTCGGGCGCGTTGGGCATGTTCTCGAGGCCGTCGAGCTTGGCCGCCATCTTGTGGTACAGGAAGCACAGGCACTCGGGCATGAAGCGCAGGTTGGCGCTCTCGCCCCAGATGAGCAGGAAGAGCGCCACCTGGCGCTCCGCGGCGCCCGCGTACGGCGCCGTGTCCAGCAGATAGGGCTGCGTGCGCAGGAACTGGCACCACTTGACGTAGTTGCGGAAGAACTTGGCGTGGATGGTCTGGATGGCGTTCTCCGTGTCCACGGGTGTCACGGCGGCCTCGAGGATGCGCGACTCGTAGTTGAGCACCCAGCACTCGAAGTGCTCCTTCTGGTTCAGCACGTTGCCCTCCTGGAAGCCGAACTTAGCCTGCAGTAGCTCGAACGAGCCGGCGCCCGGGCGCGGCGGCCGCGCGGGCCCCGACGCCGTGAGCGCCGCGATGGGCGCTTGGCCCTGCTGCAGCGGCGGGCGGCTGATGCTCACGCCGCGCTCGGCCGCCACGTCCTCCACCGTCTGGTAGTTGGAGGCCGCGCGGCGGCGCGGGGGCGCGGCCGACAGCTGCCGCTGCAGTCCGTGGTCTCCGTGCTTCTCCTTCTTCATCTAGTTTTGCCTAAGTCTCCTTCCTACCGAGGGGCCCTCGGTGCGCGCTCTGGAGTCGGTCCGTCCGTCCGTCGCGGGGGGGGGATGTGAGCCTGTGAGCGCGCGCGCTTGGTCCGACGCTGCTGAGCTGTGGATTAGCGGGGCGGAGTGCCGAGTGCGGAATGGGCGCGAGCTTTTCGCCTCGCTTTCCGTTTCCCTTGCTTTCACTCTCGAGCGTCGAGCAGATTGTTCGGAGCGGGACGTGTGCGAGTGTGTGCGACCCTAGCCCTCGCTGGTTGACTGGGAGATTGTATGGCCGCCTGCTAAATAAAATTTGTTTCGGGAAGCGCCGAAATAGGTTCAGGAGCCTCCTACAGGCGCAGCGGAGGGAGCAAGTTTGGAAGATGTGTGCATTGCAAGTAAGTAGCATGGCGCCATGGGGTGAGGAGAAGCGCGGCTAATGGAGCGCTAGATGCTAGCGGACGCTGGGTCCCATTATTGCTCTCGTCCGCGAGCCAAGGACGCAAGGGCGGAGGGCGGAGCTACTGGAGAAAAAAGAGACAGAGATCGAGTAGTCAGACCAATTTTCTCCCGCTTAAGTTACGGGTACTGCGCCCAACGACGGGACGACCTCGGCTAAGTGCTACTCTCGATACTGCCGCGCCTTCGTCCAGCTGTCACCTACGACAGAGTGAAAACAGCCACGATACTTAAGCGGGAGATTAGGACCGAAATAAGTGGGACCACCCGCACCAGTCATTGTGGATCGGAGCTGCTCGAACCCAAGCGTGGAGCTCATCGAAGCAGTTAGCTGCGGCACGCACGCCGGCACTTTCCTAGTGACGTGGACGCCCAAGCGCTCGACACTGTGTTGGGGCCTGTCACTGCCTGCTGGCCCCGGACAGGCCTCGCCTCCGCTCCTGACGTGGTGGCCGCCACCAACACCTGGCGCTCCCCATGCATCGCACCGAATAGCGGGCGCATAGTGGCCGCAAGTCACGGCCAGTCGAGTGGGACGCACAGCATCGGCGCGCTCTGAGAAATGTATCGCCACTTGGCGATCGACTTGGCCAGGGGAGCTTTCGGACATGGCTACATCACTGAGAAGACGAGTTGGCGAAGAGCATGGAAAGCGCGTACATGTACACGCAGCGTGACAATCCCGCCGCACAGCTATTGCTCAAGATGGGAAGAAGCAGTTGAAGTGCCTGCCCCATGCGAGCATGCGGCATCTGCCGCTCGGTTACCGCGCTCGAAAATACGGCCGGGAAATTTGAGCGACGGCTTCAACTCGCCTTGAATACAGTACCCGATGGAGTCCGATGTTGGCGTGGCTGGGCAAGTGCAGCTCCCGACATACATGTAGTGGTGGTGATTGTTTGCGTAAATTGCTGCATTTCGAATCCAGGAACTAAATCGCTCATGGTTGTCGTACCTACGAACCAGCTAGAACGTCCGCCGGAAGCTTTCCGAGCCCGGAGCGCTGCAGAGTGTTGCGATGTCATCTAGGTGCTCGTCAATGTGGCTTCGTGTGCTTCGTAGTACGTCCGGACTAAGCTGCCACGCATACTTTCATTAGTGGAGTCTTTATGCAAGCGAGTTCGGGGCAAGAAAAATGAATCGGCATCGACATCCTCCCGCAAGTAGAAAGTGAAGGGATAGCTAAGGTCTTAGCTATCCATTGCTTGTATGGAGGCTTTCGTTTGGAGGTACAGTCTCCTTGCGGTGCAGCATTGTGCTGTGGTCATGCCGATATTGACGTTCCACGTGCAACGACGGCCGAAGTGTGTACAGCTCTACTTCAGCTTTACTCTGCAAGAACACAAGACAGCATTGTGGCGTTATTTCAGTGTCCATTGCTAACATTATTTGTTTCTGTCTCGCTTCGATCTATCTACTCGCCGGCACGGGCTCCGTGCCGAAAGGAGCCAAGTGAGGTCCATGCTGCCAGCCACGGTAGTGTCAGGGAGCAGGAGCCGCCTCGTCTTGCAAGTCGTCCTCTTGGTCATCCCCGCAGAGAGCCTCAAGGCAAAGAGGAGACGGATCGAAACGATTGAAAAATGTCGGGGAGACTGTGTCGTCATGACATTGATACAGTCAGCAATGGGGTATCTTCTCTGCTGGTCGGAATTTAGTTCTTGTACTTCATGTCCTCCTCGCTGAAGCCGATGGTGGGGAACTGACGCACAAACGCAGTCACGTCGGCCTTGAGCGCGTCCACCTGGCCCTTCGCCTCGGCGTCGGCAGCGACGAAGTCCTTGAAGTCCTTCACCTTCTTCATGCCCTGCGCGCGAGCGCGCTCGTTCAGCTCAGCCGTGAGCTTCACACCGTTGTCAATGAAGGCAGCCACCTGCTTGAAGTCCTCCTCTGTGCAACCGCGCGTCGTCAGGGCGGGGGCGCCCAGACGAATGCCGCCGGGCACGAAGGCGCTCTTGTCGCTGGGCACTGTGTTCTTGTTCACAACCATGTTGGCGCTCTCGAGCACAAACTCCACGCGGGCGCCGTCCACGCCGCGCGACTTCTTCACGTCCACCAGAGCCAGGTGGTTGTCCGTGCCGTTGGAGATGATCTCGTAGCCACGCTCCATGAGCTCACCCGCCAACGCGCGCGAGTTGTTGATCACCTGCGTCTGGTAGGCCTTGAACTCCGGGCTCTGCGCCTGGAGCAGCGCCGTGCTGAGCGCCGCGATGGTGTGGTTGTGCGGTCCGCCCTGGAGGCCGGGGAATACGGCGAAGTCGATCTTCTGCTGCAGGTCGTACATGACCTCCTTGCCGCTCTTCTTGTCCACGTGGTGCACGCCCTTGCGGTAGAAGATCATGGCGCCACGCGGGCCGCGCAGCGACTTGTGCGTCGTCGTGGTCACCACGTCGGCGTACTCGAAGGGCGAGGGCACGACGCCCGCCGCCACCAGGCCGCTGATGTGCGCCATGTCGGCGAGCAACACGGCGTCCTGCTGGTCACAGATCTCGCGCATGCGCGCGTAGTCGATGTGGCGCGAGTAGGCGCTGGTACCGGCCACGATGAGCCTGGGGCGGAAGAGCGCGGCCGACTTCTCGAGGCCGTCGTAGTCGATGAGCCCCGTGCTCTCGTCCAGGCGGTAGGGCATGCTCTCGAAGAAGATGGACGTAGCCGAGATCTTCTTGCGGCCGAGCTGGTAGCCGTGCGACAGGTGGCCGCCGTGCGGCAGGTCCAGCGCCATGATGCGGTCGTGCGGCGCCAGCAGCGCCGTGTACACCTGGAAGTTGGCGGGCGAGCCGGACAGCGACTGCACGTTGACTCCCCACTGCTCCGGGTCAAGGTTGAAGACCTCGAGCGCGCGCGCGCGGCAGAGCTCCTCGGCCTCGTCGATGATCTGGTTGCCGCCGTAGTAGCGCTGGCCCGGGTAGCCCTCCGAGTACTTGTTGGACATGACGGAGCCCAGCGCGTCCAGCACGGCCACGGACGTGCAGTTCTCGGACGCGATGAGGCTGATGCAGTCGCGCTGGCGCTGCTTCTCGCGCTCGATGATGTCGAAGAGCGCCGGGTCCGACTCGGCCAGCGGCTTGTTCATGGCGGCGGCCCACTGCAGGCTCTCGCTCGAGGCGTGGCGGCGCGACATGAGAGCCGCGCGGCGGGCGGGGACGCGCAGGAAGCCGAGCATCTTGTGGGTGGCGGGGCGGAAGCGAATGCGGGAATGAGCAAGATCGGCGGCAATACAGGGATACCACTCACTAACTTAGCATTTCTTAATTGTACCAGATGAAGTATGTGCGGTGGACAAAGTTAATGCGTGCTTGGATTGAAGCTGCGATGCGCGTGTTGTCACGGTCATTTTGCACCAATGGCTGGCGGATTGATTAGACGGCCCGAACGATGCACAGGTTTACGGTTGCAGTTGTTGCAGCACAGCATCGGCTTTGTTGTCCTGCTGCTCAGCTTCCTGCGCGATTCGACCAGGGCCTTCTAGTCGCTTCGCTCTTCGGTTCCCCGCTCAATCTCCCAGACGTCGATCCGGTCCGTGGAAAACTGCGGGTGCAGACTCGCAGCTGGGACGCGCGTCTTGACGAGGTGGTGGCGCTCCAGCTCGCTGAAGAGCAGGCGGTCCGACACAATGCTGCGCTTCTGGTACGACATGAGGATGCGGGTCTTAATACTTGAGTGGCGCAGCAGCGTATCGAAGGTCGCCACCAGCGGTGGAATGAGCTCCTCGACCCACACAACGTCCGACGCCAACAGGAAGTCGATATCGCCCAAGTCCGTTGGCGGATTGAACCAGTCCAACACACGCGTGGAGATGTCGCTGTCGACGGGTTTGCCTGCGTTTGCAGCGAGTTTCATCGTCTCGGCGACATTCTTGGCGAGGTTGTCGACAACGTAGTCGAGGTCTGTGAGAATAACCTGTCGTGCCCCTAGCAGTGCAGCAGAGATGCCCACCAGCCCCGTTCCAGCGCCCAGCTCCACAATACGACTTCCTGCAATGTCACCACGCCGCTGATGCTCCAGGTACCTGGCTAGCACAACGGATCCGTCCCACGTCGTCAACCCCGTGCCCTTGCCTGAGTTTCCCACCTCGCCGATATGCACCACCCTCCCGTCGATAGCAAACTGGTCGCCCTCCGCCACATCAAGCCCAAAGATCCTTGAGGGTAATGCTAGACAAGTGTGGCCAGGGAAGAGCTCATCGGCGTTGGTGAGCGTCACGCTCAATCTTGACCGGCGTCCGAGCTGCGAGATCTCTTCCAGTGGAGTGAACTGCTGTGTCTTTTGGTCGTAAACCTCAACTGCCATCTCCAGTTCCTTCGCTGCTTGATACCCATCTTCAGCGGTTGCTAAATGCTCTGTGAACTGCTGTCGAAGCACGGCGTCTAGCTCTGACACCGATGCTGGATGCTCTGGCAGTCGCAGTGTGAGTGGCGCCTGCAGAGTCCCCGGCAGTCCGAGCTGCTGCTGCAATTCCACGCGCAGCGTCAATGGTCGGTGAGTATCTGCCATGTTCGGTGCCGCAAGAACCGATAGCAGTGGTGCAATCAACGCCAGGATATGCAGCAGCGCGTGCAGCACTTGCATCGATGCTCGCCGGTCTGAGACTGACGTATCCGCTGTACTCTGTGCCACATCAAACTTGTGTCCATTTCATGTGCACACTAAAATAGAACGTTCTGGATTTAGAGCTTCTAACAGTAAATGCGGACTTCAACCACTTCAACATGCTCCGCCAATCAGCACGCGATAAGACCTCGAGGTCGTCCCCTTCAACGTTCGCCATGCCATTGCAGCTGGCATTTTGCTACAAACCTTCTCAGCGGCAGCCCGCCACACCGACGACGAAGCCACGGCGAGCATGAAGACTCCAGCTGAGCGCGGCCCCGTCCCCATCAGCGGCTACCTGTTCAAGATGAAGGCCAAGGAGCGGCTTCTCACGCCGCAGTGGAACAAGCGCTTCTTCGCCCTGGAAGGCAAGAAGCTCAAGTATTACCAGCACGAGAACTCGCCGGAGGCCTCCAAGGTCATCGATCTGCTGGCCATCGAGTCCATCCGGCGGTTCGAGAACGGCGACCACGGCGTCTACAGCTTCGTCGTTAAGACGCCGGAGCGCAGCTACTTCCTGCGCGCCGAGAGCAAGGGAGACATGAAGCGCTGGGTGCGCGGCCTCAAGGATCAGCAGGATCTGTGGCGCGCCAAGCAGGAAAAAGGCACTGCGCTGCCGGACCCGGCTGTGCGCAGACCCAAGCACTACAGCGACTTCCCGCTCGTGCCGCAGGCCAGCTCCGGCAGCCTTCGAGCCTAGTATCGTGTAATTCGAATCAATCTTACCAACTCATTGAATTGACTCCACCATTAACCTTATAAAAACGTGGAGCCCCAAACGCCTCCAATTCATACCAATCACGCTGGATCACGAGCGATACCGGGACAATACCAATATTTCTGCCTCTTGTAACCAGTGTCCGACGCTGCCGGAGGTACCATTCTATAACCCCGCAAACCTTGCCCAGCCTGGTGCGCTCTCACATAGTGCGCGGATGAGAGCGTGCCGCTTTTCCGAATCCTGCAGCAGACGCGCGAGGTCCGGCACCAGACGTCCGACGAAGTCTGGCTCGAAGGAGTCCGTTAAATACTGGTAAAATTCGTGCGCCGTGATCTGCTCGTTGCCGTACTTCCGCGTGTGAGATGTGAACGACTTCATCTTCTTCGGATCGCCGCCAAATGCCGCCAACACGGATTCCAGGATAGATTTGTGCAGCAGCTGGGCCTCCTCGCCGACCACGGGTTCGATGTCCTTGATGGGCAGCGGGACTACCACCTTGTTGCGCTTGCGACCTGCTGAAGAAGACCCAGCCCTCTCTCGTCCTTCGGACGGCGGGGATACTAGCGAGTTGCGCTGTTGTTTCTTGGACTCTTTCTCCTTCTTCACCTGCTCCTTGAAGCGAGCGAGTGCCTCCAACAGAATATTCCGCTTTGCTTCGTCGGACAAAAGTTTCGCGCTGTTCAGAATAATTTTGCCTGCACACTTCGACCCGACACACTGCCGCACCTGGTCACAGAACTCATCAGCGGTAATTTCGTCCATGCCAAATCTCCGCGAGACGTCCTTGAACTGCTCAATCACTGCCTCCTCGTTGCCTGGCGAATGCTTTTCAGCCCAAGCGGTGATGATAGCCATAATTTCAGCATAAATCGCCTTGGTTTCGAGCGAGTTTTGCTGCCGTTCCTCTTCCTGGCGCTGGCGTTCTTCAGCTTCCCGCTTGAGCTGCTCGGCCTTTTCAGCCTCAGCAGCAGCGCGAGCCGCGGCAGCTTCTTCATATATAGTCTGGTATTCCTTAGTCTGATTCTGACGGTAAGCCTTCTTGAACTCGGTGACAAACTCATCCAGAATAGAAAAGAACTCCATGGGCCCAACCTTGCGTGGATCCTCGCCAAACGAGCTAACTAGCTCTTGATACGAAGTCTCCAGCCCATTAAAGTCGCGTCCCAGTTCCTCCAGCACCTCCTCCGCGTCCTTCGCAAACGGAGTCATCACTTCATAGAACTTGTCACCCTCAATGTGATCGTTCTTTGACGCGCGCACTTGGCCCTTCAGCATGGCTAGCTCGGTATTGTAAGAAGAAAGATCCGCGCGGAGCTGGTCAAGAGACAATCTCTTCGCCTCGACAATGTGTGGTACTTCTCCTGCGAAAGTAATGACATCCGGGGCCTTCTCTTCGAGCTGGCGCAGCAAGAAGTGCATCAAGGTGACACGAGGGTCCACAGACTTAAGAGTGTGCAGCTTCATCAGAGTGTCCAGCTTAAAACCATAGGCACCACCACGAGGCGTGCTGCCGTTCAAATAATTACCGATCGCCAGAATGTGCTCCAGAACACGGCGGAATTTGTCGCTCTCTGTCACTTGATCAGTAGCAGCGACCAGCGTGTCCAACTGCGCTTGAGTTTCCAGAATACGATTTTCGAACTGTAGCTTGTACCTGAAGCACTTGATACGCTGCGTGTAGCGCGGGATTGTCAGCAGGTCAAGGAAAAACTTCTCCACGTTTCCTAGCAGCTTGACGTCTCCATCGTAATTTTTGAGCATATCAATCTCCTCCAGGGTGGGTGAAATCGAAATCAGCACGTTCAACACTTCAGACCCCAGCTTCTGGCCGTCCAAAGCGTAGATAGCATTCTTGATATCCTCCGACGACATTTTAAACCGAGCAATGGCGATCGATACATTCTGCTGTCTCTTTGGATCGAACAGGAGCACTTCCTTGGGCTGGGCCGGTACCTTTTCCGCTTCTTTCTTCTTTTCATCCATCTTCTTCGATGCTTCAACCGGGTTCTTGCGGAACATCCATTCCATCTCATCCACGTCCAGCTCCGCATGTGAGTCATTCAGCTTCATCCAGACGGTGCTACTGACTACATTGACAGGCACACGAGTCCAGAACAACGGGCGCAGCTCGACGTTCGGCTTTACCGTTTCCTTCTTAGGAAGCTGAGGCTCCTCGGGTTTCTTCGGGATTGGCTTGTTCAACTTTGAGGCTAAGCTCGCCTTCAACGCCGATGGGTCCACCTTCACCGCTTCTGTCGGAGGAGGAAGCCCAGCAAGGAGACCGCCGCCTCCATTGCCTCCAGCCGCCTTCTGGTTGGGTGACGGCGCGTCTGGCGTATCCAGCAAGTCGGTATTCAAACCTGCCGCGCTCATCTTCATTTTGACCTGCTCGGCGGGCATACCCATCTTCACCAGCTTGAAGAATTTTTCGTAAGCCGGGTCTTCCTTCACAGTCATCACCTGGTTGGCTGCCGCTGCTGGAGCTGCTGCCGCACCAGATCCGGGCATCGGAGCATTTGGCGTGTCGAGGAGATCGGGGTTCAGGCCACTCGCGCTCATTTTCAGCTTGATCTGTTCAGCCGGCATTCCCATCTTCAGAAGCTTGAAAAACTTGGCGTACTGCTCGTCGTCCTTCACCAGGGTACCACCTGTCGCTCCAGGCGGAGCCGACGTAGTATCTGCATTTGGAGCAGCACCGCCGATGATCGCATCCGGGTCATCAAGGATCGACGGGTCTACGCCAGCCGCCTGCATTTTCATCTTCACCTGTTCAGCCGGGAGCCCCATGGTCACCAACTTGAAGTACTTCAAGTAATCCGGGTGATCCTTTGCAGCAACACCCGTGCCGTTGCTAGTAGGTGCCGCTACCGCTGCGAATGGCGCAGATGCTGCTTGAGGTGCCGCTTCAGACGCACTGCGGTTGTTCGCCTGCGCTTCAGCGGCAGCAGTTGCAGCGGCGGCCGCTGCTGCAGTAGCCTCCGACACTGCGCGCGCGTGCTCCTCTTCTCTTTCGAGCCTCCGCCGCTCCGCCTCCGAAATCTTTCGCTTGAACTTCTCCACACGGTTCCGCAGCTTCTCGTTCTCCACCTGCAGCTGTGCCACGAGCTCCTCGACCTCCTTCGCCCTGGCTGCAGCGTCCTCATCTCCTTCGGGAGTCTCCAGCCCCACGTCCACTTTCTTCTTCACGGGCGCGTCGTCCTCCGATTCCTGTTCCGCCGGCGCGTCATCCTCCGATCCGTCCGTGGGCTCCGTGGGCGAGCCGCTGTTCTCGTCAATCACCATGAGGTTCGTGGTCAGCGAGTCGCGGTAGCCTCGATTGCCGCGCTCCCCGTCTGCAGCGCCCACGCCGTCCACGCTCACGGGCGACATGAGCTGCTGACGCACCGAGGTGCCGCACTCGATGCAGAACTTGACGCGCGGCGGCAGCTCGTAGCCGCACTCAATGCAGAACTTGGCCGTGCTCGCCAACTGTCATGCCCATCAGTCAGTCAATAAAACAGTTAGTCAATAGGCCAAAACACCTGGTCCAGTCCACTTCAACTTGAGTCTTCCAGCACTCACATTCGTGACTTGGGGCGCGCTCGCGGGCGCGAAGGACGATGACGACGACGAGAAGCTGCGGCGCTTGCTCACCGTGGGGCGCGAGCCCGTGATCTCGAGCGTGGCGTCGTCCTCGAGGCAGCCCATGCAGTACCACTGCGGCCGCGAGCGCTCGGGCTTCTTGCGGTCGATGGCCTTGCGCCCGCACTCCTTGCACACGGCGATGTGGCAGCTGCGGCAGTGGTGGCGGCGCCGCAGGATGTTGAACGACTTGGCGCACACGCCGCACTCGGGCTCGCGCGCGAACGCGTCGTCGGGCGCCAGGCTGAGCTTGCTGCTGAGCGACGCGCGCGTGCGCGACGTCGTGGGCGTCGCTGCGGCCGCCGCAGCAGCTGCAGCGGGGCCCAAGCCGTCGGCGTTCGTGGGCGAGAACAGGCCTTGGCGCGCGCCCTCCATGCCGGTCGGTCGCGTCGGGTCGGGCGGCTCGTAGCTCGGTCCGATGTCGCGCTTCTTCTTGTGTCCTGACTTGGCGCGGCGCTTCCTCCCTCGATGTATTGGGTTTGGGAGGTCTTTTATGCGTTCTCAGGGGCGACAAACGCATGTCGCAGGATTCGGGTTCAGCTTGACGCTTGTCCAACGTGGGGTGATGACGGCACAGGTTGCAGTGCACTGGCAAGGGCGGACTTGCACTTACACAGTGTGAGTTCCTTTTGCCGCCACCGGCCTCAACTGCACCGGCGTGGCGTAAGCGCGAGAAAATAAAGTTTGTCGCGCAGGGAATGAGGGAGGGGAGAAGGAGGAGGAAGAAATTCCAGTGCGCAGCGCTCATCGAGGAGCTAAGCTTCGGTCGACGCGAGCGCGGAGAGGACGGAAGCACTGCGCATGCTGTCGTTGACGCCCGGCGGCGTCGGGTTGTTGCTCACGGCACTTTCTTCGCGCTGCAACGCAGCGGCTGCACGCCGGCGTGGCGGCGATTTTCAAGCGTGATGCCGTGCGAGGAGCTCTGCTGGCATTTTGCTGCCAGCGCAGGTAAGGAAGCTTGTTCAACACGAGTTGCGTTGGTTGTGTGTTTTCGTGTGCGTGGTTAACAGGCAGCAGGTGGATCTGTTGGGTTACTTAAGTACTGCATAAGTATGGGGGGGGCGCAATTGGTATTTAAATGGCTTACTGGTGGCGAGTACGACACAGCCAGGAAGTGCACAGTTTGAGTGTACATTCGCGGCGCGCTTCTCTTGGTTTGATTCGAATGTTGTTCGTCTACAACTTGGTTTTGTTAAAAGTCCTTAGTGCACTACTGGTAGTTGGCTGCTGCTGTCTTCAGCGCATTCGCGCCTCGTCAGCATTGCAGCAACGTTACCTTCGGTAGATACATGAAGTCGAAGTTGATCTTGGACTCGGGGCTGGGCCAGCATCACCGGCACGCCCCGTACCAAGCGTCATGCAGCACGGTCCGCCCTGATGGGCGCCGCTGCTGGAGACGGGGAATGGCGGAAATGCTACGTGGCCGCGCGTTCCAGCAATCGTGCGTCTGGCACATGGACCATTAGTCGACACAAGTGAATGCGTTCACTGCGATGAAAGTCATCCCAAAGCTTTGATTGGGTGTCCACTTCAACCAGGTGTAGCCAAATCCACAAATGACTACTCCGAAGCACATTAGAGACTTCCAGGCAGTAGCGTGACCACTCCGAAAAAAGAACGTTTTTTCGGGTCACGCTCGCTCTGTGACTACCCCGTATACAAAACAGTTCTTCCAGGAAGTCAGAAGAACCCCGTCGAAACCGATCGGTCACGACAGTCGCTACAAAGCAGCGGACAGAAAGCTTCCAAGCTAGTCACCGAGATGCTGCTCACGTTCCTCGAGAAGCTGCCGCTGGGCCAGGGCGGCAAGGTGTTCGTCGGCACCTCCATCTGCCTCGCCATCTGCGCGTACCCCGTCATCCGCAAGCGTACGCGTCGCCGATCCATAGCCCTCTATGGTCTCTCTCTCTGTGTTGTTGGTACTGACTCCTCCTTGCTTGCACCCTGTACTGCAGAGCAAAAGGCCGGCCACGACCTCTTCTCCTCCGAGAGACCGCAGGACATCGTGGACCAGGAGACCAAGGCCCGTCGCGAGAAGCTCAACATCAAGTAGAGCGACCCCACTCATGCACAGTAGAGCGCCCTCCCTTCAGCTTGTTATTCGGACCTCCCCGAGATGGGAATATACCTGTGACTCCCTCACTATACGTAGTGCCTCACATCATGTTGTACGAGGACACCTGCACTTTGAATTGCCCGGGGCCTTTCTTCAGCAGGTAGCACTCGTTGCGGAGGATGTCCACGAAGTCCCGGAAGTCGTCCACCTTGAGCCCCATACTGTCGGCTACTTCGAGCAGATCGTCCATGGTGAACAGCGACGTGTTGCGTCTGGCCGCGGCTTTCATGAGCCGCGCCACGTACGCCTTCACCTTCTTGGCCAGACTCATGCCCCCGCTGCGGCCGAAGTCCAGGTTCCCGTCCTCCGTGGTCAGAGTGTCCAGCAGACACTCCTGCATGATGTCGACCACGTCTTGCGCGTGCTCGGCAGAGACGGTTTCGGCCAGCTCGGCTCGGGCGCGGGCTTGTGAGAGGCGGATCAGCGACTCTAGCTGACGCGTTGTGATCGGGATACTGTCGGTCGGGTTCTGTTGGCCTTCACCGGCGGAACGAAGCTCCAGATACTTCTTCTGTAGCACTGCGGCGGCCTCGGACGATAGTCGCGGGTGCACGTATCGACGCGCGTAGGCGATGAACTTGCGCACGAAGTAGAGCGGGATTGGACTCATGGTGTACTCGGCCGCATTCTGACGAAGACGGTGTGACAGCAACTGGTGATCCGAGGGCGGAGCCTCTTCGTAGCCACTAGCTGGCGGTTCATCCGCGTAGCTGCTGGAGCTCCAGGAGCCCATCGGCGCGCTGCTGTCTCTCGCGCGTTTTCTTGACTTCCGCCTACCGCGCGCGTGCGAGTTCATCACGTGTTCCGACAGGAGTCGATCGCGCTCTTCGTCCGGTCGGTCAAGCAGAATAAAGACGAGGTCGAAACGGGAAAGCAACGCGGCTTTCATCTTAAGATTCTCCCCAACTGAGCGACTGCGGTCGTAGTGTCCACCACTAGGGTTGGCTGCTGCGATGACTGACGTCCTCGCGTTCAGATTGCACACGATGCCAGCCTTGGCAATGCTGATACTCTGCTGCTCCATTGCTTCCAGCAGCGCCTGGTAGTCGATGCCCATTTTGTCGAACTCATCAATGCAGCATACACCCTGGTCCGCGAGAACGAGGGCGCCAGCTTCTAGCGCGTAGTCGCCGGATCCATCCTTCACCATAGTGACCGTTAATCCAGTCGTGGTGGTGGTATTTCCTCCGACGTACACTGCTCGTGGGGCGACCATAGACACAGCTCGAAGCATTTGGCTCTTACCCAAACCAGGATCTCCAACGACCAGCACATGAGAGTCCGCTCTTCGTACGCACGTGGTGTCTTTATCGTCCGTATTCCGCGTTCCTCCGAGTAGTGCCAGGATCAGGCCCGCTTTTACGATATCGTTGCGGTAAATTCCGGGACAAAGAGAGTGAACGAGGTGGTCGAACACGTTGCCCTGATTGATAATGTTGCTGATCTGCTCCAGGTCCTCCTTCGTGAAGTCGATATCCGATGCCTTGTCCTTGTCCTTATCTTTATCAACCTGCAGGAATGGACGCAAACGACAGCAGACACACCACAGGATCAGCAGGAGGAGCACCTGGGCAGCAGACAAGTACCAGCACTCACCTTGGCCGAGTTTTCAACCGAGTTGGCGCAGATGTACAGAATATACAAGCTGTTTGCCTGTGCACGCTTGCCGTATCTTCCTTCGTGGATTTCCGAGTTGATGCTCTTCACGACGCCGGAGATCGTCACCACGTTGCCAGGAATACAGGAGTCAACGAGATCTTCATACAGTTCCACCTCAATCTACGCACCATGTAGCTCCATTAGCCCAATTCAACCAGCAACCCCAGGGCCAGACAACCGAAAACGCACCATTCTGGGCATGCGCCCGGGTCCAACGTCCGTGGTTTCCATCTCCTGGAGCCTAACAACGCAGAAATCTCGTCAAATAATAAAACATCAACTGCTACTACAAAATAGTACTCACTTGATCTTCTGGTAGTCGACCGTATCCACCGACGATCGGTTCGGCAGCAACGTCCTCCCTCGACACGGCGAGTTCTCGCACCTCTGTGGCGGAACAAACTTTCCATCCGGGAAGGCTCGCGACGTGGCTTCGTTGCACTTGGCGCACACGAAGTCGCACCTCGTGACCAGCGGCTTAATGGCACTGACTCTCACCACTGTCCCCACGACGCTCACGAACTGGTTCACCACGTCCGCTTTCAGTGCTGCAATGGGCAGCACGGGCGTCACTCCATGCAGTCGAACCGTGATCTTGGTTCGGTCCACCGGCACACTGCGTTTCCTGGTGATATCCTCCTCCGCCTCCACGCGCAGCTCGTGACGTCGCATACACAGTGCAATACCCAGACACAGCAGCACGTCCTCGATGTTCTCGGTCAGCGCGCGCTCAAAGTCCGCCGTGCCCGTGCGAATGAGCTCCGCGTAGTGGAGCCACACCACCGTCACGTTCGGCTGCGTCAAGTCGCACTGGCAATTTAATATATTAGTACAATAAATTACAAGGTTATAGTAATACTGGGGTTGCATTACTTGCAGCAGCGGCGCCCACTGTTCGCCGTCCCGGAAGCAGTTGAGGAAGGTCATGGCGGCCTGGAAGCGGCCGTCCGTGTCGCTAATGGGGCTGTAATACTGCGCCGAGCGGGTCTCGCCCGGCTGCCGGGTGCCGATGTTGTGGTCCTCTGGGTAGTACTGATTCCACACGCACGTGGCGGCGTCCACGAGGCTGCTAGGGGACGAGTCATATTGACGCATTGCGTTGGTTGCTACAATGGAAATGATCGAGTCAGGTATATACAAATCTGAGTCAGTCTGATTCTAGAATCTGAGAAGTGGTCAAGTTGAAGTCGTCGTTTTGAAGTTTTCTTACCCCGTTAAATATTCTTGTACAGTACCAACCATTGTATGAACATGTAGCCATTTTAATGACACTTTTAAAAAGTGTTATCTGATCTATTCTTTAAAAAACTGAAACAGCTCTCTTAAACCGAGCAAACTGGCCATATCTGAAGTAAAACTCGTTTTTACTGCTTCGCTAACCTTTGCTTCTTTTTCAGGGATTCAGGCATCTCCACTACGGATCTCTTATGCTACTCTGCCTTATCCCAATCCCCGATCTCAATAAACAAAATGAGTTTGCCTCCCCCCTTCTCACTTTTCTCCTTGTCGGAGATGATCGTCGTCGACTTGGCTGCCATGAGCTCCACGAACTCCACAAGCTCGCCGTCTTCTTTCGAAATGCGGAAAAAGTCGGCGTACTGCAGGTTAGCACTTACCAAAGCATTCGATGGAACCGCCGGGTCGCCAAGGTTGCCGAAGTACGTATCGTGTAACTTTCTCACCACCACCAAGTGGATCGAAGAAGAACTCGGAACACGATCAAGAACACTTATGAGAGTTCGCACGTCTAAACTGCCCTTGCGATCCTTGCACTCGCCAGAAAGCCCGCATTCACTTGAGACGAATCTAAAATCAATCCGCTCAGAATCAGCAACACGACACAGGTTGGCGAACTGGGCACCACTACCCCGCCACGCATCCAGAAACGAACTCGGCCACTCTGTGTTAGGCGCCGACAGAAACGGGATCGTGCTCGTGTTCTTGGCATGGTTTGATGGAATATCAACCTCCGCGTCAATTTTGTCCACCACGCCCAATTCGTAGAGCAGTCTGCCTTCTTAGGCAGACTGCTCTACGAAAATAAGAACGCTGGGAATTTCACCCCGCAAAATTTCTCGCGATGGCTTGCAAGAACGACTGCGCCGGCAACAAGACTTTCGAGCGCCCTACCGCTATTTAGCTCTTGCATACCGCGGAGGTCTGTACCTCGGAAAAAGTTGTCTTGCAGCGAATGGTACAGTGAACATTTCAGTGGCCGCAACATCCCGTCCCCCTCCTCGTCCTCGCCAGAGTCATCGAATATCTTATCGTGGTCTCCCATCAGAGTCAGATGCAGCAATATATCCCTCTCCGGCGGCGGGAGCTGACAGCGAGCTGTCCACTGGTTGTCGCCTTGAAACAGTATGTCTCCACTACCCAAATCGAGCTCAAAGGGTTTCGACTCGCTAAGGCATGCAAAGTGGCCGTCGACCAGATTAGCATAGCTGTTGTCCACGCTGCAGGTGGACCCGAGAAACATGCTGACTTGTCCAAGCTCAGACTCGACAGACCGAATGCGGGCTTTGAGGCTTCGGATATGCGGTGCCAAGTACTTCGTCATATCGCTCAAGTAATGAAGCCAGTCCTCCGGAGTCTCGCCATAGTCACGGTGCCGGCTCATGTATTCCCACACTTCCCTCGCGAAAAGTGGCCGGCTGTGTTTGACGATCCAAAAGAGTCCAGCAGGTATAGTGCCGGTCCTGCGTGTTCCGACCGAATCCGAAGTGATTGCGACGCCATCTTCATTTAAGACGAATGCAGGAAGTGACGGAACCACAACACACCAAGGGGTTCTATCCTCAAAACTCGATGTAACTCGGGATCTTTCTCCAAAAAAAAAATGCGTCGTGCAGTCCCGTTGGTGGCGCTGATTACAACGGGTACCCGAAAGGAGCGGAACACACTCCTCAACAATCGAACCATTGCTTCACGCTCCTCCCGTTCC